>NW_022103899.1:55330805-55355295 GCF_000313985.2 Echinops telfairi | reverse complement strand
CCGTGTACGTATTTGCTGTTGGTAGTCCGTGTACGTGTTTGCTGTTGGTAGTCCGTGTACGTGTTTGCTGTTGGTAGTCTGTGTACATATTTGCTATTGGTAGTCAGTGTACGTATTTGCTGTTGGTAGTCGGTGTACGTATTTGCTGTTGGTAGTCAGTGTACGTATTTGCTGTTGGTAGTCTGTGTATGTATTTATAATCCCTTCCACTTCAATTTCCAGTTGTAATTACTGCTTTCCAGCACCCCATATCTGAGTCAGCCAGAGGCAGACAGGAGCATTATGCGATGATCTTAATGAGAACAGAACACCAGGCTTTCTTCCCATGATGCCACTGGGTGAGTTCAAATTGCCAACTTTCCGGCTGAAAATTAAGTGAAAGCTGTTTGTGTCATGTCAGAGCAAAGGAAGAGGAGGGGGAGGAGGTAGAGGGAAAGAGGAGAAGAGGAGGAGGAGCAAGAGGAGTCAGCAAACGTGTAATTCTCCCTGTCAATCTGACATCTATGGATGGTCTGCCACAAATATTGAAGTCGGTGATACCCTGGTCTTCTATGGGCCTCTTTTTGAACTGGCTCACCCTATGACCTGGAGCAAGCCGCTCCCTCACTCTTTGACTCCCCTTTCTGTTCCACTCTAGAGAGAGGGAGCTGAGCTAGAAGCTCCTGAATCCTTTGCTGCCCTTTGAAAGAAACTCTGACAGTGAGGCACGCTGAGATTTGCTAGCAGGAAGAGGGGGGTAAACCAGAGTGGTATAGACGCTTCCCAAATTACTCAGGAATTGTTAGACTGCTATTTCAAACGTTTCAACAAACTGACACAGAGATGGAAGCACTCATAGTTTATGCAAAGAAATTTGGGAGACAGCTACCTTGCCAGCAGACAGAAGAGCCCCATTTGTTACCCAACGGGATACAGAAAGTAGCAAACAAGATCATTAACACCACATGCAAGGACATTTTTGCTGAAAATTAAGGCCTTGTAGGTTAGTCTGTCCCCCTCAGCGCCATCCCAGAGAGAGCCTGCAGGCTCCAAGGTTCCGCTCTTTGGGGATGCTTCCCTTTTGAGAACTGGCTAAGAAATACTGGGCAGGGTATCGTGGCTGCAGCAGTTCCTGGAGGGCTCAGAGAGTGTGAGCATATGTATGAACCACTTTCAGATGGAGAGCCTGAGAAGTCACGCCAGTCCTGGGTGTGGTCAGCCTATCCCTGATCCCACGTGCGCACAGACCAGACTTAAACTCAGACAGGATTAGGGGCCGAGAAGCAAGGAAACTGCACATGTGACCTTTCAAGTCGTTGTAGCATGACTGTTCCTTAGAAGCGAGGATGGCTAGACATCATCTCATGCACTTTGGACATGTTGTTAGCAGAGACTGGTCCCTGGAAAAGACGTCACCCTTGGTAGAGTAGAGGGGGAAGGAGAAAGGGGAAGATCCCGACAGGATGGATGGACCCAGTGACTCCAACAATGGGCTCAAGTATGAGAACAATGACGAGGGTGGCCCAGGACCCGGCGGGGTTTTGTTTTATGGTGCCAGGGATGGCTGCGTCACAACAGATGGATGACACCTTACAACTGAAGCCAACAACATGAAAGAGACTTTAATTAGAATAAAAAGACCCCATATTTTGATTCCTATTCAAAATATAGAATCGACTAAGTATTAGTCACTTTTGCAATATACTTCCTAGTTGAAAGGTTATAGATTTACAGGAGAATTGCGACATTGGTCGAAAGAGTCCCTACATACTTATCAAGTTTTTCGTTAATATCATCTTATTATGTTTTCAAGTGACTTTGAGTCAAGCACGGCAGAATGACACACTCATTCCCAGGCCCTGTCCAGCCTCACAAATGGCCCCATGGTTCCAATCACCGCGTGGATCTATTTCATTGAAGGCCTGCCTCTTTCTTCCTGCCCCTGGAGCAAGCACGATGTCCTCTTGATAACTTGTCCTAAGTCCGTGAGGGAACTTGGGTCACCCCCAGTTCCATGCAGCATGCTGGCCGTGCGTCTTCTAAGAGAGATCTGTTCATTCTTCCAGCAACGCTCATGTCAAAGGCAGTCATTCTTCTAGAGTGTTCCGTCTTCACGCATTGTCCAGCTTTCGTGCACATGCAAGACAATCGGAAAGACCGCAACTTGGGTCAGTTAAACCTCAGTTCTCAAAGGGCACCTTCGCCTTTTAACACGGTAAGAGGTCTTTTGGTGCATATTAGTCCAATGTACTAAATACATTCTTTGATTTCTTGACGGCTGCTTGCATGGTTATTGATTGTGGATCTAAGTAAGATGAAATGTCTGACAACATCAATCTCTGCTCTCTTTATTATGATGTTGTCTATTGGGCCAGTTGTGAGAATTTTAAAAAATTGAGTTGTAATGCATACATAAGGTCATATCATCTTTTATCTTCATTAATAAATGTTTCAAATCTTCTCTGATGAAAGTTGGGCCTGATCTGGTTTTCAATATTTTCTGTTATTTTGTTTGTTTGTTTGTTTGTTCTTATCGGGGTTGACCTCAGATGTGTTTGTCATTGTGGTGACCTTCTTGAATTCTTCCTATATGATTTTCTGTTTTTCAGTATATGAAACCCAGGATTGATGAACCAGAGGGACAGCAAGTAGAAAAAGGGTTTCTGGGAGGTTCCGTGGTGGTGTGGGTGGGAGTTAAAGAGGAGCTGATGTCAAGGAATTCAAGAAGGAAAAGAATGTTTTGAAACTGATTGTGGTAGTGATTTTACAATACTGCTTGATGTGATTGAACTATGGAACAATCTAATATCTGTATTAGCGCCCAATAAGATGGTTTTGGAAAAAAAATCTTTTTAAGCAAGCAAAATTGTTTCATTTGCATATTGGAAGTTGTAAATGAGATTTCCTCCAACCCTGATGCCGTGTTCTTTTTCATATATTAGAACTTCTTGGATTGTTTGCTAAAGATACAGATTGAGCAATTATAGAGAAAGCACACAACCTTGACTCACCCTTTCCTGACTTAGGTGCATGTCAGTATACCCCAGTTCTTGGTTATGTACAATCGGGTGTTTTGGAATTCCTATTCTGTAATTTGCTATCGTCCACATAATCAAATGACTTTTCCTAGCAAGGAAAAGACAGTTAAATATCATTCTGTTCTTCTTTGCTCTCAGAGAAGATGTATAAGACATTGGTTATGATATCCTTAATTCCATGTCCTCTTCTGAAATCAGTATGAATTCTTGTTTCTTCCTTGTTAATGTGCTGCTGCAACTGATTTTAATTCTCTTCAGCAAACCTGTTCATATGCACAACATTAATGATATTGCTTAATAATTTCTACATTCTTTTGGGTCACATTTCTTTAGAATAGGTACAAATAAGAATATTTTCCCAATTTCTTGGCATGACAAGTGAGTATGTCCTGCATTGCATCTTTTACTTGAAACACCTTAATTAGTGTCCTGTCAATTCCTGGAGACTTGTTTTTAACTAATGTCTTCAGTGTAGCTTGGACTTCCAGGTGTTCTTCAAACCATCTGTTCTAGATTATTTGCTACCTCTTAAAATACATCAAAACGGACCAACTATTTTGTGTTCTTTCCAACTTTTTTGATGGTTTAAATTCTGCCCATGTTGTTGTTGTTAGATATACTTAAATTGGTTCTGACCCATAGATACCCTGTGCCACACGACAGGAGTGTTGAGTCCTGTGTCATCCCCACACTTGTCACTATGTTGGAGCCCATTGTTGCAGCCATGTGTCCATCCTTTTCACTGAGGGTCTCCCATGTTATCAGTGACCTAACATCACGTCCTTTTCCAAGGGCTGGTTTCCTTCTGATAAGTACATGAGACAACGTCGTGCCAAGGACCACTCTGACTGGATTTTCTTCCAAGACAGATTTATTGGTGTCTCTGGGTGGTTTCATGGTACTTTCAATATTCTTCACTAGCACCAGAATTCAAATACATCAATTCTTCTGCAGTCTTCCACGCTCATTGTTCATCATTCCCATGCATATGAAGGAGCTAAAAGTAACATGATTTGAGTCAGACACACCATCGTCTTGAAAGTTATATCCTTGCTCTTCCACACTTTCAAGAGGTCTTGGGCAGCAGACTAGCCCAAGCAATACATCCTTTTATGTCTTGACTGCTGCTTCCGTAGGCATTGATTGTGCATCTAGGTGAAATTAAATACTTGGCAATTTTGATATTTGTTCTCTTTACTCATATGCTGTCTATTAGTATAGTTGTGAGGATTTTCTTTACATAGGGTTGCAATCTATAGTTAAAGTTTCAGTTTTGGATTTTCATCAACTCGTTTATCAAGGTGTCCTTGCTTTCATCAAGCAAGATATTTTATCTGTATGTAGCAAGTTGTTAATGAGTCTTCCTGAAATCCTGATGCCCCATTCTTCCTCATATACTAGTTCCTTGGATTATTTGTTCAGCCTACAGATTGAATAAATATAGTGAAATGATTCAACCCTGATGCATATTTTTCCTGAATTTTAGCCACTTAGTTGTCCCTTGATCTGTTCAAATGAAAATCGACAACATTAGCATTTTGTTGTATTTCTTCACCATGTTTACTCAATCCATATACTGAGCAAATAATTAGAGACCCTAGGCTATAGGAAGAACATGTTATCAGGGCAAATCTGTTGTAAAGCAAGGGTGTCACTTTAAGGATTATGATGAGACTTATTTAAGCGATGGTATTTTCAATCACCTCATATTATATGAAAATTGGACACTGAATACGGAAGACTGAAGAAGAATCAACGAATTTGAATTATGATGCTGGAGAAGATCATTGAAGTATCATGAACTGCCGAAAAGAACACAAACAATTTATTTTGAAGGACATACAGAAAGATCCTTAAAAGCAAGGATGCTGAGACTTGGTCTCAAACCTTTTGGACATGATATCAAGAGAGATGAGTTATGCCATGAAAATGGCCTCCAATGAGATGGATGGACTCTGTGGCTACAACAGGCTCTGATTTGTCAACAATGGTGAGGTTGGTGTCGGACCGAGCCATGCTTCATTCTTGTGATACCCAGGCTCACTCTGAGTCTGAACCAACTGGATAGGATTGAGGGACAACAACAACATTTTGGTGTTAAGAAACATTCCATGTACCTAAGTACGCTAAATCGTGACAAAGATCATTTTCTCCAAGAGAATAAATCAAATTTGAAAAATGTTTAATTTTCCTGGTTGACACAACATTGAAACATGCAGGCTAACTTAAGTCTCACCATTTTGAAGGAGAAATTTTGTTTCTATCCTAAAAGGAGGCCACATTGGTGTTATCGTGTGCTCTGTGGAACTTTCTAGGTGGTAATTGTTAACATGCATAATAAAGTGCTCAAACAATTGTCTGATAGACATTAATTAGTTTAAGAACCTCTTCTCAGAACAACCCCGATGACTTTTTGCCTTGACAAGGGCCTCAAGACCTTTAATCGGTGTTCCAGCAGTTTCCCAATGTCTTTAACAAGAGTTTAAGAAATTCAATTGAGATTGATTTTTGAACCACTTTTTACTCTATAAATTACTTCTACCAAGGAAAAACTCTTTAAACTGCTTAGAATACCTACTACTTTGAAGCAAAATTTCTACCCCCAAACGGAATGCATTTAACAGAGAATATACTTTACTAAGATTTACATTTAACTCATTAGATTGTGAAAGCTATTGTAGTATATGAGGGGTGTTTTTTCCAGTAAAAACCAACATTGAAGAAGAAAATCAGCAACATCAAATGTACATATCCAATTTTAAATGTTTCAGGGAATGTGATGGGTGAAATTTATAATTAAGGCCAAATAATTACTAAAGACTCAATAAGAAAATATTTTAAAATTGCCAAAACAATTCTGGGTTTACAAATAGATTAATAAGACTAAAGATTTAAATTCACCACTTGTTAATTTTGCCTTTTGAATTTGGAGTTTTGATAATGAAATATTAATATTTTTGAAAGTTGTCCCTTGAAGAATCTTTTCAGCACACAAAAGCCTCCTTCAAACTCACCAAACATGTTCACATTGAGCTTGTAAGACTTGCACGATGGGAAAATCTACCAAAGTTGCAATGGAGTTCAGATACTAAGAAGTTATTATAATTAATGACTATGATTCATTTTGGGTTTTTTTTTTCCATATTAATTTTTAAGGATGACTTTTCTTAAATGACTCTGAAGATGTATAAATTCCCTTAGTCTTGTCCACCTGTGTTTCAAAACAAAAACAAAAAAGCAAATTCTTTCTTTAAATTATTGATTCAACCTCTCCCTTTTTAGTGAAGCCTATCAAGGTGAAATTGATAAGATCATGTTTGTATTTGCTCTGTGGTACTTTGTTTTGCTTTCAGTTTTTTTGCGTGTTGTTGTTCTCATTTTATTATTATTTTTAATGCATGTTCTTCCCCTAATATCTGGATCAAATTTTTTTATAAAGTTATATGAATATATGTCTATAAACATCAATGTAATTATATTCATATATTTACAAAATATATTTAAATACAGATTGTATATGTTTATAGAACTATTATTTATAGAACTATATTTAAATGCATATGTTACATATTTATATAAATATGATTAAGTATTTAAATATGTATCCTTTCTAAACATTATGTATGTATGCATATAAGTCAAAGGCACACAATGTACTTGTGTTTTGGGTTTCCACATGCTGTAATATTAAGTTGTAAATTCTTCAAGGTGAGTTGGCATAACTTTTGTGTTTTCTCTTCACTTTGGTATCCAATGGAAAGCTTGTCCTCACATAATAAATGCTTGTTGAAGGGCTGGACAGCCCAAAGAACAGACGACAAGATCCCCTTCGCAGATCATCTTCCGACCTCTGCTTTCTTGGTGTCCCCTTCACGTGTGCATAGACTTTGTCCTCGTCTATTGCTCCCGTTTGCTGTAGTCCGCTGACATCATGTCCTAACTGTGGCGACTCCATGTCTGCGGAGTACAAATGCTCCCAGAATGTCCAAGGCTGTGACCTTTGGGAAGCAGATTGCCAGGCCTGCCTTCCAAGGGAGAACTGGATGGGCCTGAACCCGTTGATTAGTAACAAAGCACTTAATCGTTTGTACCATCCATAGAAGGAGAAATTCAAACCCACTACCACCGGGTGGATTGCCCATCACAGCAAGCCTACGTAACAGCAAACAGCTGCTCTGAAGGGTTTTCAGGGATGTAAACCTTTATAGAAGCAGACAGGCTTATCTTTCCTCCAAGGAACAGCTAGGAAGTCTGAGCTGTCAACTTCGCAGTTGGCAGCCCAAAGCTGACCCCATGGCGGCCCCAGGGCTCCTTCAGGATTGGCAATCCTTAAGAACCTTATGGAACAGCAGTCGAGAAGTCAAATGACCTATTGCATTGGGCAAATTTTCTGCAAAAGAGGATGAAGGAGTGCCTAATCCCAGCCATCGCCTTTTCATTCACTACCTATGTGTCTGGGAGCTAGGCACTAAACAAGGAACACTGAGGAAGACTTTGTGCCATTGGATTATGGTATTTGTATTGAATTATGGCATATGATATTGGATATGCCAGAGACTATTAGGGAATTAATACATCTATCTTGGAAGAAGAACAGTCACAACACTTCCTAAAAACAAGGATGGTGAGACTTCCTTTCCTTACAAGTTCTCCAGAGGGACCCGTCTCTGGAGAAGGACATCACGCTTGATAAAGTGGGAAGTTATCAAAAGAGAGGAAGATCCTCAATGATAAGGATTAATTCAGTGGCTGAAAAAAAAACTGAGCTCGAATATAGTAATGATTGTGAAAACGGTGCGGTTTCATTCTTTTGTGCACCAGCTTGCTTTGAGGTGGAAATTACCTGATAGCCCCGAACAACAACAGAAATAAACATTAACATTAATAAGCTGCAATAGCCAAAGGACGCAATCTCGCCTGCTAAAAGGGAAAAGGATTTGAACCACTTATTGATGATCACCCATCAACGATGCTACAGCTTTGACCATGTATTATGCCTCGACATAAAGGGAAAATATTTTCATGACTGGACAATAAGTAAGATTATGGTAAATGGAAAAAACTATTGAAGTGACTGAGGGTTTCATTTTATTTGGATCCACAATAAACATCCATTGAAGCAGCAGTCAAAAAAGTAAGCCTGTATTGTGTTGGGCAAACGCTGCAAAATGCTTCTTTATACTGCTCAAAGACAAAACACTTCCTTGGGAGACTTCGATGTGCTTGACCCAAGCAGTGGCATTTTCAAATGCCCCTTTATATATGTGAAATCTGAACAATGAAGGAGGAAGGTCAAAGAACAGTTTATTTATTTAAATTATGGTGTGAGGGAAGAAAATTAAATGTACTCACCAAGGCCTGCCAGAAGAATAAACTCCTCTGTCCTGGAAGACAAAGTTCTTTGGGAGTGCGGATGATGAGACATCTCCATTTCCCGTACTTTGGATAGGGTGTTAGGTTTTATGTCACCTTGGGTGGGCCAGGATTCTCCTGTGATATGATCTAGCATCATGTGGTCAACTCCTGATGGGATCTTCTCTGTAGCAGCCAAGCAGGTGTGGGGAGAAGAAGCCTCCTTAATCCAGTCACACCCTTGATACAATTGAGGGAAGTTTCATTTAGGGTATGAGCAACTCTTGGTATAAATTGATGGTGTTGAAGTTCGCTCCTTTCATCTACTGGATTTTGACTCTCCATCTGATTCATTGACCTCTTGTTATATTGTCTGGTAACCCCAGGAGCTATCACTGGGATTCATTCATGATCTTGCATTCATTTGGGTGATATCAGATTCATTCAGGTCAGCATCCACCAGCCTGTGCTCTTCCTGCTTCGTATTCTTGCTTCCTGTTCATCAGCCCCTGCAGTTACAAGGGTCAAGAAGTCTCCCACTTACATCTGACTCCCACAATTGAGCTGGAATGGACTAGGCCACTTCTACTACTGCATGAGCCATTTTTTGTACGTAACTCTCTTTCTGTATATACACCTGCAAGACTCACTAGTTGTGCTTCTCTGGAGAATTCAGCCAACACAGAAACCTTGTCATGAAGAACTAGACCTTGGAGGAGGACATCATGCTTCTACATCATACAGTAGAGGGCTCAAGGAAAGACTCACAAAGAGACGTATAAACACAATGGCTAAAACAGGAGGGCTCAACCCTATCAAAAAGCTGTGAGGATGGTGTAGGGACTGACCGTGTTTCTTTCATTGTACGTAGGGTTTCTATGAGTTGGAACCCAGTAAGCAGGAGCTAACAACCTAGAGGAGGAGCACTGGCCTTTGAGGCAGGGTTATTTACTTGGATCTTAAGGGTAGTGCTGAAGTCAGATAGGTATCAAGGAAAAACTGGAGAGGTTTAAAGCAAGGTCCAGTGGCTGAGATGATGACCAGAGTTGGCATTTATAGAGAATCCTAGGTGAAGGAGGGTATTGGCTAGAGCAAACTTCCTGGCAAGCAGCACTATTTGAAGATTCAATATTTCACAGTCAAGAATAAAGGGCACATTAGTTTTGGATTATCTCAACTGGTTATCTCAGTCTGGGTTTGTGGGACTCAGATGTGAGAATATGGAACAAATAAATTTCCCATCATCACCTGCTAATGCATGGCCATTGATGCCAGGTATAAGCTGTCGGTATCATGTTGAGAGAGCATGCTTTTCTGAAGAGGAAGTAATGATGGGCTCTGGGAGGATGAGGCTTTTGTGATGTCACTTCCCAGATTTTCAGGGTACTTCTGTTGCTTAACACCTGGGATGAAGAGAATAAGATGGTATATATTTCGGTGGCTACTTGAATGTCCTTTGAAGTCACAGAGCAGAAGGCATAACATGGGTTGGGACAGCAAATGGATTCTTGACAGAAATGAAAATGACCAAGTACATGAGTGAGAAATGCCAAGCGGCCTTAGCAGTTTGACTTGTAAAAGAGGGACTGTTTTGAGGCTCACCTCTCTGTTAACATGGAGACTGGATTCACAACTGTTGTCACATCACAAATTTTCTGGAAAGCAAGGAGCTGGATCGATTGATGCTAGCTACTCTGGAAACATAGACTGCGGACCAAGGCTGTCTCCTTCATTCTCCGGGCCCAGCGCAGCACGAAAGCAAGGAGATCCCTTTGTTCAAAAAATGGCGCCATGAGGTGCTCCTATTGAAAATGAATTCCTCCCTTCCGTGTTCTTGCTCTTGATTTGCTGTTTGATGCCACTCCAAGTGAAGGGGAAAAATGAACTATTAGCATGCGTTTTCTCCTTCATCATTATATTGCACCGCTTAGGAGACATGGATTTGATTCCTGGTCATTGTACCTCATGTACTGTCATCAGCCACATTGCTATGATTCTAAACAAGTTTAAGCAGAGCATCCAGACTAAGATAGACTAGGAAGAAAGGCCTGGAGGTCTAATCCCAAATATCAGGCAGTGAAAAGACTAAAGATGACAGGAGTCTAATTCCATTGTGCATACTGTCACTACAAGGATAGGTAACAGCAACAGAAGTGTATTTTCCAGGTAATTACTTACAGATAATAGCATAAATACAATTGAGTGCTCAGGATAATATGAAAACCTATTGCCCTCAGACTATGTTTGAGTGAAACGATGCTGTATAATTTAGCAAACTGAATCTCATGCATAACACTGTTTTTTATCGGACTACATTTCTTCTCACCTTACTGGAAGGAGGTAGGATTTTGCACACCCTATGATGGTGAGGCTGTCAGTTAAGTGTTGGGCTGCTAACATCAAGGTCAACTGTTCAAACACACCAACGTCTACAAAGTTGTAAGATGAAGCTGTTTGCTAGCATAAAGACTGACAGCTTTGGAAATGCACTACAGAGCCGCCATGAGTCCGAATCAACAGGCTGGCAGTGGGTTTAGCTTTTGGGATGATGGTGGGTGTGGAGGATGGAAGGTACTTTGGTCCCAAAAGGTCTGCTGCTGCCAGTGGGAGTGATGGATCTAGTGAGATGGGAGGGAAATGGAGATTATCCTGTATTTGGAGATGAGCGGGAATGTGTGAAAGGAGATCAAAGTCTGTTTGTCCCTGAGTAATAGGACTTCTCTTTTCTACTGCTTTGCAAAAGACTCTCCATCCTTTACTCTCTGTCCTATGGGAGGAGTTTCCTCCTTATACAGATGTGTCCTGTAGTTGGTATTGTTGTTCGGTGCCATGAATTCAGTTCAAACCCAGAATGACTCTACGCCCGACAGAAAGATACACTGCTCATCCTGTGCCCTACTCACACTTGTCCCTGTGCTTCAGTCCATTGTTGTAGCCACTGTGCTGCTGTGTCCACCCACCTCATCGCTGCCCCTCCTTTGTACCAAGATTGATGTCCTTCTCCAAGGACTAGTCTTTCCTGAGAGCATGCCCAAAGTATGTAAGATAATCTCACCATGCTTGCCTCTAAGGACCCTTCTGACTGCGTTTCTTCCAAGACAGATGTGCTTATCTTTTTGGAAGTCCATGTTCTTGCAATATTCTTTATTAGCACCACCATTGAAACGCATTGATTCTTCTTAAGTATTTCTTATTCACTGTCCAACTTTCTCATGCATCTGAGGTGATGGAAGATACCAGGACTCAGGTCAGGGATACCTTAGTCCTCAAAGTAACATCCTTTCTTTTCTCTTTGAGGAGCAATGCTTAACTTTGCCTAAGCCATTCTAGAGAGATGATGGAGGGTAGCATTTGAGAACAAATCACCCAGTCCACCTAGACCAGTGGTCCTCACCCCTCTTAATGCCTCGATCCTTTAATACAGTGCCTCATGTTGTGGTGACCTCCCAACCATAACATTGTTTTTGTTGCTACTTCATAGCTGTAATGTTGCTATTGTTATGAATCAGGCAACCCCTGTGAAAGGGTTGTTTGACCCCCAAAGGGGTCACAACCCATAGGTTGCGAACCGCTGACTTAGACCCACATTGACACTTATACATGCCCACTCTCTTGGGATTCCATATAGATTGTGTTACCTATGTCAGTTTCCATATCATGTTATAGTTTTGGGTTCTTATGTCTGACACTGTTTCTATAGTGAAAACTCCCAAGCGTTGTCACATTTCTGGAGATTGCAACATGAGGGATATCATTCCCATTGAGATGTGACATGGACGTGCAGGCAACAAATGGGTGCTCACTGAAAAGTGAAATTTACTGGCATGTTACCAAAGTTGTAAAGCACTCCATGTCTACATGCTGGAATTATAAATACTTGGCTCTACAACAAATTTGGCTTGATAGGGAATGAGAGATGTTTTTCTGGAGTGGGTTGGAGGGGTACTTAAGACACCTGCAGTTCCAGCTCCAACATTTTAATGAAAAAATATTATAATAAGTCATTTTTAAAGCTTAGAGTACATCTTATAAGGAGATGATGTCATGGCAGTGGTTATGCACTGGACTGATAACCACAAGGGCAGCAGTCCCTAACCACCAGCTGCTTCATGAGAGAAAGAGGAGGCTTTTACTTGTATAAATCATTATAGTCTTGGAAACTCGCAGGGGCAGGTCTACTCTTTTCCAGAGGGTCACCATGGGTCAGAATAAATACAATGGCCGTGAATTTGAATATATCATCTAACATGCCAAAAAATAACAAATGAATTCATGAAATGCCAAATTGATCTATCTGATCTACCTATCTATATATCTATCTAATCGATCATTTGGGAAATTACCTGTCTGTTTAAGATTTCAAACAGTTTACAAACTACATGTCTTTAAAAATATATATGACCAGGACCTAACAATGTATATTGTTAGGTATAGTATAGTATATATTTAATAAGTCCTGTATGAATTAAATTAAGTAATAATTGGATACTAATTATGGTTCATAACAATTTCTAGGAAGGGAGGTAACTAAATCTATACTGAATGCTTTTATTACAATTTGTGTCAAAAATTTGTAACTGAAAGAGGAAAACATTTCAGACTTATTCATTGTCTGAAGCAGAGAAATAACTATCTGACTATCAGACCACATACAAACGAGTGTTGGGAGGAGTCAAGATTTTAAAACTAAGAAACCAGAATGTGCAATGAGATGGAAATGAGAGCACCCCCACCTCCGCCCCTGTAATGATTAGAGTGGGACTGTGTTGAGATTCAGAGTAGCTGAATGCAAAGTCCACATAGTCATGTAGTTGAGTAACTAAGGGACTAATAGGTTTGCCAAGATAAAAGGCAGCCTTTGCACTGTAGCATTCAACCTTAGTGGAGGGGAGGGCTGACTTGATACATTTGTTCATCAAAGGGAATTCCTAAGTCAAGGACAGATTTTTGTTTTGTTGTGTTTTCTCATTGACTAAATCAACGAGTTCTAAGGGCAGGAAGAGGCCTGATAGTATCTGAATGTCATAGATTTAAAAATAATTTGTCTTCTCTGATGGTTCAAAATGAATATACTAATGATGCCTGTTATTTTCATAGTAATGGTAAAATATTCTAGAACATAAATGCCATTCAAGTGATTTTAAGAAGGTTTTTCAAACTTTATTTGTAGCTAGAATTTTATAGCTCAGTGGCACTATGGAACAAGCATTGAGTTACTAACCACAAGGTCAGCAGTTTGAGCCCACCAGTCACTGCTCCGTGGAAGAAAGACAGATTTTCTGCTCCCATGAAGATTTACAGCCTTCGAAGCCCATCAGAGCAGTTCTATTTCACCCTATAGGGTCCCTATCAGGCAGAATTCACTTGAGGGAAGTGAGTTTGCATGGTTTAATTAATACACACACATCAGTATTATATTTTATTATATCAGAAATAAACTTTTATAAAAGAAAATATTAATGTATTTTATGATTTCCAAAGGCCATGTGTGTATACACACACTTTTGGGAGGGGGGTTCAAAAAAGTTCCTGGAAAAATGACATTATTTTTTAATTCCAATTTTCCATGAACTTTTTGAAGTAATCCCTCTTATGTATGAACAACAACAACAAATCTATTATAATCATGTAAATTTTGATTAATTGTGACCCTGTATGGTTTCCCATGCTATAAATTTCTCATTTCTATGAATAAGAAAAAACAATGGCAACTATCCATATATAGTGTTTTTCTACTATATATTGTCTCTTTGCTCTATCCCCAGCATTGCAAAGGGATCTGAACGTTTTAAATTAAAAACCCGTCATTTCTACCCACTGTCGTATGGGAAAATACTCCATCTTTCAAAACTATAGAATGGTCAAACAAAGTACAGCCTGTTTCTAAAATGGATGACTTAATTCTGAAATGTTATATTTCTATTTTCATAGAAACTATCTTGAGGTCTTATAAAATGGGTAAGGTTACATTAAAATCTTTTTCCAATATAGTACTAAAATAGGATACGCTAAATCATGAGAAGCACTCCATCAAAAATGAGCATGATTGGAGAAGTAAAACTTGTTTCAATGTCCTACAGAGGCCTGTGGAATTACAATCAAGTAAGAAAGTTTTCAAAATCATTAAGAAATGCATTCAATGAAAACAAGGCTTGGCAGAAGATGGAATAAGGCAACGGTGTGGATTCTATTATAAAGAAAATGAGTTGTGCTGGAATGGGGACCCCCAATCCTATAACCTAGAACAAAAGTGTGAATTTCATAGTGACTAATCACTGGGCCTACCCCCAAATCAGCAGTGGGCACCTTCAGTCCCTTCCATGAGTCAAAGCTATGGCAGTGTGCTTCTGTGAAGAGGACAGCTTTGGAAGCCACAGGGTCAGTCCTGTTGGACCTACATGTTCTATTCGTTCTAGTCTGTAGGCTCTCTATGAAGTTGGAGTCAACTTGATGGCAAGGAGTTTGGTTAAGTTCATGCACGTATTCTCCCCCTTGATTGCATGTCCAATATGAGTCCTATGAAGTCCCTCCATCTTTGCTTCTTAACAACATTCTTGTTTTATGGAGGGGATAATTTGTTCACTTTTTGGAAATTTGTAATATAGTCAATAGTCTTCACCGACACCATTGCCCAAGTGCATCTTCTAGCTTCCATTTTTACTCTCAAATTACTATAAAAGGCCATCAGATTTCATAAAGGACCAATGACTATGAGAGAAGCCATCACTGAGGGGGGTTAATTTCTACTGGCTTACTTTGGATATGTCTTTAGGAAAGACCGGTCACTTTAAAAAAGGACAGTTTATTTGGTAAAATGGGAAATCAGTGAAAAGGGGGGGTATCCTCAAGAAGATGGGTTGATAAAACAGCTACAACAATGGACTTAAACATCACTGATCCTGAACGTGGCACATGATCTGGAAAACTTTCATTCTGTTGTACGTGATGGTATCATGGGTTGGAGCAGACGCAAAGGCAATTGCCAACAATCTTAACTTCTAATATATGTTTTCAAGGCATAATTATTAAAAATCTATAATTTGAAGTATGGGAAGACGTTTCCAATATATTATAACATTTATTAAAGTATAGTTGGCTTTTATTTTAGAGCTTACATACTGAGCACTCTGGTTTTCTAAAGGCTATGGATGGCAGTGGTAGCCCAGAATCCATGTGCAGTAGTCTAGTTTGGATCCATTTGGATAGTCTAGTTAGCAGGGTCCTCACATAGATTGAATTCTTTCTGATCATTCATCAGGGATGTAGATAATCTTGCCCTCAGGCAGAGTTTCTTGGAAAGTGAACTATTCCCAGCCCTTTCCAGCCAGCTCAAGGAGGAGCCGTCTCTTTTAGGGGCTTGCCTGCATGTGTCCATGATGAAGATCATTGAACTGGGCGTTCAGCAGTCATGCGTCTCACCTGTCTATCAGTCTGTCAGTCTCACCCTGACTGTCTAGGTCGGAAGGCCCTGGGACAATCTTGTAAGTCCTTCTGTCTAATATAATGTATGTGTCTTAATCATGGCCCTGGTTCTATTCTGTATACCTACCTATAATGGTGATGTATTGATCAGCCACCAATTATGAATTTATGACAGTTTCCTTTGTTACATGCCTTATTTAACTAGTGACCTACTGGGAATCCTTGGATACCATTTTGACCTCAGACTAATGGCCTCCTGCATCCGGATGTTTCTGTGATGTTGTATTATCTTTATTTCTATTAAACTTAGTAATTGTTCTCTTTAAATTATATTTGAGATTATAGTCTATTTTATCCCTAAAACATTTCCATTAAAAAAATATATGTATATACTTTCATTTGTTGTTCTAAGCACACACATGTACAACACACACACACAAGCATTTACTGTATCTTTCTTTCACAATCACACAGATTGCTTACAGTATAACCTTGGGGAAGAGACTGGAAATAGGTGAAAAGGATTTCTTTTCATTTTGTATTTTACAGGAAAATATTTGCATTTTCTAACCATATCTGTATTGCTTAAAATATATTATTATTAAGAAAGGTGTTCCTATGGTAAAATTATGAACTATGAATTTATTGGCTACCTTATCTCTACAAAAAAAAAAACCAAATACATTTTATACATAGGGGACAGGGTCTTTAGAATGATCTTTATGGGTTATTGAAGCTGTATATTACTAGGCAGTCTATAATTCTAGAGCAATAATGGGTGTTTGCTGAAGTGGGGCACATATAAATCACTAAGTGAATTAACTCTATGCTTTCTTTTGTTTTAACTTTTAGTGTTCATGAAAGTAATGTTACTCGTGGGGGTCTTCTACCCCTGCATCTCTTGAAAACTTTTCTAGAAATCCTGCACATTGCCCAACTAAGATCAGCATGAACTGAGAGCTCTCTGTAGAAACCATGGATGTTCTTCTTTTCTTAAAAAAACAAAACAAAACTGGAATGTAAGTGGAGCCTATTGAGAACTTTTTGTAACCAAAAATATTAAATTACTTCATCATTGGAAGGTCCCCCATGTACTTCCATATTCCAGCAAACAGGTCGGTAAAAGCACAGGAGCAGGAAATGAATTAAAATCATAAAATATAATAAAAATTTTAGATGAGTTCATATCTCTGTACTCAGCTTGTGGCACTGTGGAACCCTGGCAAGTTAGGACCAGAGGAAGGGACATGACTCAGTGGACCTTCTGGGCCACAAGACAGAAAAGTTGTTGAAACCAGAGGCTTCAGGGAGTTCAAAACAAGAGACTCTGCAAATGGATTGCAGGAGAGAGCTTGGAAACATGCGAAGAATGCAGCCCTTTCCTGAAATTACCTCCATGGAAATTACTCACCAAGGAATTCTGTCCTGCTGAAAACACTTGGCCAAGCTGGGCAGAAATCAGCAGCCTAAATCCAAACATAAAAACAATCCCGGGAAGAACATTTCTTATTTTGAACATTAATTGTTCTGGCAGTAGA
This sequence comes from Echinops telfairi, assembly GCF_000313985.2. Taxonomy (NCBI): domain Eukaryota; kingdom Metazoa; phylum Chordata; class Mammalia; order Afrosoricida; family Tenrecidae; genus Echinops; species Echinops telfairi. The sequence goes on along the minus strand of NW_022103899.1, from coordinate 55,337,966 downwards.
GGGAGAAGATGGAATGATCCTTCCAGAACCATAATGGGTCTTATTTTGTTTCTTTGTTTCCCCCCGTTTTAAACAATTAACTACCTTCTTTACGACTCTTAGGAAACATCACACCACTGGCGTCCGTCTATTCCAGGTATACTGCCAGAATTTTGAGAGAAGTGTTCACACTCTCAGTTAAGTCATTCTGAAAGGGCAAAAGCCTGTGTGCTTGTTTCAAAAGCAAGCATTACTGTGTAAAAACAGCACAGGGATACCCTCAGATAGAAAAGGCAAAACATGTGCATGCATAAATCACATTTTGAGTCAGTTTTCCTCATAGGAGTAATGTGAAATTGTGTGAAGTTTTGCAAGGGGAACAAAATGATACTATTGCTATCCCATACTTTGTTTTTTAATGTAAGCAGAAATATTAGGGAAAAGTGTTGGTTAGTTCCTCAAGATCTTGAACGTAGAATATGCAATCCAGTAATCCCAGTCCTAGAACAACTCAAAAGACGTGCTCGCAAGAACAGAAACAGGAACCTGTGAGCCCAGCTTGATCACAGCACTTGGAACAAAGGTGGGACTATCCTGATCCAATAAACGCAATGTGGTGCATCCTCACAGTGCGACATGCCTCAGCCATGAAACAAAGCCTTGCTGCAGCCTGCAATGTGTGTGAACCTTGAAAACAGCATGGCAAAATCCCATCCCCAAAGGACATATACTGTCCCATCCCACTTACGTAAAATAAGAAAATGCATAGAAACCAAAGATGTCGTTACCAAAGGTGGTAGGAAGAGGGGAAGGTGTGTGTGTGTGTGTGTGTGTGTGTGTGTGTGTGTGTGTGTGTGTGTGTGGCTTGCTTACGGGACATATGTTTATGTTAAGGACTGTTGGATAATTTGGAAAAGATGGACAAGAATGGCTGTCTAACTTGTATAACTTGCCCTGTACCTTTAACTGCGTGTGCAGACATTGTAGAGGGGGTGAATGTTTCCACTATAAATTTAAAATAATAAAGGGAACACGAGCTCTTCGAGCTCAAGGATGCAGCTTCTTCTTGGAGATGAAGACCAGGAACTAACTAGAATGAATGCCAGTGTCCCACCCCTGGCTCTTTGCTTCCTTGACCTGGATGCTTCTCTCATTCATGACACATAGTGCTGGGACACTCAATGGCTTCGGATGCTGAGATAGTTTATTGTGCCAGCCTGGCCGATAAACACAGGTGGGATCAACTGAAGGGCAGAGAGATAAATGGCTTGGTGAGCCTTGCCTTTCTTGTCTCTCGCTCTGTGATCATCGGACCAGTGTGCCTCAATTTAAAGGCTACACTACCTGTGGGACGCCTAGCTTGTGGACTGTGTCGCTGTAAGTTGAGGTTCCTTTAAGACTTCTCTGGAGCTGGGGACTGGCGGTTGGTGACCTGCCTTGTGAATCGCTGCTGTGCTGACATAGCCTACCTCTCTCTACAAATAGAGGAAGATCTGGCAGCAGACTAGACTTGAAGGACTGCTAGTCTCTCAACTTTCTCTCACAGACTTGAGTTGCACTGAGTCATTAGTAGTGCTTTCTAATTTAACTGTTTATTTCTTGTATTATATATTTATCTGTATATGATTTAACAGTTCATTTCTTGTTAAATATCTAATTATCTTTATAAATAAATATATTAAGTTATCAGCAATTTGGTTTTATCTCTCTAAAGAACCCTGTATAACACCAATGCTCTTTGACTCCCATTGAAGAATCCATATCCGACTGACCAGACCATGCCATACTTCTCATTGCAAACATCCATTTCATTAGACTAGTTTGGGTCAGATGGCCCTCCCAGGTCCAGTTGCTGGTTGGGATTCCAACCTGGGAGAGAGTAGTCCTTTGAGAAAAAAGTCATCAGAGACAGTGCAGAGGTTCTAAGGGGGACTTTACCTTTCTCAAGGTAAGTTTTAACTTCGAACATGCAAAGGAGAGGCCACACTCCAAGAACTCCCCAGTGCATGGTGTGTGATGGGGGTGGGAGTGTGGAGGGACGGAGTCAGCATGACTGAGGGTAGGAGTAGATCATTTTATGAATACGACCGTTCATGCATGTTGTTTACATCACAGAAGACTCCTGTCCATCCTGGCAGACCTGTAGGACAATCTGAGTGTATTGAACTGGAGACTACAGGATAAGTAACCATAGTCCTGGGGATATTGAAATTGTTTCTGAGATCGCTTAGTTGTGTGATAACTGGTCTTTTGGTAGCAGAAATCTAGGTCCTATCACAAAAGTCGTTGAAGAAGTCCATATTCTTTCCATTCCATTTCACCATTAACTGTTTGAAGCCCCTTCTGTATGTTTCCAAAGTTGTGTTTTAGATATCTGAGTTCATTTTTTCCCCCAGACCGACCTTACAGTCTGACTGATTTTCTCCACATTTTAAAAGGAATAAACTGTAACTTATCCGATTGAATCCTTTGCCCTTCCTCATCTGGTTGCAACTAATTTGATGCTTACTGGTCGGATTTTTATGATGTCCCTAATCCCAAACCCATCACCATCAAATTGACTCAATTCATCATAATCCTCAATAGCAGAAGAAAAATGTTGCATGGAGTTTTCACGGCTGTCATGTTTACAGGAGCACACGGCCCCCTCTTTCTCTCACACAGTGGCTGCTGGACTTGAACGCTCAACCTTTTGGTTATCAGTCTGGCTCTTTAACCACTGGCCACCAGGGTTATGTCCTTAATAAGCTGCCGTCGTTAGCTGTTCTTGAACCTGTTCTGACCCACAGGGACCCTGTTTACAAAAGAATCCAACACTGCCCGCTCCGTGTTCTGCTTGAGTTCGCCATTGCAGCCATGGCGCCAATCTAACTCATTGAGGAGCTGCCTCTTTAAAAAAAAAAAATATTGTGAATTAGGTGGGTGGTTTACATCAATCTAACTCATTGAGGAGCTGCCTCTTTAAAAAAAAAAATTATTGTGAATTAGGTGGGTGGTTTACATCAGTTTTGTGTTCAACAGTTAAAGTTAATTGTCCCCCTCCCACTCCCACCGTCCCAATAGCTCACCTTACACTCCCTCCTTTGAATTCTCTTCTCCCTCTCATGGATCGTGAAACCCCTTCTCCCAAGTTCATACCTGTGAACAGAATTCAATAGCGAGCCTGTTAAGCTGAAGTTTGTATTTCCCTTGAAAAATAAATATGATAGGATATATGTCTCTTTCATTTAACCTCTGTTCTCTATAGCCTGGTGGTGTATGGCAAATTCACGTTTGATGGATGTATTCTCATACTAATATTTAGGACATTCTAGTTTTATTATTGTGGACAATACTATTGTTACCTTGAGATATTCTGTGAAAATGAATGTAGGGTACATTCTTGGCATTCACACTGCATAGATATCTCAATCTTTACAGCAATGTCCTCATCATCACAAGCAAATTATTTTACAAAGTCACTGTATCCAGTTATGCTCCACATGAATGGTGTATAATAATGAGAGTCATTATGCTAATATTAATACTTCTTATTCTTACAGATTGGATGAATGTGAAATAGAAACCATATGGTTTTAATTTGAATTTTCCTGATTGTTAGGGAGGTTGAGACTAATTTCATATACCTTTTACTCACTTATATTTGCTCTTATTACAGTTTTCCCATTTCTTTTGGGCTGATTGTCTTTTATCGACTGATTTGTAAAGTTAGGTTTTTTTAACTTAAAAAAGAAAACCCTCTATATTGAAGCTACATGTATTTCTTAACTTAGAATGAATGCAGTTTGAAAATATTTAGTCTTTAATATCTGAATCCATTCATAAAACCATACACTTCTGTGGTAGCCACATAATTTCATGTCAACTTGAAGTGTAGGGGTGGAGTCTAGCCTGTCAGTCAGGTCACAGGCTGATGGTGCTTCCTTGTGGGCATTACCTCCACATAAGGAGGGTCCCGGAAACCCCCCTTCTCTCTCTACCTTCACCTCCCTGCCATTGAGTCACTCAGAGACCTGTCTGTGCCCTGGAGATACGTCTACCACCACTGGTTCCACAAGACCTTGTGGCCATCAGCCTGTGACCTACCTGCATGTTGCATCATTGCTTGTGGTTGTGTGAGCCTAAAGAGGGATTTATGGACGAGCATCGGACTTATGGGCTTGATCTGAACTGGGCTGGGATGTTTTCCTAACATGCAATTACTTCTTGATATAAATCTCTTTCTTACACATATAAGAGTGTCCTTGGCTTTGTTTCTGTAGTCAACCCAGCCTAACACAACTTTCATCTTACAGAAGAAGATACCTAATCAATCAATCAATCAATCAATCAACCAATCAATCAATCATTTTCCCAAGGAAAGTCAATGACAGAATCAGGTATGGAAACTGTGTCTTCTAATACCTCAACCAGAAACTTCCCAACTCTGTGAAAATATTTGGACATGTTGTATATGTTGTACTTGGGACATGTTGATAGGAGAGGCCTCCAGTCCCCAGAGAAGGACATCATGCTTGGCAAAGTCGCGGAACATCAAAAAGAGGAAGACCTTTGACAAGGTGGACTGAAACACTGGCTGCAGCAATGTGCTCAAATGTAAGAACAATTGTGAGGGTGGCGCAGGGCTGAATCACATCTCGTTTTGTTGTACATGGGGTCACTGGGAGTCGGAAAGGACTGAGCAGCACCTGAGAACGAGAACATGTAACAAACAGTTACCAAAAATGCATGTCATCCGGAAACAAGTCTATATTGAGGGTGTCCCCATTGACATCATCAGTCCAGCTTTCACATGGGACTCTTATTCCATAATACCAGCTACTCAAAGTTGGAGAATCTATGATGTCTTTTCACTCTATGGACTTCCGCCGGCTTCCATCTTCCTGGAATGTCATTCCCACTTTGCTGCCACATGTGTTCTTTTTATAAAAAATCATTTTACTGGGGGCTCGTACAACTCTTATCACAATCCACACATCACTGGAATCAGCCATGTTTGTACAGCTGTTGCCTTCGTTCTTTTCTAGGCATTTACTTTCTATTGAGCCTTTGGGATCAGCTCTTTCCCTGCCCTACCCACCCCCCAGCCTCATAAACCCCCGAAAGATTGTACATTGTTATTATTTTCATATCTCACACCGACCAACCGCTGTCTCCTTTTCTCTATGTTTTCTGTTGTTCTTCCCCCCTGGAGAGGGGAGTATGGTTATGTGCTGATCATTTTGATTGGTTCCCCCTTTCTCCTTTCTTGTCTCACTCTTCTCCCTACCCTTCTGATATCACTATTCCCACTCCTGGTCCTGGATTCTGTGTGTCGTGAGCTCCCATCCCTTTCTATACCTGTGTACATGTTCTGGTCTAGTCTAAATTGAGAAGCAGCACTGGGGTCATGGTAGTAGGGGGTGAGAAAGCCTCGAGGAACCAGAGGAATATTGTGTGTTTCAATGATGCTTTACTGCACCCTGGTTGACTCATTCCTTCCCTGTGGCCCCTCTGTGGGGAGATTGTTCCACTGTCTATAGATGGGCTTTGGATCTCTACTCCATCCCTCCTCATTCTCAACAATATGTTTTTCTTTGTTATGTGTCTGTTGATGCCTATTACCCAGTCCCTATGTCTCCTTATGATATGCAGTATGCTTCTTCCATGTGGACTTGTTGCTTCACTGCTGAATGGCAGCTTGTGTAACTTCAAGCCTTTAAGACCCCAGATACTATATCATTTAATAGCCAGGCACCATCTGCCTTCTTCCCCACATTTGCTTATGCACCCATTTTGTCTTCAGCAATTGCATTGGGAGGGTGAACATCTCAGACTGCCATTTGGTTACAACAGTGTTCTTGTATTGAGGGAGGGTATGGACAGAGACCCAAAATCCATCCCCTACCTCAGTGTCTTGCCATATAAATACATGTACATGAGCTAATACCTCTATTTTTTTGGATTAATGTATTTATATATGTTCACTGATTTGTTTATACCTCTATCCATTGCTTTGCTTCCTAGGTCCTTCCTCTGTTTCCTTTTACCTTCCTCCTGCCCCATCATCACTTTCCCTTATTTCTTCCTCTTGGTACCTCCTCTTAGCTAGTTTGCTATTGCTCTGAACCCCCACCACCACCTCGGATCCCTGTCTCCTCCTTGTTATTGCGTCCAACACCCCAGTTGTTCCTCTCTCCATGGCAAAGCCTGCTCACGGCCACCTTCTCCCACCACCCTCGCCTCCCAGGGCTCCCCAGGATCATTGGTCCCTCTGCTTTCTCCTTGGGCATGCCTCCTGCCTATCCTATATAGGTAGGCTATCCTTCAAGACTGAAGTTTTTGAAGTATTTATATAGCTGACTCCAACTTACCTGAGTGTGTAAACTATGCAAATGTGAGCTGCTTAGGACCCACCAAGGGGATTGGATCAATTGCTAATAATGTAAGTAAAGAGTATGATACCTTGTGGAGTGAAACCATGCCAATAAGGGATGTGAAATCCGAATGTGGTGACCAATTAGTTCTGCTATCCCAGTAGGTATAAATCCAGGGTGTAGTATGGCACTGATGAACCACATAATTATCCACCAGTTCTTTAATATTTCCTCCACTCACTGTTAAGGCTGTTATTTGTTTTACCTCATTAATCATGCTAGATTAGCATATGTCCATTTGTATATTTAAGATCGATTGATACAGGAGCGGAGTGGGGAAGGTGGTGAGTGGGCGCTGTTAACATTGGTGATTGTGTAACTCCACTTGGTGGGATTGAACAACAGAATTGTATTGAAATGGATATATTGGATTGTGTAAGATGTGGCAATAAAAATTATAAATATATGACTATACAAATATGTACATAGATATATTTAAATGAGCCATCCTGGAGGCAGGAATAAGGAATTCCACTACAATCAAAAAAGAAGAGCCTTAAAAATCCGGCTGGACCGGAGGATGTACACTGGTACAGATGGGAACTGAAAATACAGGGAATCCAGGACAGATGATCCCTTCAGGACCAGTGGTGAGAGTGGCAATGCCGGGAGGGTAGAGGGAAGGTGAGGGAGAAAGGGGGAACAGATTAAGAGGATCTACATATAACCTCCTCCCTGGGGGATAGACAGCAGAGAAGTGGGTGAAGGGAGATGTCAGACCGTGTAAGATATGACAAAATAATAATAATTTATAAATTATCAAGGG
>NW_022103899.1:55295500-55328891 GCF_000313985.2 Echinops telfairi | reverse complement strand
ACCATAAAATTATTTTTGTTGCTACTTCTTAACTGCAATTCTGCTACTGTTATGAATCGGGTGACCCCTTTGAAAACAGCTTGGGAACCGCCGTTTTAGAGGCATGTTCAGCAAAGTGAGAGAGGGGCCCTTCCTCCGGCTGAATCAATTTGTTACTAAATCTGGATCTGCCAGAGACCGGAAACACTTCAGGCAAAGTGAAATCCATTGCCTACTTTTGACAGCTGCATGAGGTGAGAAAGTGACAAATGGTCCCCCAAAAGAGGGTGACACCTTGGCACAGAAAACCTTTTTTAGATTACTTTCCTGCTTGAGAGTCGTCGAGTGCATCCTGCAATATTTTATTGTGAAATTCGATCACTTCAAGGCCAAATCCTCATCACTTAGACCTTTTTTATTATATCTAGTTTAATGCTGCTGAGCATTTTAAGGTGTTTGGGGATTATAATATATTTCCACCCAAATATGTTAAGTGGAAATCAGTTTGCCCTCTGTCTCTTTCTTATCAAAATCTAGGCATCCCATCCACAACGGACAGAAATGAAAGCAACTGACTCAAAGGCCTTGTTGCATCTAATCGTGAGTCAGAACCTGTAAATAGAGCCGTTTCCTCCCGGTCGAACTCTAACAGCATGAGGATGCTGAAGGTATAGCCAGCCCTCTGTTGCACCTTTGGGACTGAACCTAGGGGTAGACCTCACATTAATTCACTCATGGGGCAGAGACTATTAGTAAACGTATATGAGCGAAGGAGAAAACAAGATGTAGACTCGGGCTTTCCTCTGTTCATTCGGCTTTGCCTGCTTAGAATTTGCATTTTCTCCTAGATATACTGAGTCTGAATATATCTTAACACTATTCCTTGGTGATTCTTCTAGAGGACCAGGTTCTTGATATACATACAAGGTAATTTACAGCCTATGACAGAGCTAGATGATTTCAAAATCATATCTATGCTGTGAAATTGATGTCACAAAATATAACGTATAAATTATTGAATGGAAAACCAATTTGCTCTGTACACTTTCACCTAAACCACAATACAATGTTTTATTAGATGTGTGTGTGCAGAAGGAGCCCTGGTGATGTATTGGTTACTCGTTGGGCTGAAATCCACAAGGTCAGAAGTTGGAAACAATTAGCCGCTCCTTGGAAAAAACATGGGGCTTCCTATTCCTGTAAACAGTTACAATCTCAGAAACCCACAGAGGGGTCATGATGAGTTGGCCTGGGTTCGATGGCAAGGATTATATGTGCATATATATATTATTTTACTTCACATCATATAGATTTCTAACACTTGAGAAAAATGATCATTAGTAAAAGGGCTGTTTCATAAAACAACTATTATGCTTTTATTTCCTACCATCTTCACCTCCCTTAACCTTCCTTATCAACACTTGATGTGCTTCTCCTCTAATCACCCGGATCCACTCACACAGTCTCTTATGTGGAGACTATAAGGTACAATACAAATGGCAAAAACACGGGCATTTCAATTTGGAAGGGAGGGATTAGAGGCATATTCTAATTCTTAAATTTTACTCAGAGAGATATGGATGCTTGAGGCATTCAAGTGATCCAGGCAGAATCGCCTAGTGCAGAGGTTCTCAACCTGTGGGTCGTGACCCCTTTGAGGGTCAAACGACCCTTTCACAGGGGTCGCCCGATGTATAACAATAGCAAAATGACAGTGATGAAGTAGCAACGAATGTAATTTTATGGTTGGGGGTCCCCACCACAGGAGGAACTGTATTAAAGGGTCGTGGTGTTGGGAAGGTTGGGAACCACTGTCCTAGAGTTAGTCACATTCTTGTAGATGTCTTAAGTTTCCTTTCCTTGTTTTTATGGAGATTTATAAGCAGAGTATCATGGGATTTGGATACCAAATAGTGAATTCTGATGTGTAAGGAAAGACATATTTCTAAGGTTTATTGGGAGCCATCCTCCTCCCAGTAGACCACTAAATGGGTTGATAATATGAAATGATTCACGAGAAGCTAATCCCCCTCTTCCTAAATCAATTGTGATTTTGGATTCTGGGTTAGGGGCCCCCGGGCAACAGTTCAGCAATTAGCTGATAACCTAAACCACGGTCGTTCCAAACTACCAGGTGGCTCTATTACTGGAAGATGGAGACCTTTCCCCTGAAAAGGCTGCAGACCGGACCCTCCAGGGCAGGACCGGGCAGGGTTTCATTCTGCTGATCACGACGGCCTTGACAGCACCTTACATCACTTGACACAAAGGTGGGTATGTTAGGAACGGGTTTTATTCCTGCCCCGAGAGCTACTTTTGCTTTTCCTTATTATTGTTTTTAATTTGACATCTGGGTGGAAGTTTACAGAGCAATTTGGATTTCCATTTAACAGTTCATAGATGTGTTTTGTGACATTGGTTACAATCCCTGCAGTATAACAGCACTGATTACTGCCGCTCTGTTTTCATTTTCCTTTCGTCCTTAGCTCCTGTCCCTGCCTGTCTTCTGAATTTATCTCACTGGGCAAATGCTGCCCTATGATCAACTGTGGCTGATTGTGTAAGGATCGTACTTCTCTGGGGTTCTTGTTCACCTTTTGCCCGATCTACCTCATTCCGCTGAAAGTTGAGACACAAGACTGAGCTCTGTTCCAGGAGGAAGGAGCGTCATCTTTGGGTTCCCCATTCTCTATTCCATCACTAAGTAGGATCGTTTTTATGATTTGAGTTTTGTTCCACATTATCTCCCACTCTGTGCAGGACTCCTTACTGGTTCCCCTTTCAGAGTGGTGAGCAGTGGGAGTCAGGCAACATCTGGTTATTTTCGTTTTAGTCATGCGGTTGGGGTTCCCATGGACTATTACCTTTGGACTCATTATTCGCATGCATCTTTGATTTTCTTAACACGTCTTTTCTCTGAACAGGGAGAGACCACTAGTTACACTTAAGATGGATATTCAATACTTCCCTGGCAGGGGAGATACCATGATCACGAAGGTGGTTTTCCCAGGGCAAGGCTCATCCATTGCATTCCGGATGTGCTGACCCCTGTGATTTCCCCAAGTGTGGGAAACTCGGCTGCATAATTTGTGGGAGTGGGGGACTGCGTTCATGCTCTCCCCTATAAAAAAATAAAAATAAATAAATAAAGATGGACATTCACAAGACCTTAGAATGTTCAATCACTACTCATCAAACTAGGCTGTACAACATTGTCTTTGTGGACTGTGGTATGGTAATGAATGTATCCCTAGAATATGATCCTGAGTCTCTGTGTCAAGCAGCTCATTCCCTCCAAGTATTTGGTTCTGACTAAGAAGCCATCCTGTTTGGTAGCGTGGAAGTGCGGGGGGGGAAAGAGGAAGCCCCTCCAGGAGAAGGATGGACACGGTAACTGCATCAATGGGCTCGGGCACAGGAACCATCGTGAGGATGGCTCAGGACCCTGCAGGGTTAGTGCGGTTGTACACAGGGGTGCTATGAGTTGGAGCCCACTCAATGGCACCTAACAACCACACATTTTCATAACTCTGCTCCGGTACACCCAGGTAGCTCTTGGGGGAAAGGGGCTGCTGGGGATGGAACTTTTCTGGTTGTATGCCCTCTTCTTTTTAACATCGCCCGCAGAGCGATTGAAGTATTCTTGATCAGCCACGGCTGCTATTGCAGGATCTCACACCATTCTAAGTGAGATGCTTGTCATTCTAAAAGGTATTTTCAAAAGGAAGAAATGGATGTTGGAAGAAGTAAAGCAAGGATGATCCCTTGAAAGTGAGGCTGAGACTTTATCTCACGGACACTGAGCATGTTGTCAGGAGCGGCCAGTGCCCAGAGAAGGACGTCGACCTTGGTAAAGCAGCATGTCAGTGAAAAAGAGGAAGGCGCTCAGGGAGAGGACTTGACATGGTGACTGTAGCGAGGGACTCAGGACTGGGCGGTGGTTTGTTTTGTTTAGTTTTCTGTTGTACAGGATGGCAATGAGTCAGAACCAGCTCTACAGCACCTAACAACGTAAACAACACTAACGTGTTGAAGTGCAGTCTGACCAGGAGGATGTAATATCGATGGAGTGATTCATATGAGCTATTGGTACCCTTTTTTTTCTAATGGCTTCTTGGCGATCTAGATATCGCATAAGATGAATGAGCCCCACGCAGATTTGGAGTGTTGTACTACATGCACGAGCATGTTGAGCGGGACAGGTTGCTCTACACTTCCATGGCCAGCCACATAAGAAATAGAAAAACACGAGCATGTCTCTCGGGGGACTGCATTGACACCACCGTGTGGGCTGATTCAAGATGAACCAAAGACTGCCCACTTGAAGAGCGTGCACGTGGCATCCTGCTGTGCATAAAATGAGCCCCCTGAGAAGCAGGAGGGCCTCTCATTACCAGCAGGAGCCAGAATTGGAGCATGTCCTCTGGATATAATATCCCTGCACAGGGAACCTTCTGGATCCAGAATGTTGCGATAACATCAGAGGAGCAGAAGAAGAACCAGGAGCAAGAACAGTGTACAGAGGGATGGACTTCCCCACCCACAGAGCAAGTCAAGCTGAGTCTCTTGTACAGGAGGCTGGCTTGTGAAATAAGGTACCTTCGGGGCACTTAATTGTGGAAACAGGGCGTGCTGGCCCCTGGAAGTGGAGCAGTGTACCGTTGGGTTGAGGCTTACTGGAGTGAGGTGCCTCTAGGCACTTAATTCAGGGAGCTGGGTTTGCTGACTCCCAGAACTTGAGCTGGATGCTTACAGTGGGGTATATGACCCTCTTGGTATTTATTAGCAGACCTGAAAGAACTTTGCAATATGTCCTGATAAACAATTACACCTGAGCATTTCTCACTGACATTACAACTTGTTAACTTCCCTAATAAATCCTTCAATCATGAAATGTGTGAGTTCTGTGGCAACAGATATTAGAACCTGGAGAGGTAAAATAGAGAACAGTATCGCAGACCTCACCGTCAGGTCAGAACTGCACTCCATAGGGGTTTTCAGAGGCTGATATTGGAAAGGAGATCCTTAGGCCTTTTTCTGAAATGCCTCTGTGGGGCTTGAACCATCAGCTTCCAGTTCACCTCCAAACATGTTCACCACTTTGACTGCACAGACTCCAAAAAACAGCTGCCTAGTCTTTGAAAGATGAAACATTCCTCACTGGGTATTCTGGCTTCTCTTTTCAAAGTTTACAGTTTAAATTCTAATGGAAGTTGTTGGACATGCAGAAAGTTCAACGTGATACAGTGTATACCCTTCAACACACTACTCTGCACTGAAAAGAAACATTATGAACTGTCATGGTTCCTTGTGTAGACCTTACCCAACCAGCTGCACCCTTCTGAATTTGAAGGGCCTTATTTTGCTTTATTTACTTTTTGCTTTTCCTACATACGGAGAAGAACTTCCACATCCCTACAAATAAACTCCTTGGTCAAAGCCAACTAACCAGAAAGCAGAAGTCACAGGTGGTGCATTTGTCCCAGGCTCACTGGCTTCCTCAGATCAGCCCCTAGTTTTCTCTCAGGACAACTGGACTAATAGCCCATTGAAGCATAAGGCTAATATTTATTTTTAGTCTAGAAAAACATATGGCCAGCACCTCAGTCCTCAAGAAGACAAAATAGGAACACCCCTGTGCCCAGCTGTTTCCTCAAACATCAGAAGATGGTCTTGTTTCTGTTCCTCATGAATACATTTCAAACTACTGAATCTATACTCACGCAAGATAGCCCTTCCATCCACAATAGATCTACTATATGACACAAGTCTAGGACACTATTTTTTTTCTTTGTCTTTGTACCTTGGAATGTTTTCTGAAAACAGAGAAATGTTTGCCAAACATAAGACAATATTGGCAATTAATTATGCTGTATTGAAGGATCTAATTTAATGTGAACCTTTTGTATTATTGCAACATTATATTTATGTAATTACTTTACATATTCCTCTTCAGTGTAGGCTATTTATGTTCATTTAAAAGAAATCTTGTCTAAACAATAATCTTTGGATGTGTTATCACAAGAGACCAGTCCCTGGAGAAGGACTTCATGCTTGATAAAGTTGAGGGGCAGAGAAAGGGAGGAAAGCTCTCAGTGAAATGGATTAAACTGTGGCTGCAACAATGGACTCAAACAGATGAGCAGCAGTGAGGATGGAGCAGGGCCAGGCAATGCACCCTTCTGCAGTGCAGATGTTGGCGCTGATTCAATGTCACTGAACAACAAGAGCTTGCTGCTCAACTTCATAGCTTACATATTACTAATGTGAGCATATCCCCCTGTGAGTCCCTTTCATGAGCTAGTTCTCTCTCTCCCCTTATTACTTGTTTTTCATTACTCGGTTTATATATTTTTATGGCTTATTGGTTTTAATACTTTTATAGTATAATAGCCTATGACTCAAAACCTTTACTACAAATTTTTGAGTTTTATAATAATGTTCTCATGTGATGAGTCAGCCACTGCTTTCTTTTGGTCCCTAGTTATGAAATTCTGATGTACATATAGTTTGTGAATTTTTATTTTTCCATAACACTTTATTAAAATACTTACTTTTCCAATAGTGTACATTGTAATAATAACATTTTGTTAGTCAGTCTCTTTTAAATGCATTTTGACATTATTTCAGGTTTTGATTTTACAATTAATACTTTGTGAAAACTATTATATATGCCTCCAGATGCACATATGTAAAAATTTCTCTTGAGTATATATTAGAGATAGATGACTTTGAGTATATATTAAAGACAGATGACTGGAAGTGTTTAAATGTACAACAATGCTGCATTGTATTCCAAAGTAGTTATGTCTTCTAATAATCCTCTACTTTTATCGTTATATATACTATATATAGCAAATGCACACACACTTATCAGGATTGGAGAAAGGCTATTAACAACCTGTAATATATAGATGACACAACCTTGATGCTGAAAGTGAGGAGGACTTCAAGCACTTGTTGGTGAAGATCAAGGATTTCAAACTTAAGTATGGATTACGATTGAAAGTGAAAAAGACCAACATCCTCAAAGCTGGACCAATAGGTAACATAATGATAAATGGAGAAAAGTTTTAAGTTGTTGAAAATTTTGTCTTGCTTGAATCCACAGTCAATGCTCATGGAAGCAGCACTCAAGCGATCAAAAGATGAGTTGTGTTGGATAAATTTGGTGCACAACATCTCTTTGAAGTATTGAAAGGATGGTACTCTGGGGACTTAGTTGTGCCTGAGTTGTGCCTGACCTGAGCCATGGTATTTTCAAATGCCTCATATACATGTCAAAATTGAAATTGAATAAAGAAGACAGAAGAAGAGTCAATGCATTTGAATTGTGGTGCTGGAGAAGAACATTGAAAGTACTGTGGACTGCTAAAAGGACAAACACATCTTTTTTGGAAAGAGTATAGCCAGAGTACCCCTTAGAGCAGCAGTCTCAACCGGGGGTCGAATGACACTTTCACAGGGGTCACCTAAGACCATTGGAAAACACATATTTCTGATGGTCTTAGGAACCGAGACATCGCTCCTCTATCCGTCTCCAGGCAGGTCTGCCCACATGCAAATACACCCACATATGAGTACCCAGTGTGATGACATCATCACGCCAACCCCATCACATACACCCTGTACAAATACAGGCATATGTGACAGGGTTGGCACCATAATATACTTATGCAGTTTGTAGCTACTGTATAGAAAGCAGCTGCTGTGTTGAAAGCAGCTAGTCTGTTAAAAGCAGCTACTATTTTGAAAGTAGCAGTAATGGAGGTAAAATGATACTTCATGATTATAATTACTGGGTAAATGTAAAATCATCAACTACTGCAAAAATATGTATATCTGTACCATGGGAACTTAGTCTGGATGCTGATAGGTCTTTTTATATTCAGCTGTGGTTAATGTGAATACTGCCACCTTGTGATAGTAACAGGTATGTAAGAAAAAACAACAGAATGGTAAATCATAGAAATTTTAATGAACTATATTGACTAAATTGTGCTTTGTATCATCTTTTGTATCATTAAAGCTATTGTTATATATTATTTTCATTAGCAAACCATCCCATGACAATGGATCACGTAGAGAAGAACATTAAAAAAAGAAAATATAGTGTGATTTTTTTTACAGTATGGTTTGACCTCAATAACTGCAGCAGGAATTGAGAAACCACAATTTGTTATTTGTTGTGAAGTTCTATCAGCCGAATCTATGAAGCCAAACAAACTAAAATGCTATTTTGACAGCAAGCATCTGAGCTTTGCTGACAAGGATACTTACTATTTTAGAAGAAAAGAAAGCCAGACACTGATGGCAAGTACCACAAACAAAATGTAGCAGCCGTTGAAACTTCATATTTGATTGCACTCAGAATCGCTAGAGTTATGAAATCTCACACCATTGCTGAGGATTTACTGTTGTCAGTGGCCAAAGGCATTGTTCGAGTTATGGTCCGAGATGAATTCATTACGGAATTGAGTGCAGTTTCCTTATCTAATGACACTGTCCACAGAAGAATAGATGACTTGTCTTCTAATATTCTTGATCAGGCAATTCAGGAAATTAAATCTGCTCCTCTTCCAATATTTAGTATCCGGCTTGATGAATCTACAGACATTGCAAGCTGTTCACAGTTACTGGCTTATGTGAGGTATATTAATAATGGTGACTTTAAAGATGAGTTTCTTTTTTCCAAACTTCTTGAAATGACAACTACTGCATGTGATGTATTTGACACAGTTGGTTCACTTCAGAAAGAGCATAAGATCTCTTGGGGAAAGGTTTGTGGTGTTTGCACAGATGGTGCTCCAGCTATGCTAGGATGTCTATCTGGGTTTCAACGTTTGGTACTGAAGGAGTCACCAAAAGTCTTCGGAACTCACTGTATAATTCATTGGCAAATATTAACAATGAAGATGCTGCCACCAGAGTTGCCAGAAGTAACAAAAAGTGCCATAAGTTGTTAATTTTATAAAGGTGAGCCCTTTAAACAGTTGACTGTTTTCGCAACTGTGCAATGAGTTGGATGCACCAAATAATGCTCTGCTATTTCGATGGTTGTTGAGAGGAAAATTTTGAAAATGTGTTTTTGAGCTTCATGATGAACTCAAACCATTTTTTAAACAGAAAGCAAGACCACAGTTTGAAGAACTTTTCAGTGATAAAAGTGAAATGCAGAAAATAGTTTACTTGGTTGACATCTTTGCCATCTCGAATGAGTTAAATTTATCACTACAAGGACCAAATGTAACATGCCTCGATTTGTCTGAAAAGATCTAATCATTCCAAATGAAACTGCAGCTTTGGCAAAAAAAAAAAAATTGGATGAAAATAAAATTTACCTGTTGCCTAACTTATCTGCTTTCTTTGAGGAACATGACATTGAACCAACCAGACAAAAGGATTATAATGATAATTTCTGTGAAAGAACACTTGCACATACTTGCAGACGAAATTTCATCGTACTTCCCAAATCTACCTGACACCCCATGTGCACTTGCCAGAAGCCCGTTCACAGTCAGAGTTGAAGATGTTCCTGAGACAGCACAAGAGGCATTCATTGAGCTTATTAACAGCGATGCAGCGAGAACCGATTCATCAGCAGCCTGTTCTCTGACTTGACAACTTTATATTAATCCACCTCTCTAGTCACAAGCCTGACCTGCTGACCTTGAAGGCACCTGCCTTTGCATCCACCAGCCTGTGGGCATCTTTCTTTGTCATCCTATTTCCTTTTCCATCTTCCTGCTTCCTGATCTGTCATTTCCTGCATTATGCAAGTGAGGAGAAGCTTACAACTTAACATGTGAACCACAGACTTGAAGTGTAGAGGACTATTCGGAAGTTATGTATTTCTACAATTACATAAATAATTTTCTTTATGTATAAGTACATATATATATCACATATATAATTATACAGGTACGCACACACTCCATGTATAACAGAATGAAATATTACTCAGTCTTGTGCCATCTTCATGATCTTTGGCCTAATGTTAGCGCTGTTGTGTTGGTTCATCAGTGTTCCCGACCTCAGTCCATGTAACTACTTTTCAGTCCACGAATGAAGAGGGGCATGAATGGGCAGTGACTTGATGATGTAGAAGAGGTGAAGAAAAAGATGAGGGAGGTGCTGTCAGCCATCCAAACAGATGAATTTGAAAAACATGTTTCTAAGAACAGAATCACAGATTTGACAAATATAGTAAGTGTAATGGAGAGTCCTTTGGAGGTGATAAGTTTGTTTTGCTAAAAAATTTAAATACATAGCTGTGTATATATATATATATATATATATATATATATATATATATATATATACACAGCACAAAGGAATATAACAGCTAATTAGTCCACACAGCAATTCAGAGGGCTCAGCTCAACTCACTTCCATGGAACAGTTAATATGCTGGAAGGCCTTCAACTCTCAAGGACTCATAGGTCCAAGGTCAAGCAAGCAGACTATTGAGACTTACCTCAGGCAATGCAGACAGAGTCCACCCACAGGCAGCAAACAGCAGGGTGGGTCAGCAACAGTCAGCTGCTCAGGAGCTGAGCAAAGCAGGCCTGGATGGGATATGGAGCTCAGGAAATGCAAAAGAACAGGATCCACCAGCCTCAGGCTCAAGCGCTGTGCACTCCAGCAACTGTGGCGAAGCAGGTCGCAAAGGAGCCTCAAGCTTTAGCACTCTGATCCACAGCTTGGCTATCCCACAGGTAGTGTAGGTCACAAGTTGAGGCAGAGAACTAGCTAAAGCAGCCACACACTGGTCTGATCACCAGAGAGCAAAATAGAGATGGGTAGGCCTTGCTGAGCCATTTATCTCTTTGCCCTCCAATCAAATGGTGACCTGATTAATCCCACATGTTCCTATTGGCCAGGTTGGCACAATAAACCTACCTACACAAAAGCTTTGAAAAAATTCCAGGTTTGTGTGTGTGTGGTGGTGGTGGTGGGTGGGGGGGGTTCCCTCTTATTGCACTTGGGGAATAATTGGTATACTAAGAAAAAAACCAAACATAAAATAGCCAAAGATGAAATACGGATTTAGGATGTAGAAAATATAATTTTAAAAAATTTGTGTAAAGGTTATTATATGCAACCCCTGAATGAGATAATGAAGACTTGGCCTGTGTCTACTATTAAATTATCATTTAATTACAAACTTGGATCCTAAGATAGGTTTTATCCTCTGCAGTTAAGTAATTGTTTCATTAATTATGTAGATAATACCTGGCATAGGTTGGATTCAACAGGAAGTAAATGTTGACATGAAGTTAGAGAGCCAAGGCTTTGTGGGGATTGATACTTGTGAGAGCAAGGATGGTATGGAAATGCCATCTGATCATGAAACGTACTGACAAGATCCTGCCAATTCCAAGAAATTCTGGAGAAAAACTCTCCAATCGGAGAGGACCTGTTTTGGGTAGGAACTATCTAAGCTTTTTTTCAGTCATTGGAGGTAGCCCTGAGACATGTAAGATCCATGGTAGATTGTGACGGAGCATACTAATGGCTACAAGCTATTGACTAGCCAGAGTTGGGCCTCAACTCGACAGTGGTTCTTTTCTCACGAGTCATGCAAGAGACACAACTCTGTATCAGTACCAAAACTCAAGTAAGGCTACTTCCCATCAGCTCCTACAGGGACTGATGAGGGAGAGAAAGCTATGACAGTGCTGCATACAGACCAGTCCTCAGGAGTCGTCATGAATATGAACTAGAAGACTTCCAGAAGTTCATGGCAGATACAACACTTGTTCACCACTGAGAACGTACATGTGCCTAAGAGTGATGGTGATGTTTGTATTTTCCTGTCAACTTGGTGAATCTGTAATAAAATATGGATGGAGTGCAATCTATCAATCAGGTCACAGCCTAATGATGTCTCTTTAGGAGTGTGGCTTCTTTATAAGAGACCCTGTATAAGAAAAAAAAAATCTATGGCAGTGAACTTTTGGGTGGAGAACTGGCATTTCTCTTTTGCTCCTCTACTTTTTTGCTTGACCCAATCCTGCATTTGGCTTCTGGGACCAGCAGCCCATTTGGCCAACCCTGGGAGCTATAGGTACCTTGTCATGTTCTGGCTTACCTTGGATCCACAAGACTCTGCACCCACCGGCTGGTGATTTTCCAGTTTTCAGCTTTGCCTTCCTGCTTCATGACTGGCAGCTGTGTGTGTTGGACTGTGCTGGACTGTTTCCTTAATCCAGCCTGTATATACATGAATGTCAATTATTTTTTTTCTCTATAAAATTCAGCTGAATACACTGGTCATGGGACATGCTCAGTTTGGGATGGAAAATGCAGACATATTCCTCTCCCTCATCAGATCTGGGGTCTGTGAATTCAAGGGTGGGTCTTCCAGCACCAAAACTTACACAGTAAAGCATTAGATGCCAGCCACTGTCATCTAGTGTGCAAGGAATCTGGCTCCAGTTTCTTTCCCACAGGATAAGTTGTAAGCATCGTGCAACCCCTGGAATGAGTAGACATCTGACAACTTTGGCCCACAAACACCAAAAGGGGCCCCCTCCCGTCTTCCAGGACACTCAACATTAAGAAACTTTGAGCCCACCAGAGTAGAATCTAGTGTGTAAAGTCAACACAACACTTCCATCCAAAGTAGATTATCTTGGTATCCAAGATATCCTGGTGTGTTAGGCCAGGTTGACTAGAGAAACAAATCCCGAGGCACTCATAGGTTTAAGCAAGAGTATTATATTAAGAGTAATTGTGCATCAATAAAACATCCAAGCCCAGTCCAGATCAAGTCCATTAAGTTCAATACTAGTCCATAAATCCCTCTTCAGACTCACAAAGCCACATGCAATGTTGCAGAACAAAGGAACATCACCGGCAGGTGGGTGCAAAGTCCCTTGGATCCAATGGTAGTGGCTCTGAAAGCTCTTCAAGTGAATCGAGAGAAGGAAGGTGACACGGGGAGAGAGGAAGTTCCCAGGATTCTCCTGATGAGAAGGCCACACCAACCAGGAGGTATCACCAGGCTGTGACCTGATTGACAAACTAGACTCCACCCATATCTTCTTACAGGTGCCATGTTGGCACACAAAAAACTAATTATCATACCTGGTGATGATCTGTCCTTGGCTAACTTCTAGGTATAAAGAAGTTCTTATTTATGGCAAGAAGGCCATCAAGACTAGATGTCCAATAGTGTTGAAGATGATTGTGATAGTATCAAGGAGCCTGGTGGTACAGTGGATTAAAATCAACAGTTCAAACTCATCAGCCACTCTGAAGAAGATGCACAGGGCTCTCTGCTCCTGAAATATTTTAGTCTTGGAAACCCTGTGGCTAAGAGTCAGAAGCAACTCAATGGCAGTGGGTTTGAGTTTGGGTTGCATAATAGAATCAAAGATCTCCGGTGATCCAATAGCTACATACTCAGCTGTTAACTAAACATCTGGCAGTACAAACCCACCTAGCAGTTCCATGGGGAAAAGACCTGAAGATCTGTTTCTGTGAAGGTCACACACTAGAAAACCGTATGGGGTAGCTCTGATCTGTCACATAGGGGGTTGCTAACCCACAAAACGTGTTGCCCTCTATTCAATTGACACTCAAAGCCACCCCAGGGGATAGAGTAGAACTGATCCCTAGGGTTCCCAAGGCCACACATGTTTATGGGAACACAGAGCCTTGTCTTTCTTCCACGGAATAGCTGATTGGGTCTAACTGCTGACCTTGCAATTAGCTGTCCACAGACAAGTCACTGTGCCACCAGGGATCCTCGATGTATGCGAAAGATGGACATTGAATAGGAAGATCTAAGGAGAATACATGCATTTGAATTTGGGCTCTGGGGAAGAATAATATTCTTTCAAGGAAAGTATTATTTCAATGAACTGAAAAAGGAGCAAACAGATCTGTCTTAAAAGAATTATAGCCAGATTGCTTCTTAGAAGCAAGGACCAAGAGACTTTGTTGCATGTACTTTGGGCATGTTATCAGCATAGACCGGTCCTTTGAAAAGGGCATGGTACTTGGTAAAGTAGAAAGGCAGCAAAAATGAGGAAGGCCTTCAACAAGATGGACAGACACGGGGGCTGCAAAAATGGGCTTGAACACAGGAACCATCGTAAGGATGGCACAGGACTGGGCAGTGTGTCCTTCTGTTTTAATAGAACGACTCGACAGCACCTGAGCCCACAGCAGCAGCGGGAAAGACTTTGAGTCGACAGCCACCACCAACAACCATCGCATCATAAAACCACCTTGAAGAGTAATCTGTGGAGATAGCAAAATTGTAGAAACCATTGAGACCGTTCCTAACTATAAGCTCAAACACAAACTCATTAAGTGGATTCCATCTCACAGGGACCCCATAGGACTGGGTAGAACAGCCCCTGCGGGCTTCCAGGACTAACTCTTTTGTTTTTTTTAATAATCATTTTATTAGGGGCTCATACAACTCATGACTGTAACTCTTAAACAGGACTAGAAAGCCTTACCTTTCTCAGGTGGAGCAGCTGGTGGTTTCTAACTGCTCGTCTTGCCATTAGGAGCCCAACACACAACAATTGTGCTACCATCTCAAAATCAGCTAGGTTCTTGTGGTGGTGGTGGTGGGTGAAAATTTCCCAAAACAGGGAATTTTAGAAAGGAAAGCCTTTTTGGAAAGGATTGCATATGCTGAGGATGGATCAAAGCCCTTAGAAACACTGGCCCCTTGGTCTATTATTATGTGGTAGTCACACAATTTCATGTCAACTTGATAAATAAGATTGAAGGGGTGGAGTCTAGCCTGTCAATCAGGTCACATCCTGGTGATCCCTCCTTGTAAGCGTGGCCTTCTCAAGAGGATTCTGGGACTTCTTCTCTTCCTCCCTGGACATGGGACACACTTTCTCTCTGCTACACATTCCTGTTGACAAGCTACATGGAGCCACGCTGATGGTAGCCAGAGCCCTGGAAATGCTTGCACTGCCACTGGACCCACAGGATTTTCCGCCCATGGACCTGTGATCTTCCTGCATTCGGCATCATTGCATGTGCTGCGTGAGTCTGAAGAGGAATTCATTGACTAATATAGGATTTATGGGCTAATATCGAACTTATGGACTTGATTTGAACTGGGCTGGAATGTTTTCTTAATATATAATTACTCTTTGATATAAAGCTCTTTCCTCCCCATAGATGAGGCTCCCTGGATTTGTTTCTTTGGTCTACCTGGACTAACACCTAGTAATATCTCCCTTCTTTGATCTCAGCTTCCTTCTCCTGCTCATTTCTCTTTCCCTCCATTCTTTCTGTTCCTCCAACTCTTCTTTCTTTTCTCCCTCTTCTTCTCCTTGTCCCTCTTGACCCCACCATCACAGTCCTTGTAGTGGAGTTTAAGAATCCCTGTTCTATAGATAAAGAAATAAAGGCTCTGAAAGACACATTTCCCTCTCGGTTACTTATCTTATTTGTTTTTTTTAATCGATTTTTATGTATCAAGTAGAGCTAATTGGGATAAAGTAATTTTTAAAATTTTATTATTAAATGGGAGTTAATATATTTATCATACCATTCTATAGTTCAATCACATCAAGCAGAATCAGACAATTGTCATTACAGTGTCCAAACAATCTTTTTTTGAACTCCTTCGCATTGTCTCCCTTTTACACCCCATCTCCACTCCCATCACCAACATAATACCACCCCCCGCCCCCTGAAACCCTTATTCTACTTGAAATCCCTATAGGTTCATTAATCCTGGGTTTCATAAACCAAAAGTCAGAAAAACATGCAACACAGCTTCATGAGGATGCCCCCCATTGACATACCACCTATGAGATAAACCCCAAGAAGAACAAACAAAAACAAAGCAAAACAAAAATACAGAAAAGGTTGAAAACCCAATCAGGCCCTGTATGTATTGGAGCAGCGGTTCTCAACCTGTGGGTCACGACCCCTTTGCGGATCGAACAACCCTTTCACAGGGGTCTCCCAATTCATAACAGTAGCAAAATGACAGTTATGAAGCAGCAACAAAAATAATTTCATGGTTGGGGGGGTGTCACCACAACATGAGGAACTGTATGAAAGGGTGACGGCATCAGGAAGGTTGAGAACCACTGCACTAGAGGGAGATCCACTGACAAAGTTTACACTGTACAAATCAGGTTTACCCCTTTCATCTTCTATAGTCATCTCTCCAATGCGCACTGTTTATTGATCACATTCCTCCCTTCCCTCAATTATGGATAGAGGGAGATTTCTGATCGCCGGAGGCTCATTTCCTATTTAGTATTCCCTATGTAGTTCCCACAAATGTCTCCTGGGCTCCCACTGTCATCCATAGCCTTTGGCAAACCGGATTCTTACAATTTAGGCCCTGATACTAATCCCGCCTTCAACTTTGGATTATATGATCTACAATCCTTCGGTGACTGATGTTGGTGTGTTCCTTCCATGAGGACTTAGTTGAAATCTCAGAGAGGGCTGCTTGTTTGGAGACAAGCCTTTACGACTCCAGATGCTATTTTAATAGCCAGGCACTATTTAATTTCTTCACCATGTTTTGCTATAGCACCCATATCTTCTGTGTTCCCTTCCTCAGGGAGAGTATAGAGCAGGGCCAAAAAGTCAGAACTAATTGTTATTAACTTGGAGCTAAGATTTAGTACAAGCCCCCAAACCCATTCCTGGATCTGTTTTCTTTGTTGTTGTTATTAGTTTGTTAATTTTTTGTCTGTCTTTGGCTCCCTTTCCAAACCTTCATGTTAATTTATGGTAGAGAATCTTACCATTCATTCCCCTGGGACATAACAATCCTCTGTTAATATTGTCTTTGATTAGCCCTTGGTACTAATTTTTTATAACCCTGTTGAGGGAGGGATAGTGGGTCAATGTAGGCTAACTCCATATCACAGTACCTGAATCATTCACTTGTACAGAGTCAATCCTTTTGTGTCTGGAAACTCTTCACACAAACAAAGGGCTTAATTGGCCAATGAGCAGATGTCAAAATGTACCCTAAGTTCACGGCGCAGTTTTAGGTCAGTAGATAGTTCCTGCGATAGATGAAATGTCAATGTCCCATCGCACAAAAGCCGAGTGTTCAGTCAAGGACAGAGAACAAAGGAAAACAATCTTAATATAAATTTCCATTTTTCTCTATTCAGTGCAGACAGCGAGCTCTTGCCTTTCTGCCGTGGACAGATGGCTCGTTGACAGGTGGTGGGCATTCCTATGTGCAGGACTGCATCTCATTACACCCTAACAAGCACACCATACAAGAAGACAATGGGAACGGAGCCTGCCTCACCCAAGGCGGGAGATGGTGCCCCCGCCCCCAGGGGCAGGGTCATGTAAGGCAACCTGAAAAATGTGTTGATGGATGTTCCTTACATTATTTTGCATGTTCTCTGTCCCCGGAAAGTCGAAGTTAACCAAGGCAATTTAAAAGCCAAGCTCCAATTACATTACAGTCATTATTTCTGCTAGTGTGTTTTCTCACATGGGGGAAGGCGTCCTCTCATTCTCTTGCTTATTCTTATTCTTTTGCCAGATGCCCTTTAAAATATTGACTACAAACCACATTCGACCCTGTAAGACAGGTGCAATCAATAAAAGAGGACTCTTTCAGGACAACCCGCCAGTGGCACCATCAACAAATTCACCACGTTTTAGTAGCTAATTGCACGGACCTCTGTTTGGCTTATAATGTAATGTAATATTGAGCAGATGTCTCCTAAAGAGCATGTATTCAAATTCTCAGCAATCTCATCTCCCTCGCAGAACTCACAGAATGGCATAGCAGCATCCCTGCAAGCTCTCTCTGGACATTCAAATGAAGAATAAATGAATGAACACATAGATATTCCCCAGTGATTCACAACTTCCAAACTCCGCGTCTGTTTCCAAAGGATCACCCTGCGATCCTCCTTGGGGACCACAGGGCACTTAGGGTCTCAAGAAGACGCGCTTGGGAGGCTGAAAATGCAAGCATTCCTGGTGCTGGGAATGAGGGCGGGAAATTGAGCACACGAAGGAAGAGAGAGGAAAAGGGATAGTGGATAGTTGGAGGTGGGGCTTGGGATGTTGATTTGGGTGGTGGGCACTGAGATCAGGAAATATCATTGAGCATCTACGTATGCAATGTGCGGAGGTGGGATGGGGATAGGATAGGAGTGAGTTTACACAAGATGAAGTGCACAGAAGAGCCAGGTGAAGGAGCACCAGCATGCGTGTTGGTGCATTGTGGGGGTGCCAGTAAGAAGGAGGGACCTTCTCGTTTGTCAGTACAAGCTGAATGTCAAGTAGAAGGGTGACAGAAATGAACACAGGGGACGGAGTGTGAGCAGAGATGCAGCTATCCTGGAGGGGGATTCAGGGGAGAGAAGCAGGGAAACCAGAGAGCTGGACTCACTCTTCTGGACCCAGGAGTAGAGGGAGCCCTGGTGACACAGTAGTTACACATTGGACTGCTAGCTGCAAGGTCAGAAGTTTGAAATCATAGATGTGCTAAGGGAGAACGACAGCGAGGCTTTCTGTTCTCCTGAAGAGTTACAGTCTCAGAAACTCACAGGGGCAGTTCTACCCTGCCCTATAGCGTCACTATGGTTCCGGATTGACTCAATGGTAGTGAGTTGAGTCAGCCTGCATAAAGCAGGTAGCTTCATCCGGAGACGAAGGAAAACATCCTACTCCTATCTTCCCAACAGCCAGCATGGAGGGACCAACCAGCACTCAGCCACCAATGAATGTTAACAAAACGTGGCACATCTCTGCCAGGCAATCTCACTCTGCCAGGGAGAGAGGGGAGTTCTTCTTCCTGCTACACCGTCCATGGACCTTGAAGACAAAGCGTTGAGTGAATTAAATTAGTGACATAAGGACAAGGATTGTATGATCTCATTACGATGAAATACCTGCAACAGGCAGATCTATCCGGATCAGAGTATAATAATCATTGCCGGAAACTGGTGGGGGGGGGGGCGAAGGATGAAAATCATTGTTTAGGAAGCAAGCATCTGTTTAGGGTGACAGAAAACTTGGTGACAGGTGTTGGTGATGGTTGCACAGCATGATCGAGGTAATTGGTTACACTGAATGGAGCATGCGAAAATGTTGTCACCTATATGTTTGCGGCAATGACAAAGAAAAGGTCAGCCGTCTCACTCTCCAAGACAAAAGCCCCTAACGTGCTGTCCACCTGCACAGGGAGATAAGGATAAACGTATCTACCCTATTGCCAACTCTACGGGGAAAGTTCTCCCTAGGGAATTCTCAACCCTGATTCTGCCCGCTAAGGTGCAGTGGTTACTAGGTGCCAACAAGTAAGGTCGCACCCATTATGATCTCTGCACAACAGAACGAAACACTGCCCAGTCCTGTGCCAGCCTCACAGTTGTTCCTGTGCCCGAACACAGCCACGGTGTCAATGCGTCTTTCTGAAGGCCTTCCTTTTTTTAACCGCCCCTCCACTTTAAAATTAGAAGGTCCATTTAAACAGTACTAAGATAATAATTCTTAGTTGATCCAGAAACAAAAATACCAGCAGTTTACATAAAATCTCCTGTTTCCCAGGTTTGTGAGGACAGGATCGGGGCATCTGGGGGGGAAAAAAAAGACCTAACTGCTCAGGAGAGAGAAATCTGGGCTCACAGGATCCCCCAACAGGTCCCTGCTCAAGTTTGGCTCACAATCCAAGATTATATAACAAGCAGGAAACCAAGCCTCCACGACCAAGAGACAGCGCTCACAAACACATGCACGCACACACAAAAGGAGTGGAATTCCAAAAACTCCCAATAAAATAACCATTTAATACCACAAAACCAAATCCGTTACTGCCAGGTCAAATTCTGATGCACTGCAACCTGTAAGGCAGAGTCGGCCTGAGCTCTGTGGGCTCCAAGTCTCTAACCCGTGTGGAAGCAGACACCCCTCTCTGGGCTGGAGTGGCTGCTGTGTTTGACTTGCCGACTTTTCACTTGGCAGCCTAGTGTTTCACCTCTGTGCCACCAGAGGAAAAAAAATAAACCCACTGCCTCTCAGTTGGGTCCAATTCCTAGGGACCCTATAGGACAGAGCAGAACTTCCCCTTAGGGTTTTTAAGGCTTTAATCAATTGTACCACCAGAGGGCCCACTAATCCAATGGATACTGTAAAGTAACTAGATTACAGCGATGAAAGGGAGCCCTAGTGGCTCAGTGGCTGAGTGCTCAGCTGCTAACCCAAAGGTTGGCAGTTTGAATCCACTAACCATCCAGCAGTTCCATGGAAAAAGAAGGCTTCCTCAGTACCTTCTGTAGACATAACAACCAGACGACTTCTGGAGCCGTTACTCTTTGGCACATAGAGCTGTTGGAGTCAAAACGGCCTACCAACAAAATGTTAGGAAATATGGAAGAAGGCATGGTGATCATAAGGGTATGATGCAATTTTTTAAAAAGTTGATTACAATAATAAACAGATGCTCCCAAAATTGAGCTCTCAACAAATAGGCAAAATTGTAGATTAGATACAGCTGAAGAAGCACTTGGTAACCTGGAAGACTAATCTGAGAAAACAGCTCTCAAACCTGGCTGCATTCTGAGAATTTTTTAAAACCTTGTTGATAAGGCAAATTCTCAGACCAATTAGACCACATTCTCTGGGGAGAGGATCCAGACGTAAGTACTTTAGAAAGTGTCACAGGTAACTATGACATGAGTTCCTTTGTGCGAGGACCCACAGATAATTACTACATGGCGTTCTGCCTTCAGAACCACATGCAGGAAATTGGGTCATGAGGTAGCATGAAGTAGGAAAAGACCAATTACCTAGGTCTGTTTTAGCTCTGTATTTATCCAATAGCTCGTCTGTGCCAGGAAATTTGGTTACATACGTGTGTGTATGACCAAGTTGCAACTGAAGCAGGGTTACCACAAAACCAAAGTGCCTAAGGGCCTGTTTTTAATAAGAAATGAGCTGGTCACTGAAATTTACAGTAAGTAGAAGTAGCTTTTTATAATGGTACAGTAGATCCCCGACGTAATTACCAGACGTAATCAGAATTCAACATGAAATGTTGAGAAAATTTTGCAGCATAGCTCAAACAAAACATCAGAATCCGACCCGACGCACGTGATTTTTGTAAGCAAAACAGTTGGTGATTCGATCACTCGGCGTTAGTTAGCGTTGTTAGCTCGCGCTGTTTAAACCTTTTGCAGTTGTGTTCAAAGCGTTTTGCTATAATTTCCTTAGTGTTTGTGACTTTTTTGTACTGTTTTTAGAAGAAAAAAATATGGGTACTAAGAAAGAGTTCTTTAGAAAGGAATCATCATGATAAGGAATTGGTTAACTGTGTTACCGATATTGTTGATGATAATTTAGTAAACCCTTTTAGAAAACAGTTAAGGAAACGCCAACAGCAGACCACCTTAGACAGATTTTTTTTTTTTCAGGGAAAGCCAGCCAGGTCCTAGTGAAAGAAACGCAAAGAAGGGAACAAACTCCTGAAAAGCAGCTACCAGTTGACTTTATGGAAGGGGGTTCCCCTTCCAAACAGTGACTCTCTCTCCATCCCTCCTCTCCACCTCCATGTCCGCAGATCCAGATCCTCATCCAGCTCAAGGTATGGGCCATCTGGAGTTGTTTAAAAGTTTTGAAATGTTGTGTTTCTTATTTAAATTACATTGTTTAACTCTGAACTTATTTACTTTGAAATTTCTGTGTAATGCTTTGTATAAAAAGGCAAGGTTAGGGTAACAACTTGGTGGTCGAGAACAGATTAATCCGTTTTCAGTTATTTCTTATGGGAAAAATTGATTCAGAACTCGACTCCATCGCTTCTGGATGCTCCTTCTAGAATGGATTAGCATCAAGGTCTGGGGTTCTACTGTATATGCATGAGGTGTGCATGTGAAATGATGCTACACTTCTCCCATTGATTTTCCTCCCTGTGTCATACTGAAGGGAGCCATGGTGGCACATGTGGTATGAGTTGGGCTGCTAACTGAAAAGACTGCAGTTCGAAACCACCAGCAGCTCCTCGGGTGAAAGATGAGGCTTTTGACTCCCTAAAGAGTTACAGTCTTGGAAACCAACAGAAACTGTTCTCCTCGGTCTTGTAGGGTTGTTAGGGGTTGGAAGGGACTCGATGGCATTGAGTTTGGTGATTTGTGTATATATGCCATACTGAAATGTCACCAGGTCACACTGAATATCACCAGGTCACATCCTTCACCATCTTTGCTTCCCATGCTGTGGTGATCGTGGCCAGGACTAAATCTCCAACCTCAACTGCTGCTTGTTTTCCCACTTCCACAAGTAGTTCTTGGGTCTCTTTAGCTTGAGGGGAAACCTGCTCCATCTCCACATCTGGAGATGAGAGAATTATCTTTCCTAAAGTCCAAATTCACTGAGCATCTCCACTTTGATGCCACTTCCTCCTACAGTCTCTGAGTTGGGGTGGGATGAAGGGTGGATGGGTGCAGTTGGTGGTAGGTTCTGAACCAGGGTTGCCAGCTGGATCATTTCACTTCCACCTCTCCCCAAATATTTGCCTTTCCACCACAAAGAGATGGAATCAGAATCTACATTTTAATAAGACCTGGGGATGTTTAGGCACTGGGAACCTTAGCAAATCCTAGACTAGACTTCAGTCTGTCTGGGGTGGTAATGTCGTCATGTTGAGTGAGTTTATTTCTGCTCTGACTAGTTGGATGCCTTAGTCTGAATAGAGGCCTTTGACTAAGTCCCTGGGAAGGTGGTTGAGATCCATTGTGATGGCTCCGTGATTTGAGAATGTGTGTTCTCTGTGTGGAGGAGCCCTGGTGGTGTAGTGATGACACGTTGGACTGTTAACTGCCAGGTCAGCAGTTCGAAACCACCAGCTGTTCCATAGGAGGAGGAGGAGGACTTTTACTCCCATAAAGCAGTGGTCCTCAACCTGGGGGTCGTGCCGTCTTTGGGGTCAAATGACCCTTTCACAGGGGTTGCCTGATTCATAACAATAGCAAAATTACAGTGATTAAGTAGCAATGGAAATAAATGTATGGTTGGGGCGGTCACCACAATATTAGGAACTGCGTCGTGGCACGAGGAAGGTGGAGAACTACTGTAGTGTAATGAGTTAGTTTTGGAAATCCACGGGGACAGCCCTCCCCCACCCCCCACCCTGGTCCTAAAAGGTCACTGTCAGGCTGCATGGACTGGAAGGCCTTGATGCTCTTCTCTTCTACGCCTCTGAGCGACGTCATTAGCCCAGGCTGGGATCCTCAGAAGCATTTGACTTCACACCACGAGGACAGTGAGACCTCACCATCCCAGCCTTCAAATCATCCACAACAACCAGAACATGAATAAATCAGCCTTTTCTCATGTGGGATTTTCCCTCACAATCAAGAATTCGGGGAACCTATTTTTTTTTAATCAGCATTGAAATTCATTGTCATAACTTTTCTACCATAAAATTTTGCAATGCTGAGAAGTTCTAATACTCTAGCATTATTCATAGGATAAACTCCACCGTAGCGTTGATAAGGTTGATCTTCTTGAAAAGCTGTGATAGAGTGATGTCAACTCTCAAGTTGCCTGTAGTTGGTATTCAGTAATTCAAGTTAAAGGTGATGTGACTAGGCCAAACTCCGCTCTCATTACAGAGTTGGCGTTACAGCCATCTTCTGCATTATACTGCCACCTAGTGTCATTTTGAATTATAGAATCACTTTCTCACTTGCTGTCATCATTATGAGAATTATGGTGCTGATGAAGAATATTGGAAATCCCGTGGACTCTCAGAAGAACAAAAAATCTCTCTTGGAAGCAGTAGAACCAGAATGCTCCTTAGACGTGAGGATGGAGAGATTTCTCTTCCCTGGGACATGTTGTCAGCAGAGCCCCGTTCCTAGAAGAGGACACCGTGCCTGGTGGATGGAGGGTTGGGGAAAAATAGGAAGACCCTCGGCAAGAGGGATGGACACCGTGGCAGCAACACTGGGCTCAAACATAAGCACAGTTGTCAGGACGAGACAGGCATTGGCAGTATTTTGTTGTGTTGTACATAAGGTGGATCTGACTCAGTGACTGGAAGACACACAACAACAACAACAACAACAACAAATGAAGCTGCTAACTTCAGGTCATCGGTTTGAAAACACCGGTCACTTCATGACAGCAAGGTGAATCTTTCTGCCTCTTTAAAGATGTACAGCCTCAGAACTCCACAGGGGCAGTTCAACCACTGGTGGAGTTCAGATAACTGACAACTGGTTCGCTGTCCTAATGGCGTTTTTAAGTATAAAAATAAATACAGAAAGGTAGTTTATGATTTCATACAGTTACTACTTAAATAAGAACAATAAAAGAGGTACATGAAATTAGACTATGTTAGAGGAAAGTTTTAAAATAGTAATGAAAAATATTAAATAAACAATAAAATCTGACCCAAAAACCCTCCAATAAAACTGTTAACATAATTCCATTTTGCTTCTCGATGGGCACCCTCACTTCCAACGTTCTTCACTTTTATCGGAGCAGCCTTGGCTCTGTGATTTATCCTTAACTATCTTTTCACTGTAGGAGTGGGATTCCATTCCTTTAGAGGTAGACCAATTAGACAATTGTCATTGTGTTTGATGTAGTAGAAATAGGTGACATCTTTTGTCTGAGCATATTATAGCCATCTTTGAAAACCCCCTTTTCTGCTGAACTTACAGCAATTGTTCTGACAATACGCTCAGTTCTTTGAAACTTTAGGAATTGCACAATTCACTCATAACATCACATGGGAATTTGGGACGTAAGACAAAGCTGAAATGAATGACCAAGTGACACCCTTTAGTTGTTGCCAATGTTTGTCTTATTGCTCTATGTTTCTTTACTGAAGTAGCAAAGTAAGGAAATAAAAGCATAGTATTTCATCAAAAGCATAAGACATTTTGTGAAATGAGTGGATAAATATCACAAGCATGGTTCCCTCTAATTTTTATACCTATGGACCAAATGAACCTTACTATGGGTGTGTAGAATAGACTGTTGTTTGGATAAATATTAAAAACAAGTAAGGAATGTAAATTTGTGATTTCTGCATTTGGGTGCTCAGCCTCCCACCATAGCGAGAACCCTGATTACCAGTGCCATTTTGATAGCAGGCTCACTGAACTCAACAAAAACACTGGTATTGGTTCTGTGCAAACCAGCTGGCTCCCACTCCTGAATCCTACCCTATTCTATCAGGCACTGTGAGATGGAGTTGACATGATGGTAGTGGAAGTTTGTGTTCAGGGTGGTTATTAATAAAATCTGTGACAACCCAGACACCAGTACTTGGTATTATACAATATTGTTCATTTATCTGGGCAAATAGCTACTAAAAACCGTATGTGTGTCATATTAAAATCTCAATAATATGATTGTGCTTATTGGAGGATCTCTTTTTCATAAAACTGAGCAATAGTCTAATTGTAAGATGTTTGGATAAGAAATCATAGAATCAGAGAGAAAAGGCAGATCCTTGAAATAATATCATTAGATGGGTCATCTCACAAGTGAGAATGTATACATCCAGAAAGAAAATTATGCAAGATTTGCTGAAAGCTTCCAAGCATGCTGGTCAATTAATTCAGTTGAATAACTCAGGACCTATGATTTATAATCAGAGCTTCCCCAACCCTCTTTTATTGGTCACTTGACTTCCTTCATTATGAAAATGGTTTCATTAATTTATTGTAAAAGGCATCAGGAAGTCATGAAATTATTGGCAAGATGAGGTAAGTCCAATCCTTATTTCATGGAATAATGTTAAAGATCATATGAAACAACACTGCATGGATCTAGTTAGTCTGGAAAGCTAAGATTTATGAGATATGAACAGATAATACCTTGGCTCACAATAAGTTTCCAAAACCAAAAATCAGTGCATTGAATCTTTTCCAACTCCTAGTGACCTTGTAGGGTAGGTTAGAATGGGCCCTGTGGGTTTCTGGGACTGTGACTCTTTCCCAGAGTTAGGGGAAGTCCAGTATTTCGCCCTAGGAGTGACTGGTGGTTTTGAACTGCTGGCCTTGTGCTTAGCAGCCGACTGTGTAACCACAACATCACCAGGGCTCCACAGTGACGCTGATCAGTGCCTTAAGTATGAATACACTTACTGAGATAAAAGGCATCTGTCATACCTGTTAGATGTTTTAGTTAAATGTAAGAAAAACATGTCATAAGCCTTGGTATTTCATGGAAAAGCCACGAGCTAGCTTGGATTACTTTGATAGGAAATCTGACACTGGGTTGAAAGAAAAGGAACTGTCCAGACCAGCTTTGCTCCCCACCCTCATTTTATATCTATTTTTACTGTAATGTTTCTCAGACCATCATGGCCACTTATACAGCACAGTTTCTCAGTATCCCAAACCTCTCTCTTCCTGCTTCTTGGGGCATATGTCTACTCATTCCAAAGAAAGGTGACCCAACAGAATTCTCAGATTATAGAGTAATATCATTGATATCATACATTTTTCTAAAGACCACCCAACAATGGTGGTAGTAATACATTGACAGGAAGCTGCCAGAGGTTCAGGCCGAGTCAGAAGAGGATTTGGAAAAAGGGATATCATTGCTGATGTCAGATGGCTCTTGGCTCCAAGCAGAGAATACCAGAAAGATGTTGTGGTTGTTACATAATCTTTGGTCAATTTAAGACTTAAGAGTGAAGGGGTGGAGTTTAGCATGTCAATCAGATCACAGTTGATGACCTCATTTGGAGGTGCTAAGGAGATAAATAGCTTGCTGGAGGCAGGACACAGGCTCACTTCCTGAGAGATATTGCTGATAATGAGCCTGATGGAGCTACACTGATGCAGCCAGAGACCTGGGAGCTGGAGAAGCCACATGGAAACCCCTGCCTGCGCTGAGATGCTTCTACCACCACTGACCCACAAGAATTTCCACCCACTAGCCTGTGATCTTCCCGGATTCAGCATTATTGCATGGCTGCATGAGTTTAAAGGGGAATTTATGGAGTAGCATTGGACACATGGCCTAATATTGGACTTATGGACTTGATCTGGACTGGGCTGGCTGCTATGTTTTCTTAATATACAATTACTCTTTATATAAATCTCTTTCCTAGACACTCATGAGTGTCTATGAATTTGCTTCTCTAGTCTACCTGGACTAATACAGATGTTTATTTGTGTTTTATTGACTGTACAAAGAAATTCCACTGTCTGGGTCATCACAAATATGGTTAGCCTTGAGAAGAATGGGCATTCCAGCACACTTCATCGTGTTCATAGGGAACCTGTACATGGACCAAGAGGCAGTGGTTCAAAGAGAACGAGGGAATGCATGAAAGGTATGCATCAGGGTGGTAGCCTCTCACCATACTAATTCAATCTGAATGCTGAGCAAACAATTGGAAACCCTGAACTATGTGAAGAAGAGTGGGGCACCAGGATGGGAGGAAGGCTTATTAACAACCTGCGATCTGCAGATGACACCACCTTGCTTGCTGAAAGTGAGGACGACTGCAAGCACTTGCTGATGAAGATGAAAGATTGCAGCCTTCGGTCTGGATTATGGCTCAGTGTAAAGAAAACCCATATCCTCACAGCTGGACCAATAGGCACCATCATGATAAATGGGGAAGAAAAGGTTGCTGTTGTTCCAGGGTTTATTCTTGCTTGGATCCACAATCAATGTTCACGAAAGCAGCATTGAAGAGATCAGTGGATGTATTGCATTGGGCAAATCTGCTGCACAAGACGTCTTTAAGGTGTTACAAAGCAAGGATATGACTTTGAGGACTAACGGGTACCTGACCCAAGTCATAGTAATTTTAATTGCCTTAGGTGCAGATGAAAGTTGAACATTGAGCAAAATTGATGTGAAGGGGTGTGGATTTAGTGGCAACCCCAAACCCACCTGTAAGATAATTGGAAAACCCCTCTCAGAAGGGCCACACAGAAGGGATGGTAAAGCCAGGCTGTGATAAGACACTAATGAATCACATAATTATCCTCTAGCTCTTTAATATTTCCTCACCTTACTAGTATGTTTTTTATTTGTTTTACCTCATTAATCATGTTAAATTTGTGTATATTCATTTGTATATTTAAGATCATTCAGTACATGAAAGCCAAGATAGATAACCCTTTAAAAACAGTAACAAGAGTAATAATTCCCTGAGGATACAGGAAGAGATGGGGGGAAGGAGGGACTAGAAAACAGATAGCATTGATGGCTGTATAACCCCACTCAATGGGGTTGCACACAGAATTGTGTGTGGATGATATATTGGTTCATATAAGACATGGCAAAAAAGGGGGTTCCTGGGGGTTGGTAGGGTTTGGGGAGGGAGGGGATAAAGGGGAGCTGATATCAAAGAGTTCAATAAGAAAAAAAATGTTTCAAAACTGATTTTGGTAGCAATTGTACAACACTGCTTGATGTGCTTGAACTATGGAATATTATGATATCTGTAAGAGCTCCCAATAAAGTGATTATTAAAACAAGAAGAAAGTTGAACATCGAATAAGGAAGACTAAAGAAGAATCTCTGAATTTGAATTATAGTTGTGGCTAAGAATATTGGAAGTCCCATGGACTGCCAAAGAAACAAACAAATTGGTCTTGGTGGAAGTACAACCAAAGTGCTCCTTAGAGGCAAGGATGGGGAGAATTCGTCTCACATACTTGAGACATGTCGTGAGAGATCAGTCTCTGGAGAAGGACATCATGCTTGGTCAAGGAGAGGGGCAGCAAAAAAGAGGAAGGCCCTGGACGAGATGGATGGATATGATAGCTGCAAAAAGAGGCTCAAAGATCAGAACGGTTGAGAGGATGTGCAGGCCTGGGCATCTCTCCTCCTGTTGTGCTTCAGGCTGGAACTGATTCAGTGGTGCATAACAAGTGTTAATTACGTGTGAAATTGACAGTGTCTAGTTATATTGAACGTTTTATCGGAGTGCTCATCTCAGCTGAGCAATTGAGAAAATATCGTGCACGTCATTACCTCTTGTCTTTAAGCTGTTCAGAAAACAATGAATTAAAACACATTATTGACACCAAAAAATCAAATAATACCATTGTTAGAAGACTGGCCAGATTTTGAACATCCAAATGTGTGTTTTTAGAAAGCTCAAGGTTTCCCTGCACTGTGTACATGATAACCTACAAGGACACAACGCCCTAAAGTCAGGCTACTCAAAGTGGAGCCCTGGTGACAAACCCAGGTGCTTGTCTTCAGAATTAAACTGCCCCAAGAGAAGCAGACTTGCAGACGCCCAGGGTCTCATGGGACTGACAACATGTGCCTCGCTGCGAGTCTGTTAGAAATGCCACCACTTTGCCCCACGCAGGCCTCCTGAACCAGACCCTCTGAGACTGGGGCCCGGAGATCATTTTACACTTTCCTCCTTGTTTGCAGGGCCATGACTGTGATGCTGAGCAACTTTCTTATTGCTCTTGGTGCTCTGCTTCTGAAAATTAGCCTGAGGATCTATGGATCACAGCAGTCTGCTCTGAAACCCATCAGGGAAGTGGCCCAGAACAGGGCAGCCTTCTATTCTGTTATGCATAGCAGAGACCAACTGGGCAGGAGCTAACCACCTTCTCCCCACGCCCCCCATGGCCACCACCACCCCTACCCCCCGAGAAGGACAGCATGCTTGGTACAGTGGAGGGACAGAGAAAAAGAGGAAGGCTGTCCATGAGATGGAGGGGCACAGTGGCTGCAAGAGTGAGCTCAGGCCTGGGCACAGTTGGAAGGATGGCGCAGGACTGGACGGGGTTTCATTGAGCACAGGTTGCGATACATTGGAAATGACTCAGGGGGACCTAAAACAGCCACGAGGCACCCTACTCCATCCCATGGGGCTGCTAGGAGTCAAACACTGACTCAGGGGCACCTAATGATGACAGTAGTGTTCACCGTGTGGTTTTCAGAGAACATACGAAGTTGTTGCTGGGTATTGCTGGCTGAGCCGCTCACCATTATGGGCATCGATGTCAAGTGAACATTTCCAAGACAGGGCTGTCTAAACTTGGAGAATTCGTAGGCACTCCCACTTACCCTGGGCCCTGGTGGCCCATCACCCCCTCTCTTATTTTTTGTTCCAGCAAAATCAAGCTGGGGCAGTGTGTGCCCCCAGACACCGGGTTGAGAGCCAACCCTCTCCCTTCCACTGACGCCACCGGTTGGTGGAGCTCAGGGGTTCTGCTTGCTGCGGTCACAGTCAGCTCGGTCCATTACCAGCTGGAGTCCGCGGCCAAGGCACTGTGTGCCTCATTCTGGCCTCTGGCAGATAAGAAAGCCCAGGTCTGGGGGTGTTGTGAGGGCGCAGAGCTAAAGTGCATCAAAGAACACTAGGCCAGAGTAGCACTAGATGCCTTAAATAGCCAATATTATTCTAATGACACTAATGCTCACTCAGATAAGCCGGGCTTTAGGACATGCTGTAATTCCACACAATGGTGGCCACAAAGCAGACACTTCCAGCAAAAGTGGCTTGTTGGGTGGTAGCAGGTGTGGAAGGGGAGGGAGGATCAGATAAATGGGCTGAGGGCGCCCTCTAGTGCCTTCAGGAGGGAGATGGTGGAGAAAGGATGCCTGCGGTTAGGGGCAGCAGCAGGGGTTCCTACTCCCAGAGCCCCTCTCTGAATGTCCCATTGATGGGAGCAGATGACCCAGGCTTTCTCCAGAGCTGCTGCTGGAAGTTCAATCCTGGCAGTTAGCTGCTTGGAACCATTTCACCACCAAGGTTCCTTTTAAATAAACAAAACAACATTTTACTGGGAGCTCATACAACTTACCACAATCCATACATCCATCCCCATTGTGTCCAGCACATTTGTAACTTTGTTGAGATCATCATTCTCAAAACATTTGCTTTCTACTTGAGCTTGCTACTTGGTAGCAGCTTCTCATTCCCCCACCCCCCTCCCTCCTTCCTTCCTCATGAACCCTTGATAATTTATCAATTATTATTATTTTGTCATGTCTTCCACTGACTGATGTCTCCCTTCACCCACTTTTCTGTTGTCCATCCCCCAGGGAGGGGGTTATATGTAGATCATTGGGTTCAGTTCCCCCTTTCTACCCCACCTCTTTACCCTCTTGGTATCCTTACTCTCATTATTGGTCCTGAGGGATTTATCTGTCCTAGATTCCCCCGGATTTGTAAGGTAGAATTGGGATCATGCTAGTGGGGCGGGGGCTTGGGGTGGGGTCGGGGAGCATTAAGGAGCTAGAGGAAAGTTGTATGTTTCATCGTTGCTATATTGCATGTCTCTTCCTGTGACCCTTCTATAAGGGGACACCACCACGGATCCTTGTTGTTCCTCTTGACCTCATAGCCTCAGAGTCAATTCCAGCTCACTGTATATATATATACACATATAAATATAAATATATACATACATAAATATATATATATATTTAGAGAGAGAGAGAGAGAGGACAGAGCAGACCTGGCCCCCAGGGGTTCCGAGGCTGTCAATCTCGATTGAAGCAGGCTGCCACCACTTGTTCCCAATGAGGTTTCAGACCACCCTGTAGTTAACAGCAGAGTGCTTTAACCCTGTACCACCAGGGTTCTCCCTGTCTGCCCTTTTGTCTGTCTCACCACGTGGCGGTCAGCTGGTCTTACTGTGGTGGCCTGCATGGTGCCGTCTGGCTGCAATGGCGGGTGACGGGAGCCAGGGCCTCACTGGTTGACGCCAAGTCTGCAACAGCTCGTTTTCTTCCGGTTGTTTCTTTTTTTTTAATAATCATTTTATTGGGGCTCATACAACTCTTATCACAATCCATACATACATCAATTGTGTAAAGCACACTTGTACATTCATTGCCCTCATCCTTCTCAAAACATTTGCTCTCCACTTAAGCCCCCGGCATCAGCTCCTCATTTTTCCCCTCCCTCCCCACTGCCCCTTCCCTCATGAGCCCTTGATAATTTATAAATTATATGTTGTCATATCTTGCCCTGTCCGACGTCTCCCATCACCCACTTTGTTTCTTACTCAGGTCCTTTCCACGTGAGCATGTTTGTTGGCTGTCTAAGCTTGTTACTGATTTGCTTCATTTCATGTGGGACTAGGGCAGCATTCACATACCTTCTTTGTTGAGCTGTGCCTGCTAGTCAGTGGTTCTCAGCCTTCCTAATGTACATACAGTTCCTCATGTGGTGGTGACCCCCAACCATAAAATTATTTTCGTTGCTACTTCATAACTGTCATTTTGCTACTGTTAGGAATCGGACGTCCCCTGTCAAACAATCCACAGGTTGAGAACTGCT
Organism: Echinops telfairi; assembly: GCF_000313985.2. NCBI lineage: Eukaryota > Metazoa > Chordata > Mammalia > Afrosoricida > Tenrecidae > Echinops > Echinops telfairi. The sequence goes on along the minus strand of NW_022103899.1, from coordinate 55,296,679 downwards.
ATATAAGTCCTTTGCTTTAAAAAATGTTTTTTTCTTGTGTCCTTGGTAAAGGCTTACACAAACATTTAGGTTCCCATTCAACAACGTCTACACAGCATGGTCCGTGTCATCGGTACCTTTCTTCACAAAGTGTGAACGTTTTTGTTATGTCTCTTCTGACTCTCCTGTTTCTATGTAGTGTGTTCATGAGCGGTGGCTGCTGATGAATCTGTTCGGATTCAGAGCGACCCTCGGTCCCACAGAAGGAATAACCGCCCGGCCCTGCGCCGTCCTCATATCTGCTCTGACATGTGAGCCCGTTGGCACAGCCCCTGGGTCATCTCACCTCGTTGAAGGCCTGCCTCTGGTTCTCAGTCCTCTACTTTGCCAATGCGATGCCTTCTTTATAGGGACCGGTCTCTCCCGGTCACATGTCCTAAATATGTGAGACGAAGTCTTACCATCCTTGCCTCTAAGGAACGACCAGACCGAACTTCTCCCAAGAGTTTTTGTTTAAATGACCCACAGTGCCACAGAGAAGCGCCCCGGTGGCTCGGTTGCAAAGCACTCTGCTGCTAATTTAAAGGACAATGGTTCAAACCCACAGGTTGCTCTGTGGGAGGAAGCTGTGGGGTGTGGGCTGCAGCTCCTTCTAGGCTACAAGAGAGGAGAGGAGAGAGGAGGAGGAGGAGAGAGCAGAGGGACCATCGACCACCAAGTAAGAATCCAGAGTAGAGTCGATCTCATCATTGGAGTTCAGTCCCCTGTACTGGGAACCTCCTATGGCCAGAGGAAGACTGACAACCACACACACAGAGGTGTCCGAGGAACACTGGGCCTGCACGTGCGTAAGGGGGACAAGGACCTACCTCCCAACTGTGGGTCACCCAAGACACAAAGCTTGCCCTGAGAGTTGGGCTCCTGAATTGGGCTTTCCCGCCTCATAAGCTGTCAGAGACTGCATTTGCTTAAGCCATCCAGCTGCAGAACTTCTGTTACGGCAACCCAGATAACTGAGACCCTCATCCTCAGCGATTGCTAACATAATTAGGACAGAAATCCCCCTGGGTTTTAGCATACGGTCCTCCATCTTTTAGAGGCTCCAGTGTTTATCTTGCTGTAGGTCAGGGTGAGTGCTTTCAGCGAGCAGCTCAGAAGCAGACACGGCTGAGGCACAGTCCGTCTGCCATCGGGCCGCCC
>NW_022103899.1:55251030-55294459 GCF_000313985.2 Echinops telfairi | reverse complement strand
TGTAAGCATCTCAGCGCTGGCAGGGGTCTCCACACGGCTGCTCCAGCACCCAGGGCTGCATCGGGGTAGGTCCATGTGGCTTGTCCTCAGGGATGTCTTTCAGGAAATGAGCTTTGCCAGCTGAAGCAGGGAACTGGCTAAGGCAGCTGCACCCTGGTCCCACCATCACAAAGAAAGAGATTCGAGAACTAGAAAGGCGAGGCACACTGAGCCATTTATCCCTCCGCCCTTCAATTAACCCCACATATGTTTATCGGCCAGGTTGGCATAATAAACTAACTATATAAAACATTTGATGCCAAAAATAAGGAAATGGGAACCACAACCAGAGAAAAATAAGTGAATTAAACGTGGAGCAAAAATGACATGAATAATAAAATTAGGAGTCAAGAACTTTTAAACGATGACTATAAATACTCTAAACATAATCAAGGATCTAAAGGGGAAAACATGACTACCATAAGGACAAAGCTGACAGATAAAACAATATAGAACTCCTAGAGATGAAAAGATCTTTATCTGAAATAGGAAACAGTAATCGGGGGGCTACAGAAGAAGGACCGATGGCATCGAGCCATCGCACAGCAACTACCCCACCATGAAAGCAGGTGGGGCAGGGGACACGGAGAAAATGAAAATAGAGAAATAAGTGAACTGAGATTGGAAGTGGTGGTGTGGTAGACCCCTAGGCCATTATCTCAGAAAAATAATCAGCATAACTGAGGAAAAGCATAAAAACAACAACTCTTGGAAATTGTCCTAAGGACCTACAGCAGGAGAAACGTGTATGGAGAAAGATGGATGGAATATTGGTAAGAACAATGAGAATATGTAGCATTTGACCAAATAGCTTTTGCTGACAAAGTCAACCAAGAATACAAAGGAGCTTTCACAATCTTCTCAACCTAGGAGCCCTGTTGGTGTAGTGGTTACAAGTTGGGCTGCAATCTATATCGTCAGCAGTTCAAAGCCACCAGCAGTTCCTCGGGAGAAGGCCTGTGCTTTCTACTCCCATAAACAGTTACATCTCAGAAACTTACAGGGCGTCAACTATGGTCACTATGAGTCAATTGACTCGATGCCAGTGATTTTGGTTTGGTTTGGGGTTTTCTCATCGTAATAAAGGGCGTCCACACAAAATGCCTAATGGAGTAAGACTCAGTAATGTTCCCCTGTGACCTGGAAAAAGACAAAAATGTCATTTCAACATCGCTTCTAGTCAGCATTGAACTGGATGTTCTAGGCAGGGCAATTGGCAAGAAAAATAGTAAAAGGCATCCAGATTGGAAAGTAAGAATTTAAACTATTTCCAGCTCATATGAACTTGTGTGTGTGTGTGCGCAATCTACTGAAAATAAAGTAGAAAAATTATCTCAACAAGTTCGAAGAACATAATGTTAGCATTTCAAAACCAATTTTATTTTACACACTAGCAATGAACAACACAAACATAGATTAAAAACAACTATTAACTATAGTATCAGAAAGAATAAAGCACCCAGGAATAAATTTAATAAAGATGCATAAGATTTGTCCACTAAAAGTGACAAAATATGACTGCAAGACATTTACAAAGATCTAAATTAACAGAGCACACTCCCATGTCTATAGATTGGAAGACTTCATCATGTTCAAATGCCACTACTTCCCAGATCAAGCTCCAGGTTCCATATATTTTTATCTGAACCCCAGCTATTTTTAAAAAAAGAAAATGACAAGTAGATCCTAATATGTACAAGAATATTCTATGGGACCAGAGTAATCCACATCATTTTGAAAACAGAACAAAGTTAGAGAACTCACGTTTCTCATTCTCAAAACTAAAGTAGTCATAACAATGTGGTCCTGGCATAAGAGTAGACATACCTAGATATCAATGAAATGCAATTGTAATTCTAGGCATACACCCAAACATCTATGGTCAACTGAGTTCTGACAAGATTGCCATGACAACTCAATGGAGGAAAAAAATAAGCTTTTCAACCAAAGATGTTGAGACAAAGGAATAGTTAGTTGGCCCCTTCCTCACACCATACACACAAGTTAACTCAAGATAGTTTTAAATGTGCGAGATAAAACTATACCACCCTCAGAACAAGACAAAACTATGCAAAAATCTTTGTGACTTCACTTTAAGCACACTTCATTTTCATAGACACCCAAATCACAAGGGACAATGGGATTCACTAGGTAAAGTTAATTTGATCAAAATTATTATTATCATTGTTATTTTAGTTGCAAAGGATGCTCTCAAGAAATGAAACTAAATTCACAGATGGAGAGAAGATATTTGGAAATAGTCTATATGGGACTTATGTCAGAAGTTGAAACATACATTGTTGCTGTTGTGGGGGGCCATTGAATTGGTTCTGACCCATAGCGACCTTGTGAACCCCGAACAAAACATGGCCTGGTCCTGTGCCATCCTCACAGTTGGTCCTAGGCTTGAGTCATTGTTGTAGCCACAATGTCAACCGTCTCCTTGGAGGTCTTCCTCTTAGTCCTGCCCGTCTGTGTTGACGAGCATGATGTCCTTCTCCAGGGATTAGTTTCTCCTGACAACATGCAGGTAAGACGAACTCTCCTCACCCTTCCCTCTAAGGTGCACCCTGACTGTACTTTGAAGACAGATCAGTGTGTCCTGTTAGCAGTTCATGGTACTTTCAATATTCTTCTCTAGCACCGCACCATTCAAATGCATCAAGTCCTCTTTGGTCTTCTTTATTAAATGTCCAATTTTCACATGCATTTGAAAATACCTTGGCTTGAGTCAGGTGCACCTTAGTCTTCAAAATAATACCCATGTTCTTCGATCCCTAAGAAATTGGAGATGAATCCCAGTCACAATTTCCCTCCATAGCAGTGCTACTTTTAAGATGATTCTTCCAAGCACATGGCTGTTTACTATCTGCCTGGAGGCTATTTGTCAGGAAGAGCAACCAGGCTCTATTGTCAACCCATCCCTAAGCTCAGCAGAGCTCAGCACGCTCTAGACCCCTTCTGATACTGATCATACAGTGTTCTCCCTGGAGAGAACTCAGAGACAAGCAAAGTTCAGGCAACTCAAGGGTGTCCAAGATTAAGCTGCCATCTTAACTCTAGTACCTGCCCACCTTGTTTCCTATGTGCATACAGGAGCTTGCTAGTCCCAAGACTATAGAAGCCCGTTAGAGAATATATTTGCTCTCTTTCTTGTTTCTGGTTTCATGGGAAGTTGAACACGCTGAATTCTTTGTCTCTTTATTTTCACTTAAGTGCATAACTGTTCCTCAACACCCTCTGGGCTGTAAGGCTGGATCTTACAATGGCCCCTCGGCAAATGAAAATCCACAATGCTCCGTTCCAACAGGTTTCAACGGACTCACATCATGGCCAGTTCCACTCTGACAATCAGCTCTTCATTTGTCACAGTTTGATTTCCCTTAGACCTGAGGGGCCCACCCTCCAGTACTATTTTCAACTATGTTCTGCTTCCATGTCATTAGACCTTCAATATCTACCAATATTTTGAAGATATGCATAACTTTTTTAGTGGCTCCTTCCTCCCCAGTGGTTCTTTGTTGTCTGGAAGTTCTGCTGTGGTAATTGCATGATAAGGTGTCCATTTGAGGATTCAGAATGAAGGGGTGGACTCTAGCCTGTCAATCAGTCATAACTTATGAGGCCTCTATGTGGGCATAGCCTTCCCCTGAGGATTCTGGGAACTCCTGTCTTCCTTCTTGGAGGTTGGAGACTCTCTCACAGCTCACTCCCTCAGAGTCTTACTGACAAGACACATGGAGCTATGCTGATGGCAGTGAGAACCCTGGACCTGGAGAAGCCACATGGAGACCCTTGCGAGCGCTGAGATGCTTACAACACCACTGGATCCACAAGACTGTCCACCCACTGGCCTGTGATCTTCGTGCATTAGTGTCATTGCCTGTGTTTCATGAGTCTGAAGAGGACTTTTTAATTGGTATTGGACATATGGGCTAATATCAGACTTGATCTGGACTAGGCTAGGATGTTTTCTCAATATACAATTGCTGTTGTATATAAAGCTTTTTCCTATACACATATGAGTGTCTATTTGTTTCTCTAGTCTACCGGGACTAACACATCCACTGAAATAGCTTCCAGCATCACAACAACACACAAGCCACCACAGTAAAACAAACTGACACACAAGTGGTGGCAGCACACATGAGAATGGTTGTATTCATGGAGACAAACAATAATGAGTTTAGAGAGGAGATGGAGAAATGAAACTCACTTATCTTATTCATGGACATAAAAATTGTGAAGCTCCTTTGGAAAACAGTTTGGTAGTACCCTAAAACATTAACCCCGAGTTTCTGTATGATCTAGAAATTTCTGCCTTAGGCCTATAATCAAGAAAAATGGAAGCATCCACACAAATATGCCTATTCAGGTGTTTATAGCAGTGTTCACAATTGCCAAAATGAAAAAGATCCAAATGTCTATCCGTCAATGAAAGGGTGAGTAAAATGTGGTGTATACTTGGAATAATATTCAACAAATAATAGTAAAGTTCTGACACAGACTACAACATAGATGAACCTTGGCATTGTTGTGCAAAATTAAAGATGCCAGTTAGAAAATAACATATATTGTATGATTCCATTTATTTATTTATTGAAATCATTTTACTGGGGGCTCATACAACTCTTATCACAATTCACCCATCCATCCATTGTGTCAAGCACATTTGTATATTTGTTGCCATCATAATTCTCAAAACATTTGCTTTCTACTTGAGCCCTTGGTATCAGCTCCTCATTTTTCCCTTCCTTCCCTCCCCCCCATGAACCATTGATAATTTATAATTTATTATTATTTTGTCATGTCTTACACTGTCCAATGTCTCCCTTCACCCACTTTTCTGTTGTCTGTCCCCCAAGGAGGGGTTATATGTAGAGCCTTGTGATTGGTTCCCCCTTCCTACCCCACGTTCCCACCACCCTCCTGGTATCACCACTCCCACCACTCATCCTGAGAGGTTCATCTGTCTTGGATACCCTGTGTTACCAGTTCCTATCTGTACCAGTGTACACCCTCTGGTCTAGCCATATTTGTAAGGTAGAATTGGGATCATGATAGTGGGAGGGGTGGGGGGGAAGAAGCATTTAAGAACTAAAAGAAAGTTGTATGTTTCATCATTGCTACATTGCACCCTGACTGGCTTGTCTCCTCCCAGTGACCCTTCTGTAAGGAGATGTCCATTGTCTACAGATGGGTTTTGGGTCCCCACTCCCCACTCATGCTCATTCACAATGATATGATTTTTTGTTCTTTGATGCCTGCTACCTGATCCCTTCAATACCTCGTGATCACATAGGCTGGTGTGCTTCTTCCATGTGGGCTTTGTTACATCTCAGCTAGATAGCTACTAGTTTACCTTCAAGCCTTTAAGACCCCAGACGCTATATCTTTTGATAGCTGGACACCATTAGCTTTCTTCACCACATTGACTTATGCACCCACTTTTTCTTCAGTGATCGTGTTGGGAAGGTGAGTATCATGAAATGCCAGCTTAATAGAATGAAGTGTTCTTGCATTGAGGGAGTACTTGAGTGGAGGCCCAATGCCCATCTGCTACCTTATTATTAAACCTATAAATGTATGCACATAGGTCTATTTCCCCATCATAAATATATGACCTCTCTATTGGATTACCCATATTCTGATGTTGTTTTCTTTATAAATTGAGCAGCATGCTCATTTGTTTTTAATCTGAAAAAGTAAATAAATGATTAGCCATATAGTAATTTTGAGGCCAACTTTTTCTAGAAACTTCAGAATTTCAAGTGTTTGGGGTTTTAAATATCCACGTGTCTTTGATTTTCTTAGTCTCACTTGTTTATTTAAAAAAATAGTTTTATTGGTATATACTTCTCATATTATACAATCAGTCATATTCAGAAGAGTTGTGCAGTCACCACTACAGTCAATTTCAGTACATTTTCTTATCCTATGCATCATTGCTGGCTCCCCATTTCCCACAATCCTCCTCTGCCATGCCCCTCTGACCCCCAAACCCAAGATACTCTCGTCAAGTTCGTGCCTGCTCACAGTGACCTTATAGGGCAGGATAGAAGTGGCCCTGTGCTGGGACAGACAACCGAAAAGTGGGTGAAGGGAGACATCGGACAGGGCAAGATATGACAAAATACCCATTTATAAACTATCAAGGGCTCATGAGGGAGGGGGGAGCGGGGAGGGAGGGGAAAAATGAGGACCTAATGTCGGGGGTTTAAGTGGAGAGAAAATGTTTTGAGAAACGATGTACAAATGCGCTTTACACAATTGATGTGTGTATGGATTGGTATAACAGTTGTATGAGCCCCTAATAAAATGTTTAAAAAAAAAAAAAAGTGCCCCTGTGAGTTTCAGAGATTGCAACTCTTTACCAGATTAGAAAGCCCAATCATTCTCCCGGGAGCATCTGATGGTTTTGAACTACTGTCTTTTAAAATAATTTAGGATAATCATAAGGTCATTAGGATTTCAGAGCAACAAAATACCAAGTTTTGATAGCTGGTGTGATTCAGTGCGATTCTGGTGCAGCTGCTGGTGGAATGCAGGAAAGGGGGAGAGGAGGACATAGATGTGTAGCCTGAGCTCATGTCTGGACGCTCTTCTTTGGAAAAGTTGACCAGGTATTTAGAGGCTGTTTCAAGTTCCAAAGGCTTTGAAAAAGGCTGGCTTCCAGAAGAGAACTAGAATTAAACTCACTGAAGGAGATATTCGCAGCTACAATTTATCCACTCAAATCTCAAGTTCACCAATATGTAAATGGACTCTTGCCCAAAATCTTGGCCTGCTGCGTAAACAGGAATTTTAATATTTCATCAAGTTATCAACTGGTTACTATTGATTATTAACTTATTTTTTATTGATTGATCATTTATTATTGAACTGCTTTAAAATGAAGCTAATCGATTCCACGATCCTTGATCTTAAATGGTTGATATAAAAATGTACATCCTTTGAAATTTCACTGGGGAATTCTGCTCTGTCCTATATAGTCCTAACACATGGAAATAAAGCTAAAACAGTTTAATTTATTAAAATTATGAACTCTAGAGGTAGCTAGGTTGTGTGAATACTTTTTCTCTGTCCACCAAGTCATAACCTTGAATGGAAATAATATTTGAAGATTTGATTTATTAGCATGCCTATATTAGCTAAAGAATGAAAAGAATTTTCAAAAATCTCATTATTGCCAACCAGTAGATATCTCTACTTAGTCCCACGGAGGATCCATGGGCACAACCTTAGAAAGAACTACTTTTGCTCTGCTAAGTTTTAACAACATCTCTCTCTGCAAGGAGCCATGGAGGCATGCTGTACCTGCAAGGTCATCACTTTCCAATCACCAGCTGCTCCTGGGGGAAAGACAGGGCTTTCTCCTCCTTAAAGAGTCAGTCTCAAGATCCACAGGAGCAGTTCTACCCTGTCTTATAGGGTCACGATGAGTTGGAATGAACTCAGTGGCAGTAACTTTGTTTTATTTCTTTATGGAAAGAAGTTCTCTTCCAACTTCTTGATCAATGGCTTTTGCCTTTGAAATTTCTCCCCATCAAACAGAGATTACTTTGGAAACTTGCTTGATGTTTTTTGGCAGTCAGTTACGATTACTTTGTAGAGTAGATACAAGACCAAAGATAAGACAAAACATTTCATTCCCTTCACTCTCCATAAGATTTTACCCTCCTTCCCCTATGCACTCTTCTAAAACACTGCATTTATGTTTTGACTTTGTCCATGTATGCAATTCGGACAGGAAGAACTCATCACACCTGGACATGTGGCCTACAGGTCAGTCACGTGAGAACAGCTCCACTATTGCCAGGTATTTTCCATTCAGTCGATAGAACACCTTGAAATTGCTTTGTTAATTGAAGCAGCTGTTCTAATTAGCAGCTCCGACATTCAGAAACTTCCAGGTCAAACAGTGTATATTAGCTTCAGTGGCAATCTTTGGTTGCCATTTAAAAAATATCGACATCCTGAAGGACAAATAACATATTATCCAGTACCACCAACACCCCTGACCACATGCACACTTTTTTTTTTAATCAGCTCATCACATTAACAAAAGTCCATAGAAAATGTTTTAAGGCATTTCATTGAGTGAAGACCTAGAATCCGTTCATCTTCAGCCTTGAATGTACCTTCTGAGCCGGAGGGCCGGCCACAGATGCACTCTCTTCATGGTCACAGGACTTGACTCTGCCCTGACTGGATGGAGGGGAATCGCTAGTGCAGGACTGTACATGGTGGCTGACAGACTTCCTCCTCACAACTGCCGGCCAAGTTCATTGTCTTCTCCACGTATCATCATGCAGTTTGTGAGTCCAGTCAGGGATGGATGACCCAGCAAACAAGGTGAGCACGTGCATAGGGCATCGACATGACAATCATGTCTCCCTAAACTCACTGCCTCTGAGTCGATGCTGACTCATAACAACTCATGGGACGGGGTAGAACTGCCCCGTGGGTTTCCGAGACTGTCACTCTGTGGGAGTGCAATTGTCAAGGTCGGCAGTTCAAAACCAGCAGCAGCTCTGTGGGAGAAAGACTGGGCTCTCTACTCCCATAAACAGCTATAGTCTCAGAAACTCACAGGAGGTCGCTGAGCCAGCATTGACTGGATGGCAGTGAGCGAGTGATTGGGGTTCCGAATGACGGGCATGTGCTGGGCCTTTATTTGTGGGACTGTGGGAAGGAGGAGAAAGCATTCATACATTTTTTTTACCCGTGTTATTTTATTCTTTTAAAAATGTTGCTATGAAAATACTGAGCACATTGTGCTTCCAGAAATGGGAGTCCTGGTGGCGTCATGCTTATGTGTTGGGCTGTTAACATCAGGGTCAGCAGTTCGAAAGCAGCAGTCACTCCCTGGGAGCAAGGCGGGGTTTTCTACCACTGCCCTAAAGAGCTACTGGCTCAGAAATTCAGAGGCACTTCTGCTTTGTCCTCCAGGGCCCTAAGAATTGGTGTCAACTTGATGGCAGTGAGCTGACTTACAAAAATACTTCCCACGGGAGGGCTTGGCTAAGTGCCTCCAGGGGGCGGGAATGGTTGGCAAACAAGCTTCAGGCTCACATCACGCTATTTGCTTGAGAAGATGCTGCAGGTGTGAACCTTACGGGGTTATCCAGGTGTTCCTCTTCATTGACTCTCCCGGCCTTCCCAACGCAGGAAATACATTCAGAAGCCTCACGGTGGCACCCTCATCTCACTGCTACTCGCTGGCTGGCTCTCCTGCCCGACCCAAGAGTGGCTTTGCTGCTTTTGTTTTCTTAACTGGGCTTGTTTTTCACCCCCTCATATCGCACTCACTATTCCCCGGGCCGGAAAACGCGGCTTTCTTCTCCCGTGAATGATTACAGCCTCCCTCGGAAGCCCACAGAGGCAGTTCCACCCTGTCCTTGCCTTGGGCCCTGCGTCTGCATCTGCTGGGTGGCAGTGAGATTCCCCAGGGCGTTGCATGGGGCAGCGGGCAGTGCCTCATGCAAAACACGTTTTCTTCCGTGGCCCGCTTCTTATTTTCTCTCTCCTCGGACAAAACTTCATGAAATAATGCTCAGCCATGTTGTGTGTGAGGAACTCCGAGATCATTTATATGATTCCAATTTGTTCTTTTTAAAGCATTGACATCAACCACTAGATTTCTTTTGGAGCCTTTTAATGTGCTTAAGCCTTCTGTTAAGACAGAAACAAAACAATAGCAAAAAAAAAAAAAACAGAAACAAAAAACTGCTGTAAGGCGATGGTAATATGGTAACAATTAGCCAAGTGTGGCTACCTAACTTTAAATCAATTAAAATGAACTAAAATTAAAAACTCATTGCTACTCTACTCACTCAAGTGTTAAAGGTTACCAGTCATCGGTAGGCAATCGAAGTCAAGCCTTCCCATATAGGATTGTGCAGATACGGCTGCCCATCTTCCAGAAAATTCTGTTGAGCAAGGTAACTGCAAGTCTACTGATTTCTGCAGAATAACTCACTGCCTTTAAGTCTAATCCCACTCACAGGGCACCTCTAGGACAGAGGAGGACTGGCTCTGTGGGTTCCAAGGCTATACGTCTTAACAGAAGCAGAAAGTCTTGTCTTGCTCCTTCAGAGCAGCCAGTGGTTTCAAACAGCTGACCTTACTTTTCAAGCAGTTCAAAGCATAGCCCATTATACCCCCGCAATGCAGAATAAGACAGACTAGATTTAGCAAACTTACAGGAGAGAGTAGAAGTGTGTTTACATAGTGTTTACAAGTCTGTAATCTTTTGAATGGAGCCCTGGTCATGTGGTTATGAATTGTGCTTTGATCGACAACGTCAATAGTTCTAATCCAACAGCTGCTCCTTGGGAGGTTAATGGGGCTTTCTATACCCAGAAAGAGTTGCCATCTTGGAAAATCACAGGGGCAGTTCAACCCTGTCCTATAGGGTCCCTATGAGTCAGCATCAACTCAATGGCAGTGAGTTTGTCTGACTGTCTTTTAATATTTTGAATAAGGAAGACCAAAGAAGAATCATTGCATTTGAATGATGGTGCTGGTAAAAAATAGATAGAAAGGACCACCAACTGCTAAAAGAACCACAAATCTGTCTTGGAAGCAGTACTGCCAAAATGCTCCTTAGAGTCAAGTGTCAGTGAAATCCAAGTATCAGTGAAATCCAGCCTCTGACAATCGTGGGGTCTGTAGGCACAATTGTATGGTTATCATATATAAAGCTCACAGTAAAGTCATAGAAGATAGGAGAGAAAGTAAAATAAAGGAGTCAGACATATTTCATAGTAGCATTCTCACCTCCGGGACACACATCATCTCAGCAGCCAGGTCCACACATAGAGAGGAAGAATGGGAGATTATTCTTCCAATCACAGCTTATATATACTTATGGGGTGTGTAAATCCCTCTGATTACAGGTAACCACACCATAATAGGAAGGGGATGTGCAATAGGCATACATGTGACAGGAAGGGGATGAGCTAGGGGTGTACACGTAATAGGAAGAGGAGGGACTATGGGTACACATGTGACAAGATGGGCAGATCCTAGATTCAAGATGTCAGCCTAACCTTGGTTGTCTTTGAGTTGGCTTGACCTTGTCTCTGGGCTCTCCTTTAAGGAAACAATCCACTGTCCTTAGCAGTGGGGAGTGGGCTCCACCTACAGTGGGACAGACAAGAGTGTCTGTCTAGTTGCTCTAGATGGCTGATGCCCTCAGGGAGATTACCTCTAAGCAGCTGACCTCCCACCATGCGCTAGCAACAGCATCCTAGGTTCAGCATATATTGGGGGTACCACTTGGGGAAAACCCCTTTTGTATCCCACAGGCAAGGATGGTGAGACTTTGTCTCATATGCTTTGGACACGATGCTCCGAGAGACCAGCCCCTGGAGAAGGACATCATGCTTGAGACAGTAGAGTGTGTAGAAAAGAGGAAGGCTCTCACCAAGATGGAGTGACACAGTGGCTGCAACAAGGGACTCCAGCAGAGGAATGATCATGAGGACGGCACAGGACCAAGTAGTATTTCCCTCTCCTGTGCAGAGGGTCTCCATGGGCCAGAACAGATTCGGTGGCACCAAGCAGCAACCATCTTTGTTGAAGCCGACTTCCAAATCTCTCTCAAGCTGAGTAGCTGGGGGTTTGGACCAGCAGCCAAGCTCCCAGCCATGTGCCATGCACAGTGCAAATACTTAATGCTGTGGACACGATCATTGTTTTGCTTAATGTTAAGATCACTTCTTTGTTTCAGGTCTCCTTTTTGGTCATGAGTTGGAATCAACTCAATAGCAACTGGTTTGGTTAGGGTTTTTAAAAATTATTTTTATGTCAGTGTACACATACAAGTATAACTAAAGGAACATTCAGCTCTACACAAAGCTCCTCAGTGGTTCCATAGCTCAGCTGTCATCGACTCAGCAAACTGGGTTCATGATAAAATGGACTCAAATGCTAACGTGGTGATTTTAAAAGTTGAAATTTCATCACCTGAATTTACTTAATTAAGTAGTGAAATCTGATACAGGTAGTTTTTTTTTTTTTTTATAAGCTCCAGGTCATCTTCAGTCTGGATGGCAAATTATGTAAAAAACAAAACCCCTCACAACTGGACCAATAGTTATCATCATGATCACTGGAGAACAGAGTGAAGTTGTCAAGGATTTTGTCTTGACTTGTTCCACAATCCATCCTCATAGAAGCAGCAGTCAAAGATCAAATGATGCATTGTATCGGGTGAATCTGCTGCCCAGGATCTCTGTAAAGCAAAGATGTCACTTGGAAGACTAAGGTGTGCCTGACCCAAGCCATGGTGTCTTCAGTGGCCTCATCTACATGTAAAAGTTGGACATTGCATAAGGAGGACTGAGGAAGAAGAGAAAGTTTTGAACCCCGGTGCTGGTGAAGAATATTGAAAGTACTATGGACTACCAAAAGAACAAGGGAAACTCTCTTGGCAGAAGTGCAGCCAGAATGCTCCTTAGAAGTGAGGATGGCGAGAATGTTGGTCTTTATCAAAGTGCGTGTTCATTTTTGTGAGCAGGATTTTGAGGGGTCCTTTGAAAAACTAAGAAACAGAATGATAAAAAAGGAAGGATGACCCACTTTTACCCCTGCACCTTAACTACAGAGAACAAGGGTTAGTTTTAAGATTATGGATTAGCCAAGCTGACCATCCACTCCTCCACCTCAACTACTAAATGATGGAAAACCACATGTGCGGTGACCTTCCCACTTATCAAGTGGTAGCAATGCGTCATCATAGGTCACACAGGAACATAAAGAGTGACCTCCTTGGACCAGGATGTGAGGGACAAAGGAACAGTGACCAGGGGCACCAGGGAGGAGATAGAGTTGAGTAGGATGCAAAGAAGGAGGTATACCTACATATTCAATGCAAACCACACTCCCTTTGTCAGAAATAAAGGTGGTGGTGGTGGTGGTGGTGCCATCCAGTCACAGCATCCCTAAGCACAATAGGAGGAAACACTGCCTGGTGCTGTGCCATCCCCTGCTTGAGCCCATTGTTGCGCCCAGTGGGTCAATCCATCTTGCTGAGGGTCTTCCTCCTTTTTGCCGCCCATCTATTTTCTTGCTGCATTCTTAAAAGCCCAAACTTGCTTTTTTCTGGTAGCATTTAATACAACCTCAGCTGAGTTAGTGAATGCAAAGTTTGAGGGGAATAATTGTTACTGGATCCCCACCAACCAGGGGTAATGTTTGGTTACCACCTTCATCGGTGAATTTTTGGTTTCTGAGAGATGAAACCTCTTCTTCAGAGGGATAAGACCACACATCAACTGAGCGCTGTAACGGTGTTGCTGAAGCGGGGTCCAGTCAGGAGAAGGTGACCAGCGAGCAGAGGAAATGCAAAACCACTCTCTCTGAAGATGCGTCCCCACGGTTTTGGCATGCTGTGCCTGAAGAAGAGATGTGGGATGGCTAGAGGAGTTATTTTTCAATATTTGAAAACTGTCACATGGAAGGAGCCCCTAGGCCTGTCCTATGGCATCTCCGTAGGCAGAGCTGCTATCTCGGCATAGAAACTACAGGGAAGACTTCAGTTGAGGATGAGCAGAGATTTTTAATTTTTTTGACAGTTCTGGACTTCTTTTGAGGATATTAGTGAACATCCCTATAACCCATATTTAACTGTTGTAAATTCATCTATTCGTTTTTCATACAGACTGCTCAAGCCATGCATTGTCTACACAAAGCATCCAGTACTATAATTTCTCACACCACCAGACTAATAAATACGAACTACCCACTGATGTGGGCTAGGGAAAACAGACGCATCAGTTTGTTCATCACGGGGGCAGGATCTGGGGCAGAGCGGGTAGACACTGGGGCGCAGCTGGAAAATGCAGCATTTGCTAAAAGGTCAAGAGCCTTTTCCTCAGACCTTTTTCCCAGAGTGATCATCTTTCTACCTGAGCCCTTGAACAACCTGTCGGTTCAAAACCCGGATCCAGGACAGCATGTTCATAAAAGGTTAACACTGGGTACTTGTGAAAACCACACGTGCTAACGTTCTCTCTGCGATGGAAGATGTGCTTCCAAATGTTAATTGATTCAACTTCACAGGAATCCTGACAGGAAAAATAGCCAATACTGAGAGCACCTCCTCCTCAGCCCCGTCCCGGAAGGCTTTCCTTTACAAAACCAAACGCCAACAACCACCCAAGAAAACAAAACCAAAAATCCCACCTCATCGCCATCAAGTCAGTGCTGACTCACAGCGAACCCCCTGTGGGTTTCCGAGGCTGCAACTCTTTACTGGAGTTCAAAGCCCAGTCCTTCTCCCATGGAGCTGCTGCTGGTTTCAAACTAGTCACCATGCAGATGATAGGCCAGCGAGTCACCACTATACCACCAGGGCACTGGCTTTCCTGTAAGGACCTGGTATAAAGGGCTGATTTGTACGATAGGTCACCACTCATCCTCAGTTCTTCAGTGTTGAATTTACATTCAGCACATTTTTATCAGAAGCCCAAAGCCAGAGAGACTGAAGGCTTTACCTAATGGCACCAGGACACTACTGCTCCAGAATGCTCAGCACTGATCTTGTGTGCCCCCTGCACAGGCTTATCTGATGAGCACCGAAGACCGCACCAAGCCCTTGAACCCTGGTCCTCTTCAGCAAGCAAGGTCATCGTCTACCGCAGTCCCAGGAAGTTTTCCCAAGCTTATCTGATTTCCAGCCCAGTGATCCATCATTAGAGAAAGAGAGCAATCAATCTCCTTGGAAGGAGGACAAAGCAGAGCGGATAGGAAGGACATGGTGGTAAAGGCATCAGGTTGTCATCTACTACTTCCACCATTAAATCAACACAGAGGGTCTCTGCTTACTTAGGGTGTGTGCAGAGTTTAAAGACAGTTACCGGAGGGTTTGGATAGAAAAGGACATTGTGTTTGGGGGCATAATTTGTGTGGACCCAGATGCCATGACAATGAACTCAAACAGACTAAGGGTGGTGAAAATGGCCCAGGATCAGGCAATGTTTTGTTCTGTTATCCTATGAGGCTGCCCTATGTTGGAGCTGGCCCAGTGGGAACGAATAACAGCAATATCATATAGCTGTGTGTCATGTCTACATGTTTACGTGACAGGCAACAATGTGATATCGCTGTTTTTATCAGGAGGGGATGTTCAGTTGCATCCAACTCACAGCTGTCCCACATACACCAGAGTGAATTACTGCCTGGCCTGCAATACCTTCACAATCAAAACCATTGACCAGCTACAAATCCAGTTAAGTATTGACTTTCTTCAAAGCTCTAGCATAGGCAGCAATTTTGTGTTTAATATAAAAGGGACCAGAAAGAAATTGAATCTGTGTGTTTGTTTTGTTTTTCCTTTTACTTTCCAAGAGCAGTGCCTTTAACAATACCCTTCACATCAAAATCTCAAGTACTGTCCAACTTGAAGGGATATTATATGAATTATATGAAGCAAACTTGTGAAACGCTTAGCTAAGTGTTGGATAAGCACCTAATAGAGAGGAGCCACACAATAAGTGTGCACTTTTTTAGCAGGAAGAAATATCCAGTGTAAAATAAAATCTCTATTAGACCACTTAGAATATGAGGCCTAGTTTCCATTTAAAAATATCTTTGTAGTTGAGCTTCTCCAAAACAGATTATCAATGTTTCTTTGCTCACTTGGCCAAACAAACTCAAAGTCTTGTCATTTTGTGATTTATTACAATAATGCTTTCTTTTATTACATAATGATTTTCTGTACTAATGATCTCAAAATTCTTCAATATTATATCAGTAACTTCTTTAATCACTGATCCTGAAACCAGGATGTTCAAATTGAGGAAGGAGTCACACTTGTTGAATGTAGATAGGCAGAGTTTTGAGTCACCCCTAGTACAGTCTGAAGACACTTTATTCCAATTTCTATTTGGATCCTGTATTATAAACAATATGCCTTTATTTCTATGAACACATTGGAATTTTTAAAACAATTTTGTACAAGACTTGAAAATTGCCTGTTCTGATTGTAAAGCACTGATAAAATTCATGAATATCAAATGCAGTCATAGACCAAAGGATATCAAATGAATGGAAGTTAAAGCATTCTATTTTATGATCTGAAGTCATATATGATTCATTCCAACCGCTGAAGTAAATCGATGTTAAATGCTGAGTCAGCAAAGACCCCACCAAAAGACAGCTCTATGGGTACATCCACGAATTTATTTACTATAGTAATGATCTGTGCCTTTCTACAATTCACAAGATCCCCTTTAACTTGACTTAAAGTTCTTCATGTACTTTTATTCCACCCCTTCCTCTATCATCAAATCTGCTTCCAATAAAGAATCCATAATAAATCCCTTTTCTGTTAAGATACACATATAACTTTTGAAACAGTGGGTTTAAGAGATCTGGATTAAAACAAACAAACAAACAAACAAACAAACAAACAAACAAACTAACTAACTAACTAACTAACTAACCCTTAGTTTCTTGTCCTACCAGCCAGTCATCATAAGTTTCCTCAAATACCTGTGTACATTGGGTAATTCATTCTATTCTTTCAGCCTTCCATGTTTGGTTGATAGTGAGGATGAATTCAATGTACATGATGGTTTTTGGGTTTTTTTTGACACTTATTTATCAACCCCTGCAAGAATGGGTTGCTTTATCAGATAATATCTTAACTGCAAGCCCACATTGGAGCAATATATTATATTTTAATTTGGGGTTGTATTTGAAATATTTGCTATCATGGCAAACAAAACAAATTCAAATTCAGAATGAGGGTCTATTCCATCAGGACCTTTGAAGACCACCATCAATCTGCTGATGTAAAAGGAGTCGCAAGCTCTAGCAACGTGATCGACAGGTTGGCTTGGCTCACAAGTAGTGTAGCACACAGGTTGAGGCAGAGAAGTAGCTAAAGCAGTAGCATGCTGGTCTGATCACCAGGGAGCAAGCAAGAGCTCGGATGCCAGCTGCCTTATTTATTTCAGTCATCCTCCAATCTAGCTTCAATGCTACCAAATTCTGCCCACATGTTCCCAATGGCCTAGTTGGCACAATAAACCCAACTATCACAGGACCACAAGCCCACATTCACTTCCTGATGACTCCTGTAATATAAGCGCATGCTACCATAAGACAGTGTCAAGGGGCAGGGAATGCATCCCATTGCTCAGCTCATTTCCAGCCCAAAGTCATCCCAATCCTTTGTGTTTACATCTGAACAAAATGCCCATGCTTCTCATCTGGTTGCCACTTTGAACCTTTGAGTGAGTACTGTCTCTTTAGTTAGCAGTTCAAGAAATAAAAACCTAAAGAAACTATTGACATGTTTCATAGCTCTGCTTTCTCAGAACATGTTCACTCCCTTTACCTCATGACTGAAGAAAGAAATGTCTGGTGACTGTATAATCCCACTTGAGGGGAACGAATAACAGAATGGCAGGTGAACGGATACATTGGATGATGTAAGATATGGGGGGGATAACACTAATAATAATATTTAATAAAATAACAAGGATTCTTGGGGAGTAGGATGGAGTAGGGTGGGGATATAGGGGAGCTGATACCAAAGATTTCAAGAAGAAAGAAAATGTTCTGAAAATGATGGTGGCAGCAATTGTACAATCATGCTCGATCTAATTAAATTATGGATTGTTATAATATCTGTAAGAGCTCCCAATAAAATGGAAAAAGAAAAAAATCTCTTTACAATTCGAGGTCAAGAACCATTTGAAAAAGTATTGTTCCAATATGTTTAGTCGGTTACAGGCTCTGACTTGCTGGAATAAGAGAAATCAAATGACTTAACATCAGAAATAACAACAGAAGGCTTTCAAGGTGGAAGGTCTGATTTTTAAAAATTGTTAAAGTCACCACATAAAAGACATTTTGACTGGGCTAGAGTTCCCTCTAAGTGTCCTCTTAGTTTCTGCACTTGTCTCATTAGTGAACAGAGCAGATTGCACAAGGGTGGTGTGGTGAGGTGCACCTCGGAGGTTCTGAGTCAGAGGAACAGCAGAACTAGACATGGTCTGGTCCTGTACGAATTGCACAAAGTTAGCTCACAGAGGATGGCTACAAAATCATAGAAACCTTATTAAACAACAATACCAAAATGTGAAGCTGTTGTTTCATAAGTTTCCACTGAGGTCTCTCTGTTTCTAAAGCCAGTGTTTCCGTATGTTGTGTGCTTTTCTATTTACCCCATTTTAAATCGGCAGCCTGGGCCTCCTCGGGGGCTCAAGTCTTCCTTTAAAGGTTCTCTGGATTTAAGGGGAAAATTATGTTTGAGAGGGCAAGGTCAGAACTGTAGGTTCGATAAGGGAAGGTCCTGGGAGAGTGTCACAGGATGACCTTTGCAACCTTCAGAGAAAGAGCAGGTGCATTTTTTTCAAGTTTTATTGGCAAGTAATTTACATGTATATATAATTCAATAGTTCAATCATTCAATCATATGAAAGAGAATTGTAAAATTACCCCCACATCAATTTTTTTAGAACATTCCTCTGCCCTTGGTTAAATCGCCTCTAAGGTAAGTTATGCAATCAATCCATTCTAGTGCTCCTTCCCATCCCACCCCCACTATCTACTCCCAACATCCCCTTATCCTTCCCATCATCCACCCATCTCACCCCCAACCCCTGCATTCCCTATAATTCCTTGTATCAGTTATTCTCATTATGCATGCACTCCTCCTGTGCTTCACAGCTGGGAGACCCAACAGAAAACAGTAAAAAACATAAACATGCTAAGGTGGTAAGGCTAAAAATGTAATAGTATACAGACAAAGATACAAATAATGTGCAAGGAGGGATAGACCCCCCAACCACATTCAAAAAGCCAGGGAAGGAATTTCTGTCATGGAACCAGTAAGAGATACTTGTACCCAGAGCAGGTTCAGGTCCTGTTTATAAGGTGGTCCACTGGCCAAGTATCAAGGTCGATCCAGCATAATCAAGATCACAATGGTCTCTGCCTATTAGTAAGGCTGTTGAAAGCTTTTGCCTGTGGCTAGAGTGGATCTGCCAGTGGCTCAGCCTGAATAGATTCTGCAGATGGGTTTTGAGCTCCCACTGTCCCCCATAATCCTCCACAAATTGGGTGATGATAAATTTTTCTCTGATGCTTCTCTCCTCACCATGTTCAAGTTTTGTAATGCTCATCTTTGGATCACACAAGCTGGTGTGCTTCTTAGTTGACTCCTCACTAAGACAGCTGCTTGTTTCAATGCCAGCCTTGAAGACCCCAGACACTATTCCAATTGATAGCCAGGCACCATCTGCTTTCTTCACCATACTTTGCTATAGCACCCTTATCTTCAGTGATCCTTTCATGAAGGTGAATATGTACTAGGTCCTTGATGTAAGAACTAATTGTTCTTAAGTTGGAGCTAGGATGTAGTGTGAGCCCCAAACCCATGCCTGGATCTATGCCTTTTTTTTTTTTTTTTTGCTGTAACTTGATAGCCAATACATATGTTGTATTCTTCCATAATTCAATCATGTCAAAGATAATTGTGCAATTTCTTCCAAAATCATATGTTTTCCAAAACTTACTTTTCCTTCCTGGGTTTCTTGATATCACCTCCCTCTTATCTACCCCACCCCACTATATCCCCTTTCCCCCAAACCTCTGTTAATGTTTCTTTCCCTGTAGACTCCACTTCCATGGCTTTCATTTACTGAACAATAAGGCAACAAATAACACAGCTTCAAGTGAGTGAGACCCAAGGGCGACATCCTCTGAGACACACCTTACCATAAATGAGCATAAGCAGACTATAACAAAATGGCCATCACAGGGTTTTTGGGATAATACATGTGTTAATACAGCACACAGGGCATGGATGCGCCAATACCTTGTTTGTTCACCAATCAACAGTGCACTGTTCTTGGTATAGCTATCCTCTTCTACCGCAGACGCCGTGTGTTTTCCGGCTTAAGTCCTCACGTCATAAGAGTGTCTCCCGTAGATTCCAGTTCATGCAGTTGGAGTCTCACCGATGCAGCCTCTGGAGCATGACACGCACCCCGAAGATCCAGGACTCAGTGTCCCAGTGTTCTGCAGCATCTGTTCTAGGTTCCTGGGATACCCTCAGGCGCGCTAGGACAATTCTGCCCTCCCACTACACACCACTAAACACCCTCCCTACCTAGTGATTCCAAGGACATACTCAGCCTCTCTTCCCCCCTTGGCAGTCAGCCCTCACGTCCCTCCCCCAGCAGACATGCTCCTATGTTTGCCCTGACATGACCATTTCCTCTCCCATCTCCTGCGCTGTCCCTCCCATCAGTAAACCTCATCCCTCTGAAAGGGCCGCTTCCCTCTACAGGGGACCTCACCCCAGCTCCACATGGCTACCACTCAGCAGACAGCACCCCCCACCCTCACCCCTTGGACATTTGAGCCCAGCTGTCGTGAGGTGCCCTCCAGCCAAGTGATCTACATTATACTTACCTGGAGTAGATGATGCGTGGTTCATGGGCACTGGTCACACTCTCGACCACGCTGTCTGGCCTTCCGCCAGAAGACTGGATGGTCTGCAAGCTTGAGCTGATGCCTGCTTTGCTGCTTGCTCCTACTGCAGGGGACTCAGACAGTATTTACCCTTTGGGGCTCGACTGACTTCACTCAGCGTAATGTCTTCCAGATCCCTCCGCAGGATGATGTGTTTCAGGGTTTCATCGCTGTTTTTTAGGGCTGCATAGTATTCCATTGTGTGTATGTAGCCATTTCTTTATCCACTCTTCTATTGATGGGAATTTAGGCTGTTTCCATCTTCTTGCTCTTGTGAACTGTGCTGTGATGAACATGGGGGAACAAACGTCTCTTAGTGCTTTGTTTCTTATTTCTTTGGGGGATACTCATAAGCCCAATAATGGTATTGTTGGGCCATATGGTAGTTCAATTTCCATCCATTTTAAGGATTGCCACATTGCCTTCCACAGTGGCTGTACAAGTCTGCCAGCAGTGGATAAGAGTGCATATCTCCCCACACCCTCTTCTGCATTTGTTGTTCTCAGTTTTTAGAAAATGGGCTACAATAATTGCTTTAGGTGGTATCTTATTGTTGTTTTGATTTGCATGGATGGCTAATGACTGGAACCATTTCTTCATGTGTTTCTCAGCCATTCCAGTGTCATCCCTTGAGAATCCTCTGGGCAGGTCTTTTGCCCACCTTCTCAGAGGGCTATTTGCTTTTTTCTTGTTCTAGGCTTGTAAAATTCTGTAGATCTTAGTAATTAGTCCATTGTGTGTTATGTCATTACTAAGTATATTTTCCCAATCTGCGGGCTCTCTTTAATAAAATCTTTTGATGTACACAAGTGCTTTATTTTTAATAGGTCCCCTTCATCTATTTTATCTTCCACATAGTGTGTGTCCTTCATTATTTCTGGTAGCCCATGTGTTCCCTGGACTATAGCTCCTAGCTTTGTCCCTATTTTCTCATTCATGAACCTGATAGCCTTGGGTTTTACCTCTGGGTTTTTAATTCCAGAATTTGTTTTTGTAGGTGCATTGTTTTGTTTTGGGTAGAAAAAGAATGTTTTGGTCTTTTCTTGACCAATGTAGTTTTCAATTGTCATAAAACTTCATCATAATGATCATCCTTTGCCATTCGAATCTATCAAGATTACACCTCAGAAATCCCTGCATCGCCATAACCTTCTGAGCTTCCTCCTCTGCCTTTAATTTAACTGGCCAAGCAGATTCCTTCAGAAACCACTGATTTGATTGTTTCACTTGGTTTCTGTATTTTTTTAATGGCACTCTAAGGAGACTAAGGGCCCTGATAGCTCTAACTACAAGGTCAATTCCTCTGGAGAAGGACAAGGCTTTCTACTCCTATAAAGTGTCACAGTCTCAGAAATCCCCCAGGGTAGCTCTCCTCTGTCCCATTTGAGAAGTCGATTAACACAAGTGTATTGCCGAGGGAACTTGGCTGCAGCCATCCACACTTTTGTTTAGAACAGACCCATGCTTACATGAACTAGAACCCCAGTAAGTTTTTTTTCTTACCCTCATATAGGGCCAGGCACAGACAACACTATGTACTAAGGGAGATTGTAGCTGTGAACTATGTGGTTGATCAAGCATCTCTTCATAGAGTTTTGTAGCCCTGGGTGGTACAAATGTTTAACACGCTCCAAAGGATGGAGGTTTGAATCCACCCAGAGATGTGTCTGAAGAAAGTCCTGGGGATCCAAGTTCAAAAAAAAAAAAACAGCCACTAAAGACCCTTTGCCTAGGGTTCTGCAGGAAGCACACAAGTGACCACGCCCTTTCAACCAGCAACACTCACTAGCTTTCCCTTTTCTCTAGAAGTTTCTAATATACTGTGCATACCTTGGGAATATTGTTAGTAAGACTTCTGCCACAGGCTTCTATTTTTAAAACCGCTATAAATAGACAGCAGGTATAAGGAAGTCTGCTACGTATCTTGTCCCTTAGCAATAATTACAGGGATTAGAATGCAGAAACGTTTAATTGGGGACACGTTCCCCTGTTCTCTTTATATATAGAAACAACTCCAGCTGGGGCAAAGGTTCCTGCTTAATTAGTTGGTACACAGACAGAATCAAATAATAACTCAGGGAGAGTTCCAAAAGCCCAGCCAACACAATCCTAGCTAAGTCTCTTAATTGCAAAACTGTATTCGTCTCTGTTGCTACATTCAGAGCTAATTCAGGAAGATCCTTCATGGTTAATCAGCAATGGCATTATGAAACTGAAGCAAAACATATCCTCACCCCACCTCACAAAATGATCTGTAGAAGATTCTCCTGACTAAACATGGACCATTTTAAATCCCAAGTTTTGTATCCCATGTCGCATTGACGGGGGAGCTTGGTTTCTTTTCAAGGGGTGAACGTTGGAAAAGAAGGGACTAAACTATAGGGGTTGATGTTGGAAGAAGCACAGGGTCCCTTGACTTCTTGCAGAACGCTCTAGGGAAGTCAGCCTTTCCGAGTCTACAGAGCCACCCAGCTCTTCCTTTCTCTTGGAACTCTGGCCTTTTCTGGGCACCTGAACCTAGAAGATGCCCTTCCTCTCAAGTGAGTCATTTGCTTCCTTCTCCCTAAGGTACCTGGTCCTTCACCAAGTCTGATTACTCAGGAGAGATGACGGACATTTAACATCGTCCTCCAGAATTCCTTAGTCAGGATGCAAAATATTATCTAAATTCCTTAAGGAAGAGTGAGGACTTTAGATCCTTGTCCAAATACAATATTTATATTATAACTTCATGATCTACTCCAAGTTTGACAGTTATTCCTCCTGGCAGGCAAGCATCTTGAAGCTGGGCTATATGGTAATGGATGGGACCTGCCTTCTCTGGTAGCAGGTCTGAAAGCCCACGGTGCTGTCTTCCAGGTTCTCGGCCAAAATAGATTAATGGAAAGACATGGTGAGTTCCGCTATGGTCTATGTATACATTTGGACTTAATCTTGTTGCCTTAAGTCTTGGTTGAACATCTCTAAGAGATCACCACTACTTGAATGTCTAATGGTTTGTTTCAAACTCAGCACATGCCACCAGGAAAAATCATTGTTCTTCCCACACCACAGTCCCTGCAATAGGACATCTGGTGTTTTTGTAGATACCCAGTTACCCGTGTCTCACTAGACACCTGGCCCCAACTCTTGCCAATGCTATCTCTTCTCTGTTTGCAGCACATTGCCATTTCTCCATGTCTTTCTTTGTGGCTTTTCCCCATTGTTGCTCTCATCAGTGCCCACGAAAGCACGCTTAATTTACTGCTCTGACAACCAAGCCTCACATCCTTTCCAGATTACTCTTTCCAAAGCACATATTCCATTTCGGTCATCTTGAACTCCAACTCATTGCCACCAAGTTGTAAAAACCACGCCCTTTGCTCCTAGGTTGATTCCAACTCACAGTAACCCTAAAGAACTGCTCTATACTTTCCTAGGCTGATATCATTATGAAATAATACCGACACAGAGCCCCTGATTGGTTTGAACCACCAACCTTTAGTTACCAACGGACCTATTAACCAATTTTCCAACTGGGCTGCTTTTGACTATATTATTTGCTGCAAACCCCTTCACTGATACCTCCTTTGATAGTCCATTTGAGGAAGAAGCTAACTCTTCTCGAAGAAGAATCGGACAACTATCTTCCTGGGAACCCTGACTCTAGTTCTGTCTCCAGTAGGATTTCTCTTAACCAGCTCTCTGCATTAACCGACCAAGCTATAATCAAAGAAAAAGAGCCTTTGTCTGAGTGCCAAAGACTGGGGAATGAGTGCATTTACATGATTAAACAAATGAAAACTTTATTGCGTGTCCCACATACCTCTTCCAACTGACTATGAGGCCGGGTTGCCTTACATAAGAAGGTCCTTACTGTTTACTTACTATTTCAAATGTGCCCTCGGGTCACTTCTCTGTCTTAATGCACACAAGTCTTGTTTCCTCTGTTCAGAATGGTTACGTCCACTGTGTCCTGCTTCCCCTTGTTCTCAATATCTGTTCTCGTTGAGATAGCTCATCCATCGCTTCCTCCAGTCATGCCATTTCTTAAATGTATTAAAAGACAATTCTATAGATTATTTTTTGATAAACATTTTCTTTGGACCCATGGACCCATCCTCTATAGCCCAATCCATTCTCTCTACCAAGCTAATACCTTTGGGCCCAGGTGTTTAGGCGAAGAGACAAACCACTACATTTCTGTTGAACATACCTGAGTAGGAAGAAGGACAGCCCTAGTGTGCAGACGCAGAGATTTCCCTAAGGGTCCTGAACCAGTGTTGAATTGTGAATGCTCGACTCTGAATATCCACAAAGGGCTTACTAGTCATCTATTTCTATCCTCCGACACAATAGTCCCAACCATCAGCCTTTCAGACGCATAGGATGTCCTATAGGATAATATTCCTTCATCCTAAATAAATTTTTGCTTATACCTTTTATGGATTCCTTTGGGCTTTGTTCCTCTGTGGAATTAAGTATGAGATCATTGCACAGAAATAGCTCATACTTAGATAGATTTTACTAATTTCTGGGCACTAATATAAGTACGTCACATAAAATAACATTATTTAAGAGCAAAACTTGACAAAAGCACACAAGCAAAACCAAACCCAAACAAAACAAAACAAAAACTGTATTTTGCTAGCCTTAACATGATTGCCTTTAATTTTTTTTCTTAATAATCATTTTATTGGGGGTTCTTACAACTCTTTTTACAATCCACACATCAATCGTATCTGACATATTCATACATATATTCCATTGTTCTTTTCTAGACATTTACTTTCCATTGAGCCCTGGGATCAGCTCCTCTTTTTTTTCCCTGCCTTCCCCCAACCTTTGTGTCCCCTTGATAGATTGTAGATTGTTAATTATTTTCAAATATCACACCAACCGACCACTGTCTCCTTTCCCCTCTGGTTTCTCTTGTTCTTCCCCCTGGATGGGGGTGTGTGGTTATGTGCCATTCATTGCGATTGGTGCCCTCCTCCCTCCCCACGTCTCCCCCCCTCTCCCCTACTCTTTTGATATCTCTAATCCCATTCCTGTTCCTGGGTTCCATGTGTTGTGAGTTTTATCTCTTGCCTATACCTATGTACATGCTCCCGTCTAGTCTAGATTGGGAAGCAGTACAGGGGTCATGATCATGGGGGTTGAGGAGGCCTCAAGGGATCAGAGGTATATTGTGTGATTCATGGGTACTCTACTGCAGCCTGATTGACTCAACCCTTCACTATGACCCCTCTGTTGGGGGACGCTCCATTGTCCATAGATGGAATTTGGGTCTCCATTCCAACCCCCCTCCATTCTCACCAATGCATTTTTGTTTGTTAGTTTACTGTTTGTTGTGAGTCTTCTGGTGCCCATTGCCTGGTCTCGATGACACTTCACGATCGCACCAGCTGGTGTGCTTCTTCCATGTGGGCTTGTTGCTTCACTGTTGGATGGCCACTTGTCTTAAGTCTTTAAGACCCCAGACACTATATCTTTTAATAGTGGGCACTATCCTCTCTCTTCACCTCATCTGCTTATGCACCCATTTTGTCTTCAGTGATCATGTAGTGGTGGGGGGTGTGGGGGAGGTAAGCATCACAGAATGCCAATTTGTTAGAACAAAGTGTTCTTGTATTGAGGGAAGGTATGAGCTGAGGCCCAAGGCCCACCTGCAGCTTCAGTGTATTGCCTTATAAATATATGTACATAGGCCAATACCACTATTGTTATGGATTAAGGTATTTACATAAGTGCACACCTTGGTTAATCTCCCTATCTATGCCTTTGCTTCCTGGAGTTTGCCTCTTGTTTCCTTTTTCCTTCTCCTGCCCAGCCCTCACACTCCCCCTTCTTCTACCTCTTAGTGCTTCCTTGGTTGAGAAGGATGACCGGATGGCATCAGGGACAGGGGAACAACTAGGGAAGTGGAACCAGCATCTAGGACAGGGTAGAGAATCTTGTGAGTATTAGAGCAATGCCTTTAATCTTATGGGTAAGACATTTATGATTTTTCTCTGGAAGACATTTTAGATAAACTGAAAATCAAATTCATTGCCATCAAGTCAATTCTGACTCACACTTACCCCATGGACCCTGTAGAATGCACCTGTGAATTTCAGAGGCAGTAAATCTTTATGGGACCAAAAAGCCCCATCTTTCTTCCTCAGAGAACTTGGTTGGCTCAAACTGTAGATCTTGTTGTTGACAGCCCAATGCATAATCCACTATGCCACCAGGGCTCCTGTAACATCTTAGATAGGTCCTATATGTTTTTAAGGTAACTCTTAAAGAATGCAAAGCCTTCCAATCTCATTAAATGCTCAGCTCAGTTTCATTTTCAAGTCAAAAGTAGAGCTAGTCCTCTTTGTCACCTTCAGTTTAAGAAACCACCCAAGGCCAATCACTTCTCTCTCTCCCATGTACTTCTCTCTTCCTCCTCTTTCTAGCTCTTTCCTCCTGCCTACAGCCCAGCTCCTTATTCACATACCTGATGCTTCCTCCCCATCTGAAGCAAAGGAGATTGGAGAATTAGTGAAGGGAGAGCAGAGATAGGGTGTGATAGTTCAGACTGTGTGGCATAAACTTGAGCTAGAGTTAGTGCTCTTTGGAGGTGGCAGGCATTCAAAGCCAACTCCTGTCTTGTGGAGACGTGTGGGTTCTTGGAGCCATTCTCACTACTTCTGCATCTCACTGCAGCTTCAGGCTTTTCATCTTGAGTTTACCTTGTCACTGTAGAGGAGAGTTGTGCCAGAGTCTTTGATTCTCCCAGCTATCTCCCCACCAGGCCCCTAGCTAGCTGTAGGAAAATGGAAGTTCTGTCTTTTATTTCTTTCTTGATACCATTCTTAATTGATACCAAGTCCTTCAGATTTCTCAGGGATGAGTATTTGACAATGTAGCATGGATTCTCCAGGGATTAGGCAGCATATTTCAGGCATGGTGGGTGGTTTCCATGAAGTTCATTTCATCCTTCCTATCTCATTTTTGTAGCTCCTAGTCAACCATAATGACCTAGCATATCATTCCGACATCTATCTACTAGCAATGATCCATTTGCCTTACCAGAAACTCAAGCCAATAGAGAATTGTAGCTAAGAGACCAATGTGTGTGGGCAGAGATCTGCATTTGAGTCTCTGTTCCATTGTTTATGAATCATGGGACTTTAAGCAAGTTATTTAACCTCTCTAAGTCTCTGTGAGTTTTCTTTCCTTCAGTGGTAAAATAGAAATAATCATAGGATCTATTTCATAAAACTAATGAGAAGAATAAATTGGATGATTAAGGTAAAAGAGTTAACAAAAGACCTAGAAAAATAGCATTCAGCCAATTTTATCTGCCAATAAAAGTCATCAGAGTAATTATTATTATACGATGCCTATTCTCAGGAATGAACGGTAATTCTAAATGCTTAGCATGATACCAAAGTAACTATTAAACTTTCAACTAGCTGGCAGCAAATGGCTGTAGACAACAGCTGCTCCCCCAAAAGCAGACAATAAATAGGCAGATATTAATCTTGGAGCCACATGTCCTACTACTCAGCTCTTCCCACTGCAATATTCATAGTATTGCCATTTTATCCTGACCTGAAGGACTATTAAAAAGATGATTTGGAAGAAGCACACCAGCCTGTGTGAGCCAAGGATTGCAAACAACAAAACCCAAATCTGAAGGAAGAAATCGTATCAGCTTAAATTGTGAAAACCCAGGTTACAGAAGACTGTGGATGAGAGAGGAAGCCCCAAATCCAGTTGCAGGAGCCTCACATGGATTAAGCCTCTGGTGAATTCCCTCTGATTCTAGTTGAAGGATGTGAATAGCCTACTACCCTACAGAACACATTGTAAAGTTGTTTTTGGTAGATGTAGTTAAGTTCAAATGTAATACCCTTTCATTTGATCTATTATAATGTTGTTTCAGTTTCTAATATGTTCTGCTTTCTCTTTGAGGCTGTTCTATGTTTTGTCTGTCTAGTTATTGTTGGTTTTGTTGTCTGCTTATTTGCTTTGTGTGATTTTCTGTATATACAATCTAGGCTAGATAGAGCTGTAGAGACTGGAGAGGGTGGGAAGGCAACGGGGAACAGGTATGAAAAGAAAGTGCTCTGAGATTGAAGGTGATGGTGATTGCACAAATCTTTCTAATATGACTTAATGATTAAATTGCACACTGGGAAAAGTGTATGCCAACAGAACTAATAAAAAAGATGATTTCCTTCCTTAAATTCCACCTTTGAGCTCAACGACAAACAGAGAATAAAGTCGATGGATCTTCTCTGTGTATCTTCTCCCCCCCTCCCCACTTCTGCTAATGCAGACACCCAAAGTAAAGGTCTGAGTTCTCAGACAATGCACCAACAGAATGGTTTATTTTCTGTGTTCCATGGTAATGCTTTTCCCCACAAGAAGTCCATTCAGGCTATAAAGAGTGTGCCAGTTCAAGATCAGTCCTTCTGACCCACGATAAGATAGTATTCCAAAAATTTAGCATTGAATTTTAAATCAATTTGTACTTTGATCAAGTTAAGTCTTGCCTCTTGTGTTCTAAGCCCATTGTCTTATTTCTTAGGAGGCTTTTGAGCTGCTGTTTCCGAAAACAACACCTGGCATTCGTACTAATTGATTGTTCGGAGCCTCTGAAGAAGCGAGCCCCTGCCTTGCAGCCTAAATATGCTGGAGACTGTGAGAAATAAACCAACTGGGTGAGTTGAGTCCTTAAAAAAAAAAAAAGAAGCTTTATTCTTCAAGTGTCCTAACTTCACCTTCAGAAATTCTACTTTGATGGGTCAACTGCTGAAGTCATTGGACATATGAGTTTTCTCCCCAAAGCCTGGCATTCAACTTGCTGGATCACAGCCGCCAAATGGTCTGAGTTAAATATAGGTCCAATATTATAAGCAATAAAAATATCCCCTATTTTATTTCTAGTGGTCAGTGCTACACGATGATCACATCTCTCCAGGGTTTTATGGAAATAGAGGATATTTTTATTGCATGTAACACTGGAGATGGGCCTATATTTAACTCATACAATTCATCCCTATACTATTCATAACTATTTATTCTTAGCATGAAGGTCTTCCTGACTTGCTAATTAGAGTTGATGAGAATGTTGAGTAAGAAATGCTGTTTAGTTGATTTTCTCTCTGGTTGTGTGGGGGAATGTAGATATCACAAATTTTTCATTCATAACATAATGAACCTTTTTAGGGGACCTCAGATTTCTTTTATCCTCCCCCCCTCTCAAATTGAACACTCACCTGTGTGGGGGAACTGCTATCTATTCTATGAAGCCTATGTATAAGGTCTTTTGGTTACCAACATCTTTATGCTACAGACAACAGACAGCAGATGGACTAACTGGTGACGCATTTATTGTTCAGTAAATTCACATGGGTTGTTTCTATGTCCCCAAAACTAGACGTAGTGATCAAATGATGAGAAGAAAGATTCCATCCTGACCCCCAAGGGAATTCTTATTATTGTTAGTGAAATAACAAAACTAAGGTTTTCAGGTAACCATCGTTTATCCCAATGATGCTTTGTATTATGATGATATTTCCGTATGTGGACTGTTGTTTTGGTTTTTTAGTGAACCTGCAGGTCTAAACCAACCTGGTGGCATAGAGGGTTCTCCCTTGAGCTGCTAACTGCAAGGTCCCCAGTTCGAAAACATGAGCCACTCCTCAAGGAGTGACTAATTAGTGCTCCCTAAGGCCAGAGTGCTCTTTAGGGTCAAGACTGGAAAGATTTCTTCTTATGTACTTTGGACAAATTGTCAGGAGAAATCAGTCTCTGGAGAGGGACATCATGTTTGGTAAAGTGGAGGGCGGTGAAAGAGAGGAAGACCCTCGATGCGATGGGTTGGCACAGCGGCTGCATCAATAGGCCCAGACATAGAAACAATGGTGAAAATGGCGCAGGACCGTGCAGTGTATCAGTCTGTTGTGCATGGGGTCACTGTGGTTTGCAGCTGATTTACTGTCACCTAAAAATGCAGCAACCATAAGAGATAGAAGAGATAGACTTGCAGCCTCAGAAACACAAGGAGGCAGTTGTATTCTGTCCTAGAGTGTCACTATGAGCGAGAATTGAGTCGGGGGCAGTAAGTTTGATATTTGATTGGTCCAAAAGGCAGTCATTGATACCTAGTATTTCTCTATATCTATGTACACATGTATTTGTAAAACATAAATTTATGTGCATATAGATCTAATACATCATACTGTGAAATATGATAATGCTTTGGAATGTATTTATGATTTCTACATATTATAAATGTTATATGACTAGCTTGCTGGTTAATCAGATAACCATAGAGGTTAAAACTTGAATATGTACAAAGGAAAATTTTAAATGTGGATCAAACTATTTTGAAAAAAATAGTTTCCACAACTAGAATATGGAGATCATACTTACCCATATTCCATGCCATCCTTGTAATAACTAAAGGAACTAAGCCATTCCTGCCAAGTTATTCCAACGCATGAAAAACTTATATAGGGTTTCTGAGGCTTATAAATCTCTAACAAAGCAAACAGCCTAATCTTTGTCCTATAGAGCAACTGGTGGGGCCTCATCTTTCTCTTGAAAAGCAGTTAGTGGTGTTGAACCTCTGACCTTTTGGTTAGCAGTCCAATGATTACCTGACAGTACCACTAGGAACTAGTGCATCTAAATTGTTTAAACAAATTCCAATAAAGTAGTCATTCAACATGTCATCTATGATTATCACCATTATCAATATTAATAGCAGAGCCAGTAATCATAGGCGAATTGACCTACTTAGCAAAAACAGTAGAAATAATAGCAACATTCATGGCTGGAGGTACAGTTGAGAATAAATGGAGACTGATCATTCGCTATCTTCATTTCAGTGTGCAATCCTCAGTGTCCACCAGGAAAAAAATGGCTGATATTGCATCACCTGAGCATGGTATTTGATTTATAGAAAACATTCCCTTTATAACCTCTGAAATGAGGCAGCTCTGACAATGCATAGAGGTAGACTGTCTCTAAGCAGCTCCATGTGGTTTTTCAAAGCTGTGGAAAGCTCCTCCGTGAGGACACTGGCAGTGGAGCTTTGGGGGCCAGGAAAGCAGTGGCTAGCTACTGCAAACTATCCTTCGGGGCCCTTGTCAGAAACAGAATGTGAGCCTGGATTCCATTTCAAATAACGATCATACGTTCTCCTTTGTCACTGTCTCCATCTTTATGTTGACCATAAAATTGAGTTTTGTTTGCAGCCTTCAGGGACTCCCAGTTGGCTCGATTATAACAATAACCCCGAAATCAAATGGTAAGCATTATAAAGGGGATTTTGGCAACTCTCCTCTATCTGGAATGTAACATTATATAATATTATATCTCTATGAACCCAAGGTGAATTCATCTACACTTTTAATATTCTCTGGTTTCTGTTCGATTGAGGCCTTCATTGGTTTTGAATGGCCATTTTGCCAGATCCTTGCTTTGGTGTCTGCCAATGTCTTCTATAGTGATCTGTATTGGGAAACTGGGATTGATGGGAATATGAAGATAATGATGGGATTGATGATTACCTGGGGGTACGGAAGGAGAGGGAGGGGAGAGGCAGAATGAACATCAATTCATAAAAGAAGGAAGAAAAAAATCCAAAGCTGATTGTGACGATGACTGTCCAGCGCTTCTTGACATGATTCGACCGTTGAATTGTATGCATTACACCATTCAAATGACACTTCAGAAGTAGTTGACATGTTTTCAAATATAGCTGTTCAACATCTTGGAAAAATTCAAATGATGACAGCTTTTGTGTCATTTCTGTGATGTCACGAAGACCCAGACAAACTCCAATCGGAGAGTATGACTCCAGTCAGAAGACTGCACTGGGGGAGAGTGAGAGCAATTAGATGTCGGGCCGACCGAGCTTCCACGGAAGAAGCTGTGTCCCTGAATCTAATTGAAATGGCAAAGGGCGGCATGCTCTTCCCGACGACTCCTACTTCTGGCCATCACTGAGGATCAAAAATAAACATCGGCATCTCCTGTATGATAAAATCACCATGAGAAGCAAAATTTGGTCTCTGTTTTTATATTACAGTTTGCCAGAAATTAAGTTCCTGTGGCGTAAGGATTATATCTTAACTATTTTCGGTTTCAAAACAGCTGTGCACCTGAAGTATCTGAACAATAGTATATCTGTCCCCAGCCCCCACAAACCCCTAACAAAGCAATAAAGGCATTTCAGGGAGAAATGCCAGAGTAACCGGTGCAATTAAAACAGGAACCGGGCTCCATCTCCCTTCTGCTATGTTAAACACGTTCGATGTCTTTAAGCAAAGTGAAGCGAAAAGCTAGACAAAGACCTTGAAAAAAAGAACTACTTAATAGGTTGATCTCCTTGACCTAGTTAAAAATGAAAAGTATTTCTGGAGTCCACCTTATGCAACTCCCTAAATATCTTTGCTATCTTTCCTCAAAATCTCTGTCCAAGTCTGGTTGTGCTCGAGCTAAATGCCTGCACGCATCCCTAGACTCCGCGTGACTCCCCACTGAGCCAGTTTGCTGGAGAGATTGTGAACTCTTCAAGAGTAAAGAGATTTACTTCAGACACTTGTGTGAAATATTGGGCAAGTGTCTTGAAGAAATCAAGCCATTCTCACGGAGGTCTTGTGTGCCCGTGAGCTGTAGCATCTTCTTTTCCTTTTCTCCTTCCAACCAGTGAATGGGCAGTGCCCCCCCACCCCCCACCCCAGGACTCCTATTTAGTGCAAAGAATAGAAAGAAACATCAGCAAACTGAGCTTTATCCAGTTATGGAGAGTTTCTATAATAATTAGCAAAGGCAGGAGAGAAGCAAGGGACATAAGATCATGGATGAAGAGATAGGAAGACTATTTCAGAAGGATGTCAGAAGAGACTGAAACTTGCCCTTCATCTTGACACATCCTTTTTGAGGATGAATACATTGTCATTCCCCTTGATGCACTTTTTCAAGCAGAATAAACCATGTGCTCATCTGATTAAAAATGGCCAATACCAGTCGATGCCAGCTGACTAACTCCTAGGACATCTTTATTCTTTCCCTGTCATTTTCGGTGACTTCCAATTTTCCTAGAGTCATACTTTGTACATTCTAAGTTCTGATTGCTAGTAGATTTTTGCCGTGGTTTACTGTCATGCTGTGTCATGCCCCATTGGTAAATGAAAGTCTTCAAGGCTTTATTCCCCACAGACTTTAGTCACATCATTCTGGTCAAGGCTAATTTGAGAAGGCAACTCTTTGTCATTCACATGTTGAGAGCCTTCTGATCTGAGGAGCTCATGATCGGGCACGATCTTTAACAGTGGTGTGTTCACTAAGCCTTCAGTGTCTGACGCTGTTTGATGCTCTTCCTGAGAGTCTCAGAAGTCAGTTCCTCCGAATTGAATAGCCGACTCCTTCTTTGTACTCTGTTCTTCGTCTGGAAGCTCCTTTGAATCCAGTTCACTTTGAGTGATCCTTCTGGTATTTGAAACATCAGTGACATAGCTTCCAGCATCGGAGCAACACACAAGCTACCACAGTATGACAAGCAGACAGACAAATAGTAGCCCATCATTTTGATAGATGAAAGAGTCACGTAGATGACCCTTCAGAAACAGTAACAGGAGAAATGGTTCCCTGAGGGAAGGGGAAGCAGGGTGGGGGTGGAGGGGGCACAAGGGAACAGCTGATAGCACTGATGACTGTATAACACCGCTCGAAGGGAGAAAACAACAGAATTGTACATAAATGGATATATTGGATGGCGTGGCAAAATTTTTTTTAAAATAAGGGTTCCTAGTGGGTGGAGGTTGGGGAAGGAGAGGATAAAGGGGAGCTGATCTCAAAGAAATTAAGAAGAAACTGACTGTGGTAGCAATTGTACAGCATTGCTCAATGTGATTGAACTATGGAATGTTATGATAAATGATAAAAATGATTAAATGATTTAAAAAAAGAACTAAGGGTCTTGGGACTTAAGAAAAAAAAAGAAAAGATCAGTTAAGAGCTAGACTATTAGTTCTAAAATTACTCATCAGTATTGACCTGAGATGCCTTATTTTATATTTTAATTTTCTCTAAAATTTATGTTTATGTAAGAAAATAATCATGATGTCTATATTGGTCTAGAAAACAATTATCCATAAAACCCTCCCCTACCCCCACCCACCACAAAAAAGGTAAATAAACGCATAAGAAAAATATCCCAAGGATATTTACGCACAGAAAGACTTGGCTGTTGTTAATTCTCCTAGCTGAACTCCA
Organism: Echinops telfairi; assembly: GCF_000313985.2. NCBI lineage: Eukaryota > Metazoa > Chordata > Mammalia > Afrosoricida > Tenrecidae > Echinops > Echinops telfairi. The sequence continues at coordinate 55,259,671 of NW_022103899.1, read as the reverse complement.
CTCCATGTCTGGCCACCACCTCTTCGCTGTTATTTTCATAGTCATCTGGGTCTGAGCTCTTGCTTCCAGACCTCCCCTCAGCAGAGTGGCATCCACACTTTGCTTTCTCATTAGTTCTCTTTGTTTTAAATCATCTCGTATCCAGTATCCATGATTTTAATTCAAATGATTAAATAAACTGCAAACTAGGAATAAATATTTGCTCTCCAATGCCTTCAGCTCTGTTAACCCCCCAAGGAGTACTTGTAACTAAAAATCAAGTAAATAGAAAACTGTAATTTCTGTTATCTCAACACAATTCTAATATGTTGCGTGTATTCCATCGCAGTGGCTTCGTCTGTAAACAAAAGGGGGATGGAAACCTCTTCTATGTAAAGGCATCCTTCATAGTAGGATTAGGACACAGCCCCATCTAGTCAGGCCTCATCTTTTCTTAACTCAGAACATCTTCAAAGATCTTGTTTCCAAAGTCACAGCGATAGAGGATTCGATACCTTCAACACATCCTTTTAGGAGACAATAATGAATCCATAAAACTCACATCAAACCGAATGCTATTGGATCTCTTCCCACCCCGTAGCACCTCCATAGCAGTTGTTTCCTCCTCATATGATTGAACTGTGGTCTTGGTGGGTAGAGCATTGGATTGCTATGAACCAGAGGGGCGTTATTGGCTGATTTAGGGAGGTGGATCACCATTTCTTCCTCATCTGTCTTGGTGGTTGTTAGATGCCCTTTAGTCAGACCTGAGTCCCAGCCACCCCATGCACCAGAGGAAACACTGCAGGGTCCTGGGCCGTCCCCACAACTGATGCTATGTTTCAGCTCATTGGTGCAGCTGCTCTGCCAATCCCTCTACTAAAGGTCTTCTTTTTTCCCCTCCTCCAGTACTTAACCAACTATGATATTCTTTCATTTATAATTCAAAAATTTTTTGAGAGTCTCTGTCTTGCGAATGTAACTGAGATCCTGGAATCTATAAGTACATTTACTGCTGAGGTTCCTGGTGGTCCCCGCCATTTCAGGGATAAACCCTCTGATAATTGGGTGGACACAAATCTCACATAGGGTCAAGGCACTTTCAGTGCATCCTGGGTGGCCATTCATTCAACTGGAGACTGGACGGTGCCATCTGCCTAAATGCTCTCCCCCTGTCTGGCTTGCTCTTCATCTTGGTGTAGGCGCTTGGGAGACATGTGCAGCAGTCTCTCTCCTCTACTCCTCAACTTTGCCAAGTTTTCTGTTCTGGGCTCTGCATGCTTTATTTCAGGAGAAAGCAAATCCTGTATAGTCAAGCCAAAAGAAGAAGCTGACAGACATGGGCACTATGGCTGCCATCCAGAATTCTGTTTCTAGAGATGCCATTGGCTAAGGGAAGTGACAATGGTTCACATAGGGAGATTGGAGTTTGGGGAAAGTTTCCTGAAAGGCAATAAGCCTGAAGGTATTAAGCGCTAAGTATGAATATTCATCTGGGTGTAAATGCTTGTGAATATTTCAATAGCCAGTGCAGAGAAATGTGTCCTAAGGACTGGCTTCCTGGGACTAGCATTTGTATGGTTGGTAAAACTGCATGTTTGTAGGCCTTTACCCAGACATATGAAATCAGGGTCTTTGGAAATAGGTCCCAGGATTCTGAATAATATTGTTTTATAAAACACATTTTGCAAGTTTTATGAGATGAATTTTTATGTCTAGTGCTATTGGACACATGCTGCTCTGGCTAACAGTGCATAAAGGGGGCATGGTCATTTGCTCAAGGGATGTTGACAGCAGAAACCAGGGGTGGGAACCAGTGTGGAAATGCATGTTGTTACCCTCCCTTCTCCATGGACATCCTCGGGAAGCATACAGAATCCTTAGTAATGTTTACTTTCCATTTAACTCATAGAATTGTGTGTTGGGGGAAAATATTGAAAGTACCATGTGCCTCCAGGAAAACAAACAAACCTTTCTTGAAAGAAGTCCAGTCATCATGCCCCCTAGAAGCAATCATTGACACGGTGGTTGCAACAATGGGCTTAAACATAGCAGCCATTGTGAGGATGGCACAGTGTTACTTTCTACTTTGTCTGGGAATATTAAGAATCAGAACCAATTGAAAGTGCCTATCCTTGCCAACACGGGGAAGACTGGAAGGACCAATGCTCATAAAGATAAAGTGTACATTGCAAAGACCGATGGAGACCTCACTGCCATCCAGTTGATGCTTACTCATCGAGACCCTGTAGGACAGAGTAGAATTGCCCCTGTGAGCTGAGACTGTCACGTTCAAGGGAGTGGAAAGTCCCATCTTCCTACTGTGGAGCAGCTGGTGGTCTCAAACCATTGACCTTGTGCATCATAACCAATGCATACCCATTATACCATAGGTTTTTAAAACTCTTATCTATTATTAGCTATGGCTTTGTTGTTGTTGTTGTTGTTGTTGTTTTGAATGTGATGCTTTGGTTGTTCAGTGGTAGAATTCTCACCATCACTGAAGGAGACTTGCATTTGATTTTGACCTAAGCACCTGAAGTGGGGCCACCACCCACTTGTCAGTGGAGACGTGATGTTGAAAGTGTTCCTGTCAGTCTTTGAACTGAAATATTCTATGAAGAAATAATCACTTAATTCCCCAAATTCTACCAATAAAAATGGCTCTGGATCATAGCAATCCAGTCAGCACCTACCATGGCGATAGCACAGGACGGGCAGCATTCTGTTCCCATGTGCTGGGGTTTTGAGTCAGTAATCACATTCTTGGGGCACTTGTCATTGTTGTCCATTCTCCCGAGGCCGCAGACTGTAGATGTTGGAGACCAGATCCCACAGTTTTTGTAGATGCCCCGTCCTATGCTATGTGATCACTACAAAGCTAGTAGGATAATGGGGATACCCCTGAACTTTAAGACACAGTCTCTGTGCCTGATGTCTTTTCTGTGGCCTGGCAATTAAGTGACGAGAAGCTTGTTGGTGAATCCTTTAGGTCATAACTGGGCACCGTGGGAGGAAGCGGTGCCTGCAGTCATGGGGTGACAGGAATCTCACGTGCCCAACATCAACCAACTGTTATGATCCCAGTTGTCTTTGTTTGCCTTTGCTACAGTTAAATATTTTGTCAAGCAAAGCACTAGTGGTTAGTGCTTAACTTAAGTTATCCATCTTCTTTAAAGAACAACAAAATAAAGAGACAGTGTTATTAAAATGCCTCTATCCAAAATGTCATTCAATTTGATGTTCGCTTGGAATAAATGGCTTAAATGTTTCAAAGAAACATGTAATGAAGGGGGAAAATTACACGTTGATGTGTTTATGACACTCCAATCACAGGGGAACTGTTGAAACCAGTTCTAAATTGAGCAATAATTCTGCAGTGTTTTAAAAAGGCTTCTGAGGGGGAAATCTACAGAAATGCCTTTCAATAAACAATGGGGATGGGCATTAAAAACAAAAAGGAGAACTTCACATTCAGTACCCTATTACATTTTCATTGTCATGATTTTCCCCCAAAGCAATTTTCTCGATGTAAGGCCTCTCATGATGCAAAAATGTCTTTTCTCTTAATGTAGAATCAGAAAGAGTTTTAACATCTACCAACTGAAGACTAGCTTAAAAAACTATAAGGACGAAAAGCAACAAGAGTTTCTTCCTCAACCCAAACACTTAGAGGAAACATATATGATGGACTCAATGCCTCTAGCACATCTCAAACCGGGAATGTCAGTAGCATGTGGTGGTTGTCCTGAGATGTCGCCAAGTCAGTTCCAACTCCTAGTGATCCGATGTGCAGCAGAACAAAACTCTGCCTGCTCCTGCACCCCCCTCACCATTGTTCTCACAACAGTCTAGCCCATCGATGCCGCCACTGTGTCAATCCATCTTGTCAGGGGTTTTCCTCTTTGTCGCTGCCCTACTCCTTTATCAAGCAGATTGATTTCAACTTAAAAAATGAGAAAACATGGACTATGAGAGGAAGAGAGTTTGGACCTTGATCGGCTCTACCTAATGACAATAAACTCTCTGTTTTAAAACGCATTGCTCTTTATTGGTGGAAGGGAGAGGGAATCTAAATCAAGACAGATGTATTGCCATGAAGTTGAGTCCAGCGGATGGCAAACCCGCGTGCTCAGCGTGGACCTGCACATGCGTGGCCATGGCCGTTGTCTTCACCGTACAGAAGCCGGTTCCCAGGTCTTCTGAGGCTTTTCTGGGTGGAGTCAAACCATTGCTCTCAGGGTCGCTGAGAGCTAACCCTTTATATCATGCAGGAACTTGGGGTGCAGGGGTGGGGATGGGCACCCTTTATCTCTACAAGGAATCATGATTTCCCCTCAATACCACTCCCTATGGCAAACAATATAGCTAATTTAATTTTTTTTGTAAAAAAGTGTCAAAATTCGTCAGTCATAGGTTAACCAATGGCACCTTACACATCCCTCTGAATTAGTTAGTTTATTGTGCCAAAAAACACATGTGGGGTTAATTGAAGGGCCGAGGGATAAATGGCTCGGTGAGCCTCACCTTTCGAGTTCTCGGGTCTCTTGCTTTCTGATGGTTGGACCAGGGTGCAGCTGCCTTAGCCAGTTCCCTGCTTTAGCTGGCAAGGCTCACTTCCTGCAAGACATCCCCAAAGAGAAGCCACATGGGCCTACCCTGATGCAGCCCTGGGTGCTGGAGCACCCGTGTGGAAACCCCTGGCAGCGCTGAGATGCTTACACATTCAGTAACGCAACTTTCCTCCTGCAGTCTGCATCATTGTGTGTGTTTTGAGATGGAGGAGGACTCTGTGGATTCGTGTAGGACATATGGGTTAATATTGGACTTTTGGGCTTGGGCAGCACTGGGTTGGGATGTTTTCTTGATGTGCACTTACCCTATATATAAAACTCTCTTATACATGAGTTTCTGTGGATTTGTTTCTCTAATGTACCCAGACTAACATACCCTCTTTCAAAAAAAAAAATCAATGCCACATATTTCATTATTGTCTTGCTTCTTATAAGCAAAGGCAACATAAAACCCATTTCAGCATAATGAAGTGGTTCTCAACAAAATATTGCAAAACTATAACTCACTCACAAACCCCCATTCTGTCATTGTGAGGCTTTGCAGACATTGCCAGGACATCCTGGTGTCCCTCTCACTGAGCCAAACACAGCCTCAGAATGACACTGCCATTGACCCGTGACGTGTGCACAGTGTGTACCTGGCAATGCACACTGTGGTAGAAAACAGGTGAAACAGTAGGTAATCGTTAAGTAAGCCCATGCTTACCCTGCTCACTGGGTACTCCACCCCTGTCAGAGATTGTAAATGTGGAAAAAGGCTTTAATTTTATAGGAAGTCATTGTTGGATTGGGAGACAGACAGATAGATGGCAGCCATACTTAGAAGCAGATACTTGAATGAGGTACAAAATGTGATCTTGTCCACTCCAGGTTAGTATGTAAGCACACATCAGTCTGTGCTTTTGCTAATTGAGTCATTCAAAGCTGCTTCTATGCCCTGTACAAATGTCCCTCCTTTAGGAAGTCTTCACAAGGGTCCCCAGATGGAATATATCACTGCTTTGATCGTCTTCAACCCGGAGCCCTGGGGCTCTAGTGGCTACATCGGGTGGCCAACCACAAGCCACTCCGCAGAACAAAAATAAGGGCTTTCTACTCTCATGGAGATTTCTAGTCTGGGGAACCCACAGGGCCAGTTCTCTCTGTCTTCTCTGAGTCGGAATGGACTCAACGACTGTGAGCGTCAGAGAGAAATCGGCAGTCTTCGAGGGACTCTGGTGGTGCAGTTGAGTTGGAAAGTAAAAGGTTGGGCAGTTCAAACCCACTAGTTCACCCTAGAGAGATAGATGAGGCTGTCTGTTCCTGTACAGATGCATAGTCTTAGAAATCCTAAGAAGCAGTTCTCTTCGGTCCTGCAGGCTCATTCTGAGTCAGAATCAACTTGAAGGTGGAAATGGGTGGGCAACCATCAGACTTTCCCTCATCTGGTTGAATGTCAACTAGCTATTCTCCATCTTTGCATCTGAAAGGTTTGTAACTGGTTTAGGGATGAGGCTGAAAGGCAGGAGAACTTAATACCCAAGGAGAAGTCTACATGTATTTTCAATAGGCTTACAGCTCAGTTACATGCACATGTTTATTTCAAACAAAATATGTTGAAACATGTCTATATAAAGTGGATGTCTGAAAACAAGTTCTCTCGGTAATAAACTTACTCTTAGTTTCTTTAGGATGTCTCAAAATAAAACAAAATGCAAAGTGATGTCATCAGAACAGGGCTTTCCAAAGGAATCTTTTAGGACACTTGGGTCAAAGCAGTAGGTCAGCTCATAAGATTATCATGAAGGATTTTTGGATTTCAAAATTTGATAGATTTCCTCACAAGAGTTTATGGGGAAGAAGTTTGAAAAAAGTTGAAACCTAATTTGGTGAGAAAAAGTCCAGAAACCTTGTGTCAGAAATGTTTGTTTGGGTTTTTTTTCCCCCCACCATGATAATGAACCTGTCATTCTTCAGTGATAGAAAGGGCTGGCTTGTGAGAATTTCATTGTGAAATTTTGCTCATATGCCTTTAATGATGCCCCTTGGGATTTCTTTTTATTCTCAAAACCCAAGGAACATCTCAAAGGAACATGATTAGACTCCCCGGAGGCAGCCAAAACTGTTGGCTTGAAGGAATATAGATTGAAGGGTGAGGAATTCTTCAGGAAGGCTGAGAGAGAGGGAAGCACCACTTTCAGAAGTGTACAGACCAAGAATCATGTGCTTCCAGTATTGTTTTGCTTTTTCCATGTGCTTTAAATTTTGATATTTTTATTTAATAGCTCCTGCTTTGATTTTGCAGACATATGTTTGAACTTACCTTCATAGTCAAGGATGGGTGCAGTGGTTGGTAACATGGTCTCCTTCTTTGGGAAACAGATGAGAAATTCTTCAGTTTTGTATAGAATTGCTGTTCCTTTATAAATGGAAACATGGTGTTTGCAATACTTTGTCATTGTATAGGGGGTTAAGTGTGCATAGAAAGATGAGGATCCTTGTGGCATAGTGGGCTACTTGTTGGGCCACTAACTGCAAGGTCAGTAGTTTGAAACTCCTAGTCACTCCTTTGGAGAAAAAATTAGGCATGCATTCAAAATAAAATCTGAGTATAGGTTTTCAAAGTTTTATAAGAGGAAGACTTTGCCTGCCTTTCTGTCCCTCTCTCACCACACAACTGCTTGTGGACTGCATCCAAGACATGTGGGGCTTGTCCGGGTTCTTGCAACAAGCCAGGTTCATTGTAGCAGAGGGCGTTGGCACCATCTTTGTGTTGTGCCTGGGAGGCTTCTATTCTCCAAGCCCTTCTACCTTCCAAAGCCAGTCATGATGGGCTCTTTTCTGATATTAAGACGTCAGCATTTTAAAAAAATTATTTCATTGGGGGCTCGTACAACTCTTATCACAATCCACACATTACATCCAATGTGTCAAGCACGTTTGTACATTTGTTTCCATCATCATTCTCAAAACATTTGCCTCCTACTTGAGCCCTTGGTATCAGTTCCTCATTTTTGCCCTCCCCGCTCCCCAAGAACCCTTGATAATTGATAAATTATTATTATTTTGTCATATCTTACACATGTCCAACATCTCCCTTCATCCACTTTTCTGTTGTCCATCCCCCAGGAAGTGGGTTATATATAGATCCTTGTAATCGGTTCCCCCTCTATACCCCACCCTCCTAGTATTGCCACTCTCAGCACTACTCCTGAAGGGATCATCTGTCCTGGATTCCCTGTTTCCAGTTCCTATCTGTACCAGTGTACATCCTCTGGTCTAGCCAGAGCATGAACTCTACCTCCTTGAACAGGCCTTCTCAAATAGCCTTCCAACTTCCATTCCTTTGGCCACCTCTTTGGCGATTGAAGGCAGCAACCAGTGCTGTTTCAAGCCACAGTGAAGCCTAAGGGGCAAGAAAAAAACCACAGATATGAATCCTGTCCTTGCTTCAAGTTTCATTGTTTTGTTTGTCAAATGCTTTCTCAGCATTACTTTTGATGTCTTATAAAGATTGCATTACAATGTTACATATCATGATGACTACATTTCTTGGAATCCTCTTAAATGTTATGCCCAAGGGGGATGCCTCTTTCATTGTGCCCTAGTCCAGGGAGTTGCTTGCCCAATGCCTAATGCACGTGTGCATACATACGTGCGTATGTGCATGCATGTGTGTGTGTGTGTGTGTAGCAGGTAGAGGTGGGATAGGGAGGGAGACAATTCTAAGAGCAATTATGAATTCAGCTGTGATTTCATTGCCTTTGGTGGAAAGGGAATTCTCTCTGAACTCTCTTGGGAGCTGCATCCATCACCCTGAACAGCCTCCTCACAGCTCTCCTGGGGAAACACGTTCACATGTAAATCAACTGGGAAATCTGTTGGCCACCTGAGGATTTCCAAAGCAGCTCCTTGAGTTTATAAACCTGGTCCTTCTTGGCACAGTGAGAAACCACACAAGTTGGCTGAGCCAGTGCTGTGTATAGTAGAGCAGTGTTCGATCTGAGCCAGTGCGTGTATGGTAGAGCAGTGCTCGATCTGAGCCAGTGCTGTGTATGGTAGAGCAGTGCTCGATCTGAGCCAGTGCTGTGTATGGTAGAGCAGTGCTC
>NW_022103899.1:55250378-55250930 GCF_000313985.2 Echinops telfairi | reverse complement strand
AGAGCAGTGCTCGATCTGAGCCAGTGCTGTGTATGGTAGAGCAGTGCTCGATCTGAGCCAGTGCTGTGTATGGTAGAGCAGTGCTCGATCTGAGCTAGTGCTGTGTATGGTAGAGCAGTGCTCGATCTGAGCCAGTGCTGTGTGTGGTAGAGCAGTGCTCGATATCATGAGAGGAGCTAATGAGTCATGCAAGTCGGAAACCCAGCTGTGGAAGCACAAGCTCAGGTAACTGTTCTCAGGAGGCCCTTCTTTTGTTACTCAAGGGCGTACTGCAGTGCTTCTTTTCAGTGGGCTGCACATTATTTCCCAATTATCTGAAGAGAAGCAACACCTTATGACCTGCACCTGGTGGGCCATTATCTCCACTCCACTCTTGGTACCTCACTGCTGGGACGTACAAGAGAAGAAAAAAAAAGACCTTTAGGTACCAGGTAGTTAAATAGTAAAACACAAAGCAAAATCCCTCAATTTCATGTCAGTGCAAACAAATAAAAATGTAACGCTTCCTCCCCCCAACTACCAGGACCCCAATTTTGCCTTGCAGACCTGGTT
>NW_022103899.1:55195690-55248773 GCF_000313985.2 Echinops telfairi | reverse complement strand
TTCAAAATAAGATATGTGCAGTGTGCATAGGAATTTGTTCATAGTTTTTTTTAAAAACTATAGTCTGGCCCTCCAACGGTCTGAGGGACAGTGAACTGGCCCCCTGTTTAAAACGTTTGCGGACCCCTGTTCTGCACACTACTTTGGTTAGTCGTCTGTGGTTCTAGAAGCTCACAAGCAGCATCTAAGATCCACATATTGGCCTCTTCCTGCCCAGACCGGAGGAGAGTGAAACAAACAAACAAACAAAAACTCAAGGATTCTAACCACTAACCTTTCTTTAGCAACCCAATGCTTAGCCCCCTGCATCACCAAGTCTTGAAATTATTGCTTCCCAACTCTCCCCCCTCGCCTCAGCCAAACACTGCTTCTGCATCAAATCGTTCTAATCACAATTTAGGGGATACTACCCTTGAAAGAAAGCGGGGATTAGGGCAAGACAGGTAGACATAAATCAGTATACAGGCCAAAAACAAAGGAAAACAAGCAAAAAAGCATTGAGTGTAAACTTTCCCATGGGAATCTCCCTAAGTTCACCATGCAAACTTTTTTATCTTCTAAGTGATCATATGTCTAGAATTCCACGCGTAGCTCCTTTTGAAGTCTCATTGACAAGTTTCTCAATGATTTTTCCACTTGTGTGTATTGTCTTCTTCTTACCCCCATGAAGCACCTGGTTCTAAACCCTCCAATCTCTATCTTTCAAAAATTTCTCATAATTCAGCCTCTCACTGTTCTAAAATTGATTGTTGCAGTGATTGTACAACTCTTGTTGATATGATTGAATTATTGAATTGTGTGCTATATGGATGAAGTGTGAATAACATTGTTAAAAAAAAATAAAGCAGCATCCCAATTCCAGGAATGAACGCCTATTGATGTGTCAAACGAATCTGCACAGAAAGCAGAGAGTAACGGAGGAGAGTTTCTGATATGTCATTCACTATGCAAAGGCATTTAATGACTGTGTGGATCATAACATATTACAGATGATGTCCTGGAGAATGGGCGTTCCAGAACACTTGATTGTGATTCTGTTGTGGAACCTCTATCTATCCCAAGAGGCTCAACCAGAGCAAGGTCTGGTATTAGCAAGTGTGTGTGTCGAGATTGTATCCTTACACCATACTTCTTTCCTTATGCTGTGCAAATAATCCAAGGACCTGAACTATATGAATAAGAATACAGCATCAGGATTTGAGGTGGACTCAATCAGTCTGCAATACTCAGTTTATAAAATCTTCCCTGTTGAAAGCAGGAACGGCCTGAAGCACTAACTCACGATGATCAGAAACTACAGCCTTCAGTACAGGTGATACATAAACATAAAGGAAACAAAAATCCTCACAAATTAGCTGAAAAGCAATACCACGATAAAGAGATACATGAATGAAGTTCTTAATTGCTTCATGTGGTAGTTACATAATCTCCTGTCAACTTGTGTAGGGGTGGAGTCTAGCCTGTCAATCAGGTTGCAGCTTGATGACCTCATTTGGAGGTATGAAAGAGATAAACAGCTCACTGGAGGCCAGATACACTCACTCCCTTTGAGACATTCCTGTTGACAAGCCACATGGAGCTACGCTGATAGAGCCAGAGCCCTGGAACTGGAGGAGCCACATGGAGACCCACACCAGTGCTGAGATGCTTCCACCACCACTGGATCCACAAGACTTTCCACCCACTGGCCTGTGATCTTCCTGCTTTCTGTGTCATTGCATGGCTGTGTAAGTCTAAAGAGGAATTTATGAATTAGTATTGACACATGGGGTAACATCAGATTTATGGACTTGATCTGGACTGGGCTGGGAGATTTTCTTAATGAACAATTTCTCTTTGATATAAAGTTCCCTCTTATAAATATATGAGTCTCCCTGGATTTGTTTCTCTAGTCTACTCAGCCTAACACATGTCATATGCCTAATAAAGCTGAATAATAAACAAGGAAGAACAAGGAAGAAGTGGGACCTTTGAATTATGGTGTTGGCAAAAAATGCTGAGTATCCCATGGACTGCCAAAACAATGAACCACTCTGTCTTGGAAGCAGTACAACCAGAATGCTCCTTAGACTTGAGAATGGTGAAACATTGTCTCACATCCTTTGGATGTTTTCATAGTGGTCAATTCCTAGAAAAGGACAGTTTGGTTAGTAGCGGTTGAATAAACAAAAAAGAGCAGCTGACTCAACAAGATGAATTGACACCCTAATTGCAACAATGAGCTCAAAAACAGATAGCGACTATTGTGAGTATAAGCTGGTCCAGGCATCCTGTTTTTTGTTTTTAGTAGATGGGGTACTACGAGTTGGAATAGACTAGAAGGAATTTAACAACAACTAAAGTAACAACCCTTCAATGACCTATCACTGCATAGGCTATCCCAAACTTAGAAGTTTGTTGGCGTGGTGAACTGTGAATTCCTTCCTGAGCTTGCATATAATTGCTCATGCAGCTGCTGGTATCTGGTGGCTCAGCAGGTATTTGAGGATCCACAATGGGCTCCTTCCCAAGCAAACCCTGGTTATCCTCCATTTGGTCTCTCCTCCAGGAGGTTATCCTGGGCTACTCTTAGGGCGATGGATTCAGGGCTATACGCAGGTGAACACAGAACATGCAAAGTCTCTTAAGACCTATCTTCAAACGTTGGCCTGCATCAGGCTTCCTCCATTCCACTTGGCAGATTTATCCATCCATAAAGAGTGAAGAAAGATGCCACGTCTTGATTAAAGGTACAGCAAATCCATCAATGAGCACATTTACGGGGACAAGGGGATTTCTGATGTCCATGATTGAAAATAATCTGTTACATTTCCCCAAACCCCAAACTCTGACCTATTGATAAATATAAACCAATCTTATTAGAAGTACACAAAGAAATGCAATTTTAAATTTTAGGTATGATCTCAGAGATGTTTATTATCAGTCTTTGTCAGATCTGTCCTGGCCTAGGGGCATCTCCATGTAGAACTCTGCTCCAGTGGGTTCTAAATGTCTGTGACCTCTGAGAAGTAGATAACCGGGCCCCTTTTCCCAAATGGTCCCAATCTTTCAGTTAACAACGAAGCACTTAACAGTGTGTTCCCCAGGGATTCTAGGTAAGTTTAATATTTCTTAGTTGGTTATACACTATCAAACCAAACCAAAACAAAACAAAATTCATTGCCATCTAGTCAATTTGGAGTAATGAGTTATGTGTTGGGCTGCGAACCACAAGGTCAGCAGTTCTAAATCACCCACTGTTCCCAGGAGAAAATGGAGGCCTTCTATTTCTGTAAAGAGTTGTAGTCTAAGAAACTCACAGTGACAGTTCTACTGTAGCCTATAGTATAGGATCACTATAAGAATTATTCCATAGGGCAACAGCAATAATTCAAACTTTAGTTTGCACTACACAGAGATCAATACCTAGTTTTCTGCGCAGTCTTTTGTCACAGTCCCAAGATTCACAATATGCCAGCTGTCTTCTTGCCGAGTGAGCCCCCTCCCCTTTGAAGAAATAACATACAATTTATCTTTCAAAATATAATAAGTGGGAAGAAATTATGAAATGTCACCAAATGAGTAACAATCATGGATCCCTTCCAGTCATCTCAGTTCCATTGAAAAAGCATTTGTTGATCCCTTGGTAGGTGCTAATCACTCACCAGGCAGCAGGAGCAATGAGCAACATCACCAGGGAAGGAGAAGCAGCTGTTTCTTGGTGAAGAACTTCCTGGAAGGACAAATGACTAAGCTGGGTCTGGAAGTATGAGGAGAGGGCATTCCTGGAAGAGGAGGCAGTATGATCAAAGGTGTGGAAGCTGGAACTTACAGGATGTTCACTGGGGGCTGGAACGCCGAGCTGGTTTCTAAGGAAGGGCAATAATTAAAAACACCAAATCCAATGTCGCTGAGTTCATTCTGACTTAGAACAACCCTATAGGGCAGAGTAGAACTACCTCCATTGGATGGTTTGGTTTTCAACGGCTGGCATCTTGACAGAAGGAATCCGTTTCATCTTTCCCCTGCAGAGGAGCTGGTTGGTTCCAGGTGCTGACCTTTTATTTAGCAGCGGAGCAGTCAATCAATGCACCACCAGGGCTCCCAAGGAGAGGTAATACTAAAAACAAAACAAAGCAAAAACACCCTTACTCTTTCACTGCCGTCCAGTCCATTCTGACTTAGAACAACCCTATAGGACAGGATAGAACTACCCTTGTGGATTTCTGAGACTATCTCTCTCTAGGAGAGTAGAAAGCCTCATCGTTCCCCATAGAAGGGGCTGGTTTTGAACTGTCAACTTTGCAGTTGGAAGCTCAATGAGAAGCTTTATAGCATGATAATTAGGAATGTGACTGCTGGACCCAGAATGACTGCGTTTCCTTGCACCGCTTGTTATAGATAGGTGCCTTTGAGTTGATTCTAACTCATAGCGACCCTATGCTTAACAGACTGAAACACTGCCTGATCTTGCACCATCCTCACAATCGCTATGTTTGAGCCTAGTGTTGCGGTCACTGTGTCTATCCATCCTGTCAAGGACAACCTGCATCATCTTTTCACTGCCCCTCTGCTTTATCAAGCATGACTCCCTTCTCCCGGGACAAGTCTCTCTTGACCACATATCCAAATTATGAGATGAAGTCTTACCATCCTTGCCTCTAAGAAGCAATTCAGGTTGTGCTTCTTCCAAGACAGATTGGTTTTTCTGTTTTCAGTCCATGGTACTTTCAATATTCTTCCCCAGTCTCATGATTCCAATATATAGATTCTTCTTCATTCTTCCTTATTTAATGTCCAACTGAGCATTTATTAACTTGACAACCCTGGCCTCCAGTTTCCCTATTTGGAAACATGTGGTTAGCAACATTACCAGAAAGCCCACATCTGGAGCCATCTAGTCAATTCCAACTCGTAGCAACCTCATGAGCTACAGAGTAAAATTAAAATTAAAGGGCTTTCTTGGCTCTAATCTTTACAAAACCAGAATTCCAGATTTTTCGTGTAGGGTAGGTTCAAATTGCCACCATTGGTTTAGTAGTAAAAAGCAAATTGCTAGGATCACCCAAAGGCCTAAGAGAGTGAGGTTATGCAAGGAAACACCTTACATCCCACTTTCATCCAGTTGATTCCAACGCATAGCCACGCTGCTACACAGGGTTCCTAAGATTATAAATCTTTATGGGAGCAGACAGCCTCATTTTCTTCAGGCAGAGAAGCTCCTGGGTTTGAATCACCAGTCTTGTGGTAGGAGTCCAATGCTTAACCCACAGACCCACCAGGTCCCACACAAGGACAGGCAGGTATGAATTCAGAGCTCACCCAGATGTCTCTCTTCCACTCTGGAGTTATGTGGACTGGGAGTGTCGGCTGCCCTGATTGCTCTCCAATCTTCCTGAACAGTTTTGTTTTTATTAATTTTAGTCAGTTTTCAGAGTCTCTCCTTAGGAACATAAATTGAATACCACTTCTTTTACCCTTGCTAGAGGGGAAAATTTGAATGAGTTTTTTTTTTAATCCTATCTTTCTTCTGTTTTTTTTTTCTCACATACTTTCTTGCGATCAATGAGCAACGTGACTCTACTTCAGCTCTATTTGCAAATGACAAACCATTTCCTGCAGCTTGTTCTTATAAATAAAATCTTATTAGAATACAAAACAAACAAACAAAAATACCCCAAGCCCCAAACTCTAACTCATAGAGATCCCATGTTTGTGAGTGGAGACATTCTACAACATTTTCTTAGATATAACCATTATAGAAGTTCTGGGCCACTAAATGGTTTTGAATTGTCAACTTTTAAGTTAGTAATCAATTGCAAGCTGGTTACGCTATGCCTGTTTCTTTATATGCTAGTTAGATAATTTTATTTCAACTTGAAGATATTTTAAGGTATATGTAGGAGGGGTATCCAACCTGTCAATCACAGCCTGATGGTGCCTCCTTAAAGGTGTGGCCTTCTCCTAAGGAGGACCCTGGGAAACTCCCACCACTGCCTTCTCTCTCCTGCTTGCTGGCCACCTCGAGAGCTGCTGGAGCCCTGCCATGCTTCTGTCATCCTTGGATTCATGTGGTGTTGCACCTATCGGTCTGTGATCTTCCTGCATTCTGCAGAACTGTGTGTGGCTGCGTGAGTCTGAAGAGGGATTTATCGACTAGTATTAAATTTATGGACTTCTGGACTTATGAATTTATGGACTTTTGATTGTATGGACTCAATCTACACAGATGTATGAAAAACTGCCTTAGATACCAGGTACTGAACACAATCTCTGAGACAGATGCAAATATAAAAAGAGACGATCTTTTTAAATGGGCTTCAAAAAGTTTCTGGAAATTTGGAAACACACAATTGAATGCTATGTATTGCTAAAAAACCACAGAGCACTCATGGCATGGATGAACCTGGAGAACATTACGTTGAGTGAAATTAGTCAAGCCCAAAAGGGCAATTAATGTAAGAGACAACTATTATAGGGAGGGTAAAAAAGCTAAAGACATTTATACCAAAGGGAACAGACATTGGGGTTTTCCAAGGGAGTAGGGAAGGAAACGGGAGAGAAGATAAAGCCCTGGCTTGACTGTTGATGGGTGCTAATGTGGGTGAAATGGAAGATAGTTGTCCACAAGAGGGAGAAGAGGAAGGAATCAGGGAGTAAGTGAAAGGTAAATATGGGGGCTTTGATGAGTGATTTATACTGTTGGAAACAAAGTTAATTATCTGAAATTGTAAATCCCCACCTAATTAACATTTTTTAAAGTAATAGAGTTATCCCACATACTTATTGAAGCCCCCTCCTAAGTAATACATAATGTACAATATAAAATGATTTCTATCACCTTATTTCTTCAAGGGAAAAATATCAGGGTGGAGTTAAGTATTATAAGCTAAAGACATGGATAATCTCTTATCTGAAGTCTTGGTATCTTTCTTAGGGGTTATCTCTGATTCTGTAAGAGAGAGTTGAGAAATAGAGCAAACAGTTTGCTCATTTGATCCACTTCTTTTTATCAGGGTGATCGTATTGTTTAAAAACATATTTCTATTTTTACCTTTGACACAATCACAGACAAAGATGGCAAATATTTAGTTAGACATCATATAAAACATAGGAACTTTTATATTTCTATGAAGTTGCTAAAAGAATGTTTTCCCTTCCAATGTACTCCACTGAGTAGAATTTCTCATCCTACTGATAAACAGTTCAAATTACAATGAATTGTGATGAGACAAACACATTTTTTGCTAAAATTGCTTCTCATTTGCATGATAGTTGTCTTCATTTCATAAACTGATTTAAATGGAGGTTACATCATCATCCAAAAGATCTTCTTTTTCTCCCATTTTTTTTTCTTTTGAAACATTTATTTTCTTCACATTCCTTAGAATGGGACAATGATCCAAAATTCAAACCCATTTGAAGTCATATTTTAAAATAATTAACATCCCCCAAACTTGGTGGGACCCACTTGATGTTACCCAAGCCCGAAGTGGGTACCTGATGTGATAGTTGCCTATATGCCAGCTAGACATGCCTGACTAGGGGTGAAGTTATACCTGTCAATCAAGTGGTAGCTTGATGACACTTCCTTGGGAGAATGGCCTTTCCATAGGAGTGAGAACGAACATAGGCAATTCCGCTGGGCTACTTCACCTTCCTCCTCTCTCAGACTTCTCTGGGGCTGTGTCTGCCTCCAGGGGGAGCTGTCAGCACCCGGCATGCTTCTCGGGACTGTGGATCCACAAGACTCTGCATTCACCAGCCTGTGATCTCCCGCTTGCTGCTTCACCTTTTGACACCTGCAGCTACATGAGTCTAAAGAGGGCTTGTCTAGCGTTGGACCTGAGGACTTGCGCTGACCTGGGCAGGGGTATCTTCTTGATATAAAGTTGCTTTTTGACATAAAATTCTTTCTTATACATAGACGAGTGTCCTTGGCTTATTTCTCTAGACAACTCAACCTAACACACCTACATACTCTTGTTTCTTCTACATTTAATTCATGCTGAGTTACTGTCTATAAAGAAATCACCCAAGAAATTCACATAATTGGGAGACTCAGGAATCAATTGTTGTAGCATGAGACTTTCAATGGTAGCAGGAGATATACACTTGTATATACATTGTACCATGAAATATACAAGGTAGCATGGTATCTACAGTAGTCAATCATTGGTATCAGCAGATATAAAATCAGCCACAGCTTCCATGACATCCTAGAAAGAAAAGCCAAAAAAGAAAAAGAAATTAGAAATATTTCCCAGGCAGTGCTAAATGTGTATGCACATCTCCAAATTTTTCATCTCATACTTAAATTATTTGAAAGAGTATTTCAAAAATATTTCACACTTCTTAAGCATTTTACTGAGTCCTTTTCTTGATACATGCTTAACATCTCTGTATATGCAGCGTATACATCCAAGTAGCATTTTTAACCTTTAGTTGGTTTTTAATTAATTTGTCAATAAGATTTATGAAAACTGAGAAATTTGCTAACACGCACTAGTGTTACAAGGAGCTTGTTAGCAGTGTAGGTTTCCGTCTCCATTGGACCTCCTGAACTGGATTTGGCCCCGTTAACAACATCCCCAGGTGGTTGTTACGCACAAAAAAGTTTGAGAAGTGCTGAAGCTGGTGGAGCATTAAATAATCTCCACGGACATCAAGGAGTTTTCTTCAGACAGCATGCAGCTATCTTGTAGAGCAGCATCCATGTCTGGGGCTTCGAGGGGGACACAAGAAGGCATAATGAGACTAGGCCTGGAGGGATAATTGAGGAGAACAGAGCCTGCCTTGACTTTGAAAATGACTCTCTAACTTCCACTAAAATGAATCTCCTGATGGAAGAGCATAATCTTCATTGTGAAATTGCAAAAGAAAAATGCTTCTGCTTACCGCCTTGTTTAATCTTTTCTCTTAGGGCGATAGTTATTTATCTGTAGGTTGTATTTTCCCAGCTAGATTGGTGGTAGTTCAGTGGTAGTCATCTTGGCTTCCAAGTTGAGGCTTGCGTCTGACTCCCAGCCAAAGCGCGTTGTGTGCGGACAGCACTTATCTGTCTGTCTGTGGTGGTTTGCAAGTAGATATGATGCGGAATAGGTTTCAGTAGAGCTTCTAGGCTAAGAGGAACTATGAAGAAAGCCCTAACGATCTACTCCTGAAAATCATCCAATGGGAAAATCCTTACTTATCACAAGGATCGTACCTGAAAGTCATCATGAAGATAGTGCCGGGCTGGATCGTGCTGTGTTCTGTTACACACAGTGTCCTCGCAAGTTGAGGCCTGGAGGACCACAGCTGTCAACAACAACGAGGTGGACAGCAGGGTCCATGCTTTTTCAATCTCCATAGAGTCAAGAAGAAGAATTGACCACCCATTGTTGGCCCTACATGACACTTGTTCAAACCGGAAAAGATACATTTTGGGAGACGACACCTCTGAGAGGCAGGAAAGCATGGAAAGTGGAAAGGGATGTAGGAAGAACCTCATGAGTGGCCTTCAAAAAAGTTGTGGGAAAAGGGAATGGAAAGAGAATGGATTTTTTCCCTACACATGTTTAAGGCTCTCCTATAAAATTAACAGAAAGTTGATCCAGATGAATTTTATAACAATGTAACTATAACTTTAAAAATCTACTAAAAAGTGTATGTAAATGTACCATTTATAATGTAAACACACACACACACAGACACACACACACACACACACACACACACACACACACACACACACGGGCTTTACCCGAACCTCTGAGACAGCAGGTAATGATGGATGGGCTCAGGGGTCTGCACTCGGATGATGGTGACACACCACACTTCAGCGACAGCTCACCTAGACATCAGGCTTCTATTTATATAGTCTAGGAAACCATTAACATTTCTGGCAGCCACATCACAGTCTTCCCATATTAATCTGGCTGTCAATCAGAACCCTGAGGTTCTTTTTACATGAATTGCTCTCAGACAGGTACTGTCTCCCTCCAGTTTAATATCTCTATTATGCAATAAATGACTTTAAAGCCAGTTCTGTTAAATCTCATGTTATCAATGCTGACTTTCATTCCAACCCACTGAAAAATTTTTTGAGATATTTATTCTTAAATCTCATGAATCATCCCTCTACATCAAGCTTGGGGCATCCGTATCTTTGCTAACTGTGTCTGCCACTGCTAGATGGATAATAAACCTTCAAAAAGGAAAAAAAAAGGCAGATGGAAAAATGCTGTGAACGAGAGAGAGTTTAAATTCTTCTGCACTCTAGGTTTCTGGAGTAGATGAAGTTGGAGCAGCCTACCCAAATCATTGCTACTCGATGTGCTTTGGTTCTTGAAGAAGCTGGTTTCTATAAATCATCATGGAGTCAAATAATAGCCTGGTCCAGATAAACTAGTAAGATTGATGGGCATTGCACTCCACTTCCAGTGGTCCTAGGATTTCTCTCTCTCTTCCTGCTTCAAAGATGGCCCATCTTTATAGTTATGGGTGATGGTGGTGGGTGGTGGTGGTGGTGTTGTAACTAAAACTTTCCAATCCCCTCTATTAGTGTTACATGCTCTATTTTCGTAGTCCCACTCATCATTTGATGGGAGTTATAGAGACATGGATAGAAGAACTACTGATCCCTAGAATTAAGGAATTCACATTCTAATTTGGGAGCGACACTGAGCCAAAAGGAGCTCTGGTTGTGGTATTGGTCTGTTACCTGTAAGTTTAACAATTTGGAGCAGCAGTAGCTGCTCCGTGGGCAAAAGATAAAACTTCCTACTCTGGTAAAGAGTTGCAGTCTTGGAAACCTTCAGAAACAGTTCTGCTAAGTCCTGTAGGGGTCGCTGTGAGTTGAAATGGATTTGATGACACTGAATTTCAGAGTTGTGGACCAAATCAAAGAAGAAAAACAAACAAAATCAACTGCCATGGGGTCAATTCTAATTATGGACACCTTACAAGACAGGTAGAACTGCTCCCTCCGGTTTTCAAAATTAAATCCTTTTGGGAAGAGACCGCTCCATCACTCTCCTATGGAGTGTCTGGTAGGCTCAACCGCTGACAACCTATTAAGCCAGCAGGACTCCTTAGATTCATCAAGGAGGGAAGTATAATTTCAACATCTAGTATGTAACCTACACATTATACAAAAACATCAGAATGCAGAGATTGGGAAAAATAAGGCAGAACTGTTTTAGAAAGAGGCCTCTTTGAAGAGATGCCATTTCAACAAACTCTGAAGAATAAACAGTAACACTCCGGGGAATGGAGCATAGCAAGGGGGAAGGACACATTCAATACGCATAAGGAGGGAATGCTTGACCACTTCGAAGAACTGAACAAATCCCAGTGTTGGTAGGCAAGAGTGAACTTGGAGGAGATGGCCAGGGCCACCTGAGAGAAGAGCAAGGGCCAGAACACAGATCTCTTAGGTAATAATCAAGTGCTTAGATGATTTTCTGGAAGAATTGCAGTCATGCAAGGATTTAAAGAAGAGAGTGACATATGCTAATTTTTATATTAAAGTTGTCAAGGTGAAATTAGCTAGTAAAAATAACACATAATTACAAACATCCAAATAAAAATGGCTATAAAGAGCAAAAGAAAAGAAACCAAATAAGTTTCTTCTAGCTTCTCACTTGGAAGAAGGCAAGAAGACTCTATCGTTGAATGTCAAAATTCTAATTTCCTGTTGGGTTTTTAATTCAATGTATTATATTATTAAAACACATGGAGCTATATTTTTAAAAGACTGTACAATGAGCAATGATGATCTTGATTCACAGAACAACGATCATGATTAAGTTCAATTCTGTTTATCTGTGGTCCAATGACATAAATTTGGGGCTTGAGAGAAGAAAGTAAAAAAAAGTACAAACGCCCCTGAAGATGCAAATGATATAGATGGCAGCCCTTGAAAACGTGGCTTGCTTTTTTGTTTTTCTCATTTTCATTTTCTACTGATCTTGGATCAAATGATTCTCAATCAGGATGCTAATCAGGTATTAGAACTGACTTAGAACTGTTACCCCCAAAGCAACTTCACAACAACTCCAAGGCTCAGTTAAAGGGTGGAAGTATACACTTTATAGTGCAAATTAAATTTCTCCATTTCCTGATTGATAAACAAGCCTATTGGACCAAGTGATGGGTAAAGCCCACTTTTCTTCTAGGATCTCAGAAACCTAATGATTCCAGGTGGATCTCTTATAGAATGCCCTTTTCAAATGGATAAGTATCTTAGCCACAGTGAATGAGGAGCAAAGAAATCATTCAAGGTTGGTCACCATGGACCATTCACGTGAAACATGAATGGGAAAGAAGCAATTTAATATCTATAGTTATTGGAGCAACATCATGTTTCCAAATAGAAATAACAATTGTGGTATGAGAATAGAGGGAAAAACTTTTTTCTTCCCTCTGGAATACCTGTCCATTAAAAATTGTTACTTGATTAAAGTATGAGGAAATAATATTTAAAATCATTTCAGAAGATTATATGAAAAATGAAGGCACAACACGAAGTAGAAACATTTGGGGCTTAGATCTTTTTTTCTATAATTATGGTTTATTGTTATTTTTTCATAAACATTGCTTAACTATAAATTAAAGAAAAGAATTTATTGGAATATTGAGCAGCAGCACAGCTAAGAGTAAAATAACAGCTGGAGTGTTGATGAGGTAACCTTGTTCCTTGGCACCCATTTTGTTATTCATTTACGAATGTCATTTAAAATGTTAATTAGCTACTAATGGCGTATGGCTCATTGCAATGTTCTAATTACTTCACATGATGATAAATCTGTGTTTTACACTCAAGACAACTTTAAGTATAATGACTATATCAAGACCTCAGAAGGAGCCTGCTTCTTAATTAGGATCAAACTAAGTCTTTAAGACAAAACCATAGGGTATAAGAGTTGGAAGTGAATTTTCCAAAAGTTCTCATTTTATACGTGTGAAAACAAAGGGCAAAGTGGTGAATTAGCTTGCCCTTAGTTATATAATTTGGTCTGATTTTGGACTTAAAATGTTCTCTCTTCTCCTCTGTCATGTAGTTATTGTTGGCAGGTGACACCCATCTAGTTGGTTCTGGCTCACAGCAAACCTTCATACAACAAAGCTAACGCAACTTGGCCTGCAGCACGGTCACATTGCTGCTATACTTGAACCCATTGTAGCAGTCACCGTGTCAATCCACCTCCTGGAAGGTCTTCATTCATCTTTTTCACCGACCCTCTTTTACCAAGCATGGTGCTCTGTTCCAGAGGCTATTCTAGCCCAAGAACACGGGCAAAGAATGTCAGGTGAAGCCGCCTCATGCTAGCTTCCAAGTAGCATCCTGGCTGTCCGTTTTCCAGGACAGAATTGTTGGTTCTTTTTATGGGTCACGGCATTTTCAGTAGTTTTCCCTCACCATAATTCAAATACATCCATTCTTCTGCCATAACCCTCATTCATTGTCCAACTTTCACATGCATGTGAGGTGAGTGAGAATACCTAGGCTTGGGATCAGTCACAGCTTAGTCCTCAAAGGGACATCCTGACTCCCAAACTTTAAAATGTCTTGTGCAACAGATTGGCCCAACATAATAGTGGTTTAATTTCTTCCAACATTGGTTATCCAAGCAAAATGAAATCCTTGTCAATTTCAATCTATTCTCTAATCATCACAATGCTTTCTACTGGTCTAATCATGCAGATTTATGTTTCCTTTACATTGAATTGCAATCCATACTGAAGACTGCATTCTTTGGTCTTCATCAGCAAGTGCTTCAAGTCCTCCTCACTTTAAGCAAGTAAGATTGTGTCATTGGCATATTGCAGATTGTTACTAAGCCCTCCTCTCATCTGGAAGCCACATTCTTCTTCATATGGTTCAGTTTCTTGCATCAACTTGTTTAGCACACAGATAGAGCAAGTATGACAAAGTGATACAGCCCTAATGCACAACTTTCCTGATTTGATTTTAAGCACGTAATATTTCTTTGTTCTGCTCATAATGACTGCCTCTTTGTTTATATATAGGTTCCACATGAGCATATTCTGAAATTCTCATTCTTCTTCATTTTATCCATACTTTTTTATGAACCACAAAGTTCAGTGCCTTTGTGTAATCAGTAAAACACTGGTAAAAATGTTTTTCTGGTAGTCTCTGCTTTTCGGCTAAGATCCAACTGATGTTAGCACTGATAGCCCTGGTGCCATCTTCCTTTCTGAATTCAGCTTGAGGACTTGGCAGCTCTCTATTGATGTAGTTCCGTGCATATTTTCAAATTATCTTCAGCTCAGCAAAATTTTACTTGCGTGTGATAGTAATGGTATTGTTTGATAATTTCTGGATTCTGTGGCGGTATCTTTCTTTGGAATGGGCACAAATATGCATCTATTTTAGCCAAGTAGGTATTTTCTATTTTTTGGCAACATTTTGGAAGTCTTTCCTTGCTTCATCCATTTGTTGAAACCTTTGAATGGGTGTTCCATCAATTTGTGAAGCCTTGTTTTCCACTAATACCGTTAGTGCAGCTTGGGCTTCTTCCTCCAGCACCCACAATTCTTGATCATATGCTATCTCTTGAAATAGTTGAATGTCGGACTATTATTTTTCGGCAAAGTGACTCTATGTAAAGTTACTATATGGAAAACAATAGACCACTATATAAATGTGTCCCCATTCGTACAGAGTTGAGCTTCCAGAAATTGATAATCAGATCTCCTTATCCCACTCATACTTATGCAGCAAAAAAACCACCAGAAATGTTGAACTTTAACTTATTTCCTCTAATATTGTTCATGGATGAGTCATCCGAGTTCATGGCTATTTTCTTAAAATGCTAATTTTATTAAATACAACCAAAATAAGCCACAGTTGTGCAAGCATGAATAGCATTTTAAAGCTGGGTAAATATAATCAATTTAAGCTTATTGCATTCTAACCTTTTACTATATTTCTCACCCATAGAAACAATGATTGGTGTACATATGAGGGGGAGACAAAGGATGAATATGATCATTTTTTCTTGGCCATTCTCTGCATCTTCAGTCCAGACATTTCTATACAGAGTAAATCTTTTCTTCTTAATTCAATATCATATCAAGGTAGTAACATTTATTTTCTTCTCCTTAACACTATCTGACTCTGTAAAGACCAGATTATTGGAAGGACTTGGAGGAGTGACACAAAGACATGGCAGAATTTGTTCTGGTCAGAATGATTCTAATCCCTTTCCTAACCTCGTCTCTTTCTAGAATTACATACATTATAGCACTGTAAACTTGATAAAATATCAAGTTACAGGTTTTATGTAAAATAACGTATTTTGCCAGCAAAATCATTCTAACCATTTTATTCTGTCCTTTTGACTAAAATTCCCAAATAATATGTTGTTTTAAAAGTTCTAGTATTTATCACTATATTTTAATTTTTATCTCTGGATTCTTGATCATGTATGAAATAATTTTGCTTTTGTAGCTTTCTGTCATTTTTACTTTAGAAATGCATGAAAGAATGATCCATAATTTTTATCTAAAATGACATATGGCTGAATGGACATTGTTTTCATGTAAAAAAGATTTATAATCAACAGTTTCTAGTAGTGTATTCTAATAACTAAATTATTTAGCAAATGTTAAATAATTTAATAGATCCAATATAAGGTTTGAATGAAGTTTTTACATACTTGGTTCCCCTTTTCCAAGGAAGACACAATGGTTTATTTCCCTTGGGCACTTTTTTCACAATGAGAATTTGAATTTGGCTTCCAGTCAAAATAAGATGATGAATATAATTTCCATTTTGGATCCTTTCTCAGTGTATGATGGAATTAATATGATGCGTGGCCCAATGCTTAAGATATATGTGTGAGAAAGCCCTGGAGACATCAAGCTGCATCAAGTGGAGGGTCAGCAAAAACAAGAAGACCCGCAATGAGATGGATTGAGATGGTGGCTGCAACATTGGGCTCAGGCCTAGCCAGGAGGCAGGCACAGGACTGCACACTGCTTTATTCTGTTTTGTATAATTATGGGGCAGCTATGACCAGAAGTGGCTTGAAGGGATCAAACAAGAATAACTGGTATTAGACAATATAATGAAACAACGTTTGGATAGAAGTAACTCACTTCGAAAAGCTATGAAAAATACACCATAAGGAGCTGCAATTGGTCTGTCTTACATTGGTCTTTCCTAACTGTATACAGCACGGAGTTTAACTTCTAGCCCTCAATTCTGGCAATTACAAAGAAATGGGTCCGGTCTTTGTATTTTGTCATAGTTGTTAAATTGAGTCAGTAAGCACAATTTCTGCTCTATAACTATTTTTTTTCCAATGTGAGCTGTTATATTTTTAGTAATGTCTGAATATTTAACTTGGTAAATAAGGAATTTTGGAAGTTAATACAGGAAGAAGTTGGAAGCAGTGTGTGTTCATCAACCCTCATTGCCCTGGAGAAACATGATGAAACACTTTGATTTATCTGAGTGAACTGAGGCCATTTTCGACCTAAGCTGGAGTCTCTATCAGTGTGTATGAAGATATTGTCCAGTGTACGTGGGCAGGGCCGGGCATACAAGTCAATTACAGAGGGCTCCTGGCCAAACATGTTTATCACCTCGAAGCTCTGATGATCAAGTCTTTTGCTACAGCTGCGCTTTTCTCCGAGGCCAACTTCCCACCCAGAAGCAGAAGATACAAAAGGGAAAATGAGAGAATTTCAGAAAAACACAAGGTAGTATCAGAACTGAAGTGAAGGAAGAGTGCTGACTTTTCTACAATTTCCAGAACATAAGTTCATGACCTATTGGGGAACTAAAAAGGAGGGCAGTGGTGTCCAAAATAGACCAGTTCCCGGGACTAAGTGGTGAGATGGAATCCCCATGGAAAAGAAGACCAAGAGGAGGAGAATGGTTGTCCATGCCTAAGCGCAGAGTTTAGAGTTCAGTAGTGGAGTCCGTCAAAAGGTCCCCCAGAGGCACCATTGAAGACTTGTAGGTTCTTGTGCCTCTGAAACCCTCATCCCACTCTGAGATAGAGGACAGCTTCAGAAAAGTGGAGATGAGCTCAGGGGTAAACAAAGATCCTATGCACAAGAAGAGAACGAAGACCCTAATCAGAAGAACGACATCAACTAGAACAGGAAGTCGATTCTGACCCGTAGCCACCTTGTAGACAAGAGAGCAAAATCTTCCCTTCTCCTGAGCCACCTTCACAATTATCCTTATGTGTGAGCCCGTCTATGCAGCCACCGCATCGAGTCATCTTGTTGAGGGCCTTTCTCATTTCCCCTGTCCCTCTCCTTTACCACACTTTACCAACCCTGATGTCCTTCTCCAGGGACTCATTTCCCCTGACAAAATGCCCAAAGTATATGAGAAGACGTCTCACCATCGTCATCTCTAAGGAGAATTCTGGTTGTACTTCTTCCACGACAGGTTTGTCAGTTCTTTTGGCAGTCCATGGTACCTTCAAAATTCTTCCCCAACACTATAATCCAAATGCAATGATTTTTGTTTGGTTTTCCTCACTTGATGTCCAACTTCCACATATGTATAAAGTAACTGAAAATACCATGACTAGAGTCAGGTGCACCTTAGACGGCAAAGTGACGTCCTTACTTTTCAAAACTCTAAAGAGGTCTTGTGCAGCAGATTTACACAATGCAATGTGCCTTTTGATCTCTTGACTGTTGCTTCCTAGAGAATTGAGTGTGGATCCAAGAAAGAATAAATCCTTGACAACTTCAATCTTTTCTAAGTTTATCACCATAGTACCTGAGTTAAAGTTTATTGTGTCAATATACATGTGGCCGATAAACATGTGGGGTTAGTTGAAGGGCAGAAAGATAAATGGCTTTGTGAACCTCGCCTTTCTAGTTCTCGGGTTTATTGCTTTCTGATGGTTGGACCAGGGAGTAGCTGCCTTAGCCAGTTCCCTGCTTCAGCTGGCAAGGCTCACTTCCTCCAAGACATCCCTGAAGAGAAGCCTCATGGACCTACTCCGATGCAGCCCTGGGTGCCAGAGCAGCCATGTGGAGACCCCTGCCAGTGCTGAGTTTCTGTGGATTTGTTTCTCTAAGGTACCCAGACTAACACAGAACCTATTTGTCTTAGTTACATTAAGTTGTAATCCATGCTAAAGGCTATAATTCTTGATCTTCAGCAGCAAATGTTTTAAGTCCTCCTCACTTTCAACAGGAAAATTTGTGTTACTTACATATCACAGGTTATTAATAAGCCTTCCTCCAGTCCTGATATTCCTTTTCATATAACCCAGCTTCTCTGATGATTTTCTAAGCGTAAAGATTGACATAGCTTTCAGTGACTCGGCTTCCACTAAGATTTACATAGCTTTCAGTGGCATGGCAGCACACAAGTCTCCACAGAATGAAAAACTGACAGGCAAATGGTGGAATACAGAGTAGAGATAATATAAAGTAAAAATAAGAGGTAGGAATCACTTACTGAAATCATGAAAAGAAAATGCTGGCATTGTCAATAAAGAAAAGAGTGCAAACAAATTCTATCTTGTATCCAGACCCAGAACAAACTGAGTTAAATGGATTGTGAATTTCACTCAAGTAAACTCATTGCCAAAGGGTTTACTCCAAATTATGGTGACCCCTGTGCTCCACGGGCTCCACAGGTTATTTCAAGGCTGAGGGCCTTTGGGTGGACTTGAACCTCCAGCCTTCTAATGAGCTACAAAATGTAACCCTGCTTGGAGGGAATTATTATTCCAAAGTCTGCACTATAGTGAATTGTGTTAGGGAGAGATTTCTATTGTCCACCCACCTTAAAGAAAGAGGCTAAATACCACAAAATACATTGGTGTATATTTTAAATGTCCAATCAGGCGGTCCTCAAGGCAGAACACTCCACTGAGTGCTGTAGGAAATGCCATACAGTGAAAATAGAAGCTCTTGCTTCTGCCCTCAGGGGAAAAAGGCATTCAGTAAAAGAAGACAAACCCAAATGTGTGCATGAATTAAATGCCATGCCTCCTTAGTCCTTTGTAAGCAACTTTGATCTGTGGTTCCTGTACTCTGTGCTTATACACTCAGAACCACCCTCCTATGGATACAGAATGACTATGGGCAGGAGGGACGTGCACCACTTTCTCTCATACACAGTGTCTGTCTTCCAGGATGTAGCCAATAAATGGGTCTCTGGTCACCGGGCTGGTGGTGGCTCTCCCTCCTCAGGGTTGGTGATACCCATAGTGCCCATTATGCTCTCGGATAATTTTGGCTTGACCTTTCCTTTTCCCTATAACAAGGAACAAAACCTTTAGCACTCATAAGGGCCCTGAAACTGTTGGACCACTGAAGAGACCGGTGAAACTTTAAGGTTAAAATGGACTCTTGTGGACCCCAAATGATCCTGTTCCTCTCAGAAAGCTCATTAGATGCAGTCATGTCCCCCCGAAGGCAGTGGGCGGTCACCCTTCAATGGAGAACACATCTCTCAGCTCGTGGGGACACCCAAGCCAGAAGCCATTTAAAGGAAGGACAGCCCAAGTGAAGGCTTTCTTCCTTCCAGAGGACAACTCCATATTACAATTGGCTTTCTGGCGAGATGTGTTTGGAAACAGGCACACAAGAGCCTTGAGGCAGATGAGCCAAAGGCTGAGGTCGTCTGGGCAGCAGGGCCGGGTGGTGAGGCAGATCATGTAGTAGCTAACACCTGGAAACAAGGACCTGGCTATGTTGATGTGTGTGGTTTTGAAACTAGTGTTTAGAGCATTGGCCTTCAGCACAGCTCGTGGTAACCAAAAAAAAAAAAAAAATCATTTACTCTTTAAGAATGGAAGGGATGACATGTACTCCATATTGGCCCGTGGCTGGCCCCTGGTGGAGGACAACTGCTAGCCCTCTGCCTGGGCACCCAAGGGGTGGTCTCTGCTGCAGGGAGAGCTGCAGCCCAAGAGTCAGGCTAGAATTTGATTCGCATTGGGCAAATGTATGTAGCAGAAACTCGGCAATGAAGGAAGAATTTTATAGAAATTGCAAATCGAAAACTGTAATGCTGTCTTCCTTGGGACCGTAGGAGACCGTGAAATGGCAGTTAGACTGAAGGAGGCTAGAAGGTCTCAAGTATGAGCGATATTTTATATGAAACAGCAGTATAGGTCCTCATTGTCTTGGAGAAGAGTCACACGTATCATAAAGCAAAGATCATTGTTTTAGGATTTTTAAATGTCTTGTACCTAAGGCCATACTTACTCTTCTATGCTATCACTGCAAAGGAGTGATATGTATGTATTATATGAAAAAAAAATCCTTAATGCACTGCTATCTCCTAAATATTTAGTAAGTTAATACTATTTAATATTTTTAAAGACTTGTCTGTGTAGACACTAAAAGTATTACACAAAAGCTGGACTGAAGATGTCCTTTTTAACAGCAATTTAAAGTACTTTTTATATATGTTAAGTAGTATATCCTTTCTAAACTGCCCGAGTTTGTACCTCCCATAATTCCTGTTGTGAAATGTCCCTGCCCTGGCCGCCTCCTCTCTGTAATTGTATGCATGCACCCCCTTCGTAGAACGCTCTAGCTGACTGACTGTGTGCCTCGCCCGGGAGGCCCTGTCCCCGGGGCGTCCCCGAGACGCCCTGTGCAGCCGCTGCCCCCACTGCTGGGTTGTCCCGACACCCTTGAGATGACTGTTAAAAACTAAAATAAATTACATTGCATTTATTTTATATTCTTGGTTGTAATAAAATTTAATGGACTTTGAAAAAAAAAAAAAGTGTGTTAAACTTTAGCACCAGTCCTAGGGTGCTCACATGTGGCACACACAGAGAGAGAGGCAGAGTATGAAAACATTTAAGAGCTTGGAAACCAGCTAGAGGGACTACAACATTTAAATGATCGAAGCTTTATAAGAAAAGAATGGCAAGGAGTGGCACAAACATCACAGAAGAATAGTTCACGTTAGAGACTATTTCAGAGCTGTAGTAATATGTGAGCCCTCAAATTGAAAATGAACTCTAATTTCAGCTACACCACTGCAATCAAATTTCAAAATATGAAACATAAAGAAAACAACTTCAAAGGTTGTCAGAGAAATAAGAACATATATTTCACTGGTTATAAAAGAATGACAGTTAAGCTGCTTCTAAACATCTCAACAGCAACAAGGGCCAAATAATGCCATTTTCTAACAAAAGTAAGGGTTGTATAAAGACATTTTCTATCAAAGAGATTTACCATCAATATACATTGATTGACAATTTATTGAAGCTATATTTTGGTAAGAAGACTGAACATACAATAACAATGTGATCCCTATTTTTTATGTGGTATATAAGAAAACTGACACAATGTAAGAGTTCCTGGGCTACTATGTAAATTTAAATATATTTGATTTTTACAAAGGGCAAATTCCCTTTCCATCTGTATGGTAGAATCGCCCTTCCCTGCCCCCCCCCCCCCCATGAATAAAAATACTGGAAAAAAAAAGACTTTCTTGTGCATTCAAATGCTGGCAAACTTGTAAGACCAAAGCAGAAACTTGGAAAGGAAAGTGAAAAAACACTTAGCTTTCTCCTTGATGGCGTTTGCTACTCTGGATAGATGTGAACTTTGTCTTGGTCTCATGACATAAGGATACTCATTTTGTGATACTCATTATGATACTTAGGTTCATTGTGCCAACCTGGCCAATAGGAACATGTAGGATTAATCAGGTGACAGTTTGATTGGAGGGCAAAGAGATAAATGACTGCAAGTCCTGCCCGCTCTCTCTTGCTCGCTGATGATCGGAGTGTGCTGGAGCATACAGGCTGCTGCTTTAGTTAGTTCTCTGCTTCAACCTGTGCTACACAACCTATGGGCCAGGCCAACCCATGGATCGTTTAGCAAAAGCTTGAGGCTCCTTCGAGACTTGCTTCGGCCTGCTGCTGGTGCATATATCACTTGAGCTTGAGACTGGTGGATCCTGTCGTCTTGCATTGCTTGTGTTTAGATATCCCATCTAGGCCTGCTTTGCTAAGCTCCAGAATGACTGACTATTGGTGACCCAAGGTAGCATATGATCAAAAGCAATGGCATGGATGGAAAAATATGAAAGCTTCACTGAAGGTATTAGAGGAAAACAAGACTCGAGGAATTGACAGAGTAATAATTGAAAAGCTTCAACAAGCTGATGAAGCACTGGAAACACTTACTCAGTTATTCCACGAAATTTGGAAATCAGCTACTTGGTTAATTGACTGGAAGAGAACCATTTTGGTATCTATTCCAAAGAAAATTGACCCAACACAATGTAGAGATTATTAAACAGTAGAGTTAATATCACTTACAAGTAAAACATTGCTGATGATCATTCAACAACAGTTGCAGCAGTGCGTGGACACGGACCCACCAGAAATTCAAAATGGATTACGAAGATGTGGAACAATGGATATCATTGCTGATATTAGTTGATTTGTGGATAAAATCAGAGGCTATAACAAAGATATTTCCTTGTGGCTTACCGACTGTGCAAAGGAATTCCATTGTGTGTATGGCTAGCATTGAGAGGAACGGGAATTCCATTCCAGAATACTTGATTATACACATGCACAATCTGTACATGTACAAAACAAGGCAGTACTACAGTTCAGAATTGGGAAAGACGTGTATTGGGGTAGAATCCTTTCACAATGCTTATCCAGTCTTTATGCTGACCAGATTAATCCAGAAACGAGATGACCTGGAGAAGAATGCAGCAGCAGG
Organism: Echinops telfairi; assembly: GCF_000313985.2. Taxonomy (NCBI): domain Eukaryota; kingdom Metazoa; phylum Chordata; class Mammalia; order Afrosoricida; family Tenrecidae; genus Echinops; species Echinops telfairi. The sequence continues at coordinate 55,226,087 of NW_022103899.1, read as the reverse complement.
TGGGAGGAAGGCTTATTTACAACCCGTGATATGCATGCAACACCACCTTGCTTGCTGAAAGCAAGAAAAATTCAAACACTTGCTGGTGAAAATAAAAAAATTGCAGCCTTCAATATGGATTTCTATTCAATGTAAAGACACCCAAATCCTCACAATTGGATGAATTGACAACATAAGGACAATTGAAGAAAGCTTGACGTTGTCCACTATTTTATCTTGCCTGGTTCTACAAACAATGCATGTGGAAGCACCAGTCAAGAAATCAGATGACATGTTGCACTGGGGAAATCTGCTGCCCCAAACCACTTTAAAGTGTTGCAGGGCAAGGATATCACGTTGAGGACTAAGGTGCACCTGACTCAAGCCATTGAAAATAAGGTAATTAAACAAATGCACACACACACTTTCAAATCAAAGATGAAATCAGATCTTAACAATGACTGAATATATGAATTCTACTAGAGTTTAACCACAAACAGAGATCTTTCTTCAGAGTAGAGTTTATTTTGGAAGCAAAGTTTTCAACATTAAGAAGGCTGAAGAATGAAGCACTCACTGAAACAAAGGCTTCAGCCTCCAACTTTTCTGTGGAAAAACGCTCTCCTGCTAGTCACCCTCAGTGGTGAGTTCTACCATGCCGTCCGCTGGTATCGAGCCCTGTGGTTAAACAGGAGGGCTCCCTGAATGGCACAGACAGTGAACACCTGCTAAATGAAAGGGTAGAGATTGCAAGAAAGATCTGGCAATCTACTCCAGAAAAATCAGCCATTGGAAACCCTAGAGAATCAGACCCTAATTAAATAAATAAATTATTTAAGGTGCCTATTCTAACCAACGTCTCTGTAACTCCCACCAAATGACCTTTTCCTGAGGGGGGCTGGTAAGAAGGTAGGGGAAGATGGTGATAGGATCCGCCTGTGAGTAATTGTTAACAGGGTCCATTGGACTGCCATCTGCTGGTCATAAAATGAGCCCTCTGCAAAGTAGGATAGGGACTCTCACTACCAGCAAGTGCCAGCAATGGTTCATGTCCTCTGAACCCTGAGTTACCCACACAGTGGATCTCCTTGATACAGAAGACAGTTATAACCTCAGAAGGGCAAAGAGTCAGAACATGAGACAGAGTGGTGCCACCTCCAGCCCACAGAGCAAATAAAGCTGAGTGTTGGGGGGCAGAAGGCTGGTTTGTGGAGAAAGGTGCCTCTGGGCACTCCATTTGGGCAGCTGTATTCACTTTCAGAGCTTAAGCTGGATGCCTTTGGGGGGTGGGTGGGGGAGACACGGAAGTTGCATTTCCTTTGAGCATTTATTAGCAGCTCTGAAAGATCTTTGTAACATATTCTGATGGAACAACTGTATCATTAGCATTTCTCACTTGTATTGTGACCTTCAACTTTGTTAATAAGCCCTTTAATCATGACTATTATCAATAAGTTATGTATGGCCATTGGAATCAATTAGTCAACTCAGCTGGAAGAGTAGAGTGTTGTGAATGACGGAACAGGTCGCCACAAGGTGACATCATCAGGATCATAACACCGTCACAAAGGAAAGAAGGTAAAGATAGTAGGATCTATTAATGAGCTCACGATCTGGCAACTCTCTCAGAATGAAAGGATTAAATAACAGTAAAAAATACATGCTTACACTCTGCACTGCTGGGAGTTATAAAGGATTTTCCATCAAATATACAAATATATGTACAAATTGCACACTGCTGTAGTAATGACAAGGGCTGGAATCCATTCTGTTATTTCTGCAAAGCTTCATGTTGGTGAGAATATATCTCTAGCTCTGTCTCTACCTAGGTTCTTTCTTTCTCTCTCTCTGTCTCTCTCTCTCTTGTGTAAGTCTGGGTAAACAAGAGAAACATTCATAAACACATATATTTGTATAAGAAAGAGTGTTATATACAAGAGAAGTTGAATATTGAGAAAACATCCCAGCCCAGTCCAGATCAAGTCCATAAGTCTGATATTAGTCCATATGTCCGATACTAATGTATAAAGTCCTCTTCAGACTCACCAAACACATGCAATGATGCCAAATGCAGGAAGATCACAGGCCAGTGGGTGGGAAGTCTTGTGGGTCCAGTGGCGTTGTAAGCATCACAGCACTGGCAGGGGTCTCCACGTGGCTTCTCCACCTCCAGAGGTCTGGCTCCATCAGCCTTCATGTGTATTCTCCACAGGGATGTCTTGCAGGGAGTGAGCGGAGAGAGAGAGTGTGTGTCTCCCGCCTCCATGGAGGAAATACAAGAGTTCCCAGAATCCTCAGAAGAAAGCCATGCCCACACAGAGGCCTCATTGGCTATATCCTGATTGACAGGCTAGACTCTACCCTTAACACTCTTAATCCTCAAACTGACACCAGATTATATAACTATGGATTATATATATCCATATCCATATTAATAGCTATAGCTATTTAAAGAGATATGTTTGAAATATAACATGGCTCACTTCAATTGGCTTATGATGTTGCCTAGCTTTTTAGAAATTTCCAAAAAGTTTGTGGAGTTGTTTTTGAACCTTGCAACTCATTTTTTAAAACAAACTTTTAAAGTCCCCTTATATATATACATATTGAGAACTTAGATCAGTCTATTCCAGTGGGTTGGGGATTACTTCCGACCGTGGTGAGATGGAATAAAGAGTTAATTTGCCACCTGGCCCACAGAATGCCACTTTCCGATCAATTCTCACTCTGTATGGACAGGCTGCCTACTGTGCAAATGTACAGTGCTCTGTCATGGTGGACGTGCATATCTCCCTAACACCCACCAATTAAAAGCTATAAAGTGGATCACTGTAATTGCTCTAGTGTATTGAGATGGCATAACATCCCAGACTTGCGTTCACTATGGGGAGGGAGACACACTATAAATGGAAATTTCAAAAGTGTCCTCAAAGTGTTCTCTTGGCATCACATAAAAAATTAAATGGGTTCATTAGCTATGAGGGGGGTGGGGAAGAAAGAAAAACAAGGGAAACCGTGACTGAAAAATTCACTGTTATTTGGAGCTAGGTGGTGTTTTTTGTTGTTATTATTGTTGATTTTTTTAGTCTAAATTAAATCTGCATTCATCTAAATATTCACCCTTCCAAACAATACCTTTAAAAGGCACTCTGTGATCTGATCTCATATTTCCTTTCTTCGTAGGAGCAGCTAGCTGCTTTCTTCCAATGTGCCATATTTAGCACACGATTCAAGGGGCTACTTAAGATTCTGGATATCTGAAGCAGTTCACTGGCTCCACTCCACGTCCACGGTTCTTAAGGAAACCGTTAACACTGCTGTATTTCCCAAGGGTGCCTGCTGTCCCTAACCCAAACCACTCCCCAGCCACGGCAGCGTTCCCCTGCACTTTACACCCAGGATGACGAAGCCCACTTAATGTCAAAAGGCAGCAGGACTCGAGGCTGAGAGAGACGTGGGAAGTCTCCATGATCTGTCATGGCCCCAGCGGCAAAAACCTTACCACTCACCTCGTTAAGACTGCCGAACCTAAGCTCCTCATTCGGTCCTACTGTAATTGGTGGAGAGAAGTAGCCGCCAGAGGAGGAAAAATAACAAGTCATTAAACTGAGCTCAGCATGTCTGCATGGCTTTCCAAATGCTGGCACCTTGGGTCCTTGCCAAGCCCATGGGAGTGGGGTGCCGAGGGCAGAATGTTCCAGAATGCTAGGTTCCCAGGGAGAGCATCTGTGGCCTTGGCTGATGAGCTGATCCAACCTGATTTGGATGACCATGTTGGTATCCAAGGATGTAAAAGTGAAATGAACCAAGCTGTTTATTTTCCTATTTTAGCTTTTGGGGTTTTTGCTGTTTATTCCCCAAGTGGATACCACTCGCCCTGGTTGCACAATGGCGACCACTTGGCCACTAACTGAAAGGTCCGTGAAGGGGGTGAACCTTCCCAGTCATCCTGTCAGCTTCCACGAAGGTGATCGTCTTGTAAACTCTGTGGAGCAGAGCCCACTTCATGGCACGGGGTTTGTGTTTTGGGGTTCACTCATTCTTCAATAACCTGGCTGGCCACTCTTGGGAGTGATAAAATAAAAGCACTAATATGTTTATTTTAAAAAATGTTCCAAGGTTGCTTGAAACTTGGAAACATGTTTTCCCAAACCAAAAGCTCACACCCATCAAGTTGATTCTGATTCCTGGTGGTGTAGTGGTTACATGTTGGGCTGTTAACCTCAAGGTCAGCGGTTTGAAAGCACCAGCCACTCCCAGGGAGAAAGAAGAGGCTTTGGACTCCTGGAAAGAGTCACAGTCTCAGAATCCCATAGGGAGTTCAGCCCTGTCTTCTGGGGTCTCTATGAGCCATACGAGGAAATAAAATGTGGTCGTACATTTATTTGATCAGATCATAGCTAGTTCGCCAAACAAAGAGAAAGGTAACTCCTCCGAGTTAAAAATACAGATGAAAAGGGGAGTTGGAAACCAAAACTTCATCACAAATGTGGCTGAGCGTTTCTTGTTCTCCCAGCAAGTCGTTGAAACGTACAAGCTTTCTGTACCACAAGCACGAGGGTGGGGGCCCTGTGGTGCTCTGCCAACTCAAAATGATGCAACCCCACACATAACGGTTCTGGCAGATTCTGATAGGCCTCCTCCCTGGATACTGGATAATATTTCACTTCCTATTCCTCTTGTATTTCTACGACTGGAAGCCACAGAAGGAGCGATGCTTGCTTCGGTGTCCCTAACATCCCGATAAGTCTGAACTGACCCAACAGCTCCCAACAACAACAGCCTGGAGACAGACACGTAAGTTCACAAAGTACAGAGACACCCTGGGGTGGTCTATTTTTGAAGAGTCTGTGTACCTCTGACAACTCCTTACACTAGGAAGAAGGAGGCATGGGTAATTTAACAGCAAGAGAGTCAAGATTTGTTTTTATTCAAGAAACATTGGGATTATTTTTGGAAAGAAATATGCTTTCTGAACTCTTTTGAATGAAACCAATCTGATACAAAAAATGAACTCCCTTTGAAAGAATTAAAGTAACTGTATGTGTCCCAACTGCTTGGCCATTTAGAAAAAGCCCTTTGGTTTCCAGCATCTGCGTCGTCTCCTGAGTGCCCTATCATCCACCGTTTTATTACCCAGTGCCTGGCATTGCCTTCCAACCCGCATGTGCCCCCTCATTGTGTCGTCATCCCTGCATCTGAAATCGCTGGCTTATCACACACATAATTCAAGGTCAGCAAAAAGCAGTCGGCTTGGCAGAAGAGGGGGCTTTTAAAATCTGAGCTCAGAAGCAGATCTTTTTATAGACAATTCTACTCTAAGACCTTCCTAGTCATTCAGTGTGCTGTCAAAGAGAATACACATGTGATACTTTGATATGCTGAACCAAACCCAAACTCAAACACAATCCCACTGCCATCGGGTCTATTCTAATCTATTATGACCCTACATAGGTTTTCTGAGATTGTAACTCTGCACAAGAGCAGACAGCCTCATCTCTCTTCCCTGGAGCTCCTGGTGGGTTTGGGTAGCTGATATTTCAGTTAGCAGTTCACAGTCCAGTATGTGACCCACAGCATTACCTGGCTCCTTGGCACTAAGGCTTGTTGCAACATATTCAAATGTAAACATCTCTATGACATGCATTGGAGCCATGGTAGTACAGTGAGTGAAACACTGGGCTGCGTGGAAGTTACATAATCTGTTGACAATTTGATACTTAAAAGTGAAGGAGTGGAGTTTAGGCTGTCGATCAGGTTGCAGCTTGATGACCTCATTTGGAGATGCAATGGATATAAAATAGCTCACTGGAGGCGGGACACAGAGAGACTCACTCCCTGTGAGACATTACTGGCAATGAGCCTGATGGAGCTACACTGATGCAGCCATTGCTTTGGAACTAGAGAAGCCACATGGAGACTCCTGGCAGTGCTGAAATGCTATACCACCACTGGATCCACAAGACTTCCCACCCACTGGTCTGTGATCTTCCTGCATTCAGCATCATTTCATGTGTTTGGTGAGTCTGAAGAGGACTTTATACATTGGTCTCGGACATACGGGCTAATATGAGACTTATGGACTTGCTCTGGATTGGGCTGGGATGTTTTCTCCATATACAATTGCTCTTTTATATAAAACTCTTTCTTATACACATATGTAATGTCTATGAATTTTGTTTCTCTAGTCCACCCAGACTAACACAGGCTGAAAAGTCAGTGTTCCAAACCATTTGGTCCCTAGGAGAAAAGATGAGACAGGCTGCTTCTATAAGGATTTGCAACCTCAGAAACTTCAGGAAGCAGTTCTACTCTCTCCTATTGGATAATACAGTTGGAATCAACTGTAAGGGTGGACTAGTCTGGGTGGACTAGAGAAACAAAATTCATACACACTCATATGTGGTTTGATAGTGGGTGTGGTTTGAGTTTACTACACACATACATCCAGACTTTGGGATCAAAAATTCTAAGGATAGAGAACCAAGCACTCTTCTCTATCTTTGACCATATCCATGGATACTGGGAGCTGGGCTACAAACCTGCTGCTGTCTAGTGGATTCCAATTCACAGCAACCCCCTAGGACAGAGAAGAACTACCCCCATAGGGCTCCACAAGGCTGTAAATCTTCTGACAAAGATTTGCAATGTAAATGTGTATGGCAGCATACTGCCTTATCTTTCTCTCATGAAGCCACTGATGGATTTGAACTGTAGACTTTTGATTAGCAGCTGATGTCTCACTCTGGGTTACCAGGGTCTCTTGGCAGGTGGGTTAGTGGGAAATAAATCAGACAGAATAAGAACTGGGCCACTGGGGGAATGATATGTGGCCACAGACTGGTTTCCAGTCCCCACACTGAGTTCTCTATGCTTGGAATTGGGATCACACTAAATTCTCCAGTTGGAGTGTGAGGGACACACTGTTTCTGGGCAGGCACTATTTGTAAATAACAGCAACTTTTATTAATAGTGCTATCCTAAATAAAGATCCCAGTGTGTGTGTAGACTGTAGAACAAATGATGATGAATCATTACCATTGGCTGTACATGACAGTCCAACTCCGTCACACAGGGAACAGCATGACTCTGAGCACAGCATGGGATCCAGAAAGACTTTATCTTCCCACCAGATGGCACATTGGTCAGTGACTTCCGCTTGGTCTGCAGTGATGTGTCACTTACAGCTGGTACTGGTCATTCACTAGATCTCTTGAAGAAAAAAATGTTACAAAGAACGTGATGCTCGAACAATCAAGGCCCTCTTTCCAATTAGGATCTTCAAGGAACCAAGGCAGTTTTTCATATTATAATTAATGGGGGATACAGTGCTCTAAAAAAGGGGTCAGGTTTTAAAACCCTGAAGTGCTTCTTTCAAAATCTTCTTTCCAACTAGTCTTATTTAATATGGTACCTAAAATTCTTAACTCCAAGATGTGTGCATGTTATTTCTACTAGAAAGGTGGGTAAATGATGTAACTTGGGTTGCATTTATAATGTTGATTTTCCTGCTGAACAGTTAAGTCTAGTCTGGCACATGATGGCCTGGGAGAAGGACACCATGCTTGTTAAAGTAAAAGGACCATGAGGAAAAGGAAGGCTTTCAACAATATGGATCAAAACTGGCTGTATCGATGGGCACAAGCATAAGAACAAATCATAAGGATGACCCAGGGCAGGCGAGTGTTTCGTTCTGTTGTGCACAGGTTGCCATGAATTGAAACTGAAGGAATGGCATATGACAACCACAACAAAACATAGAAAAACATAAAACACATGGATTTAGATGTGTGTGTAGTATGTGAAAGATAAAGATGGGCTTTCAACTCCCGTACAGAGTCAGAGTCACAGGAGCTCACACAGGAAGTTCTACGGGAAGTTCTACGCTGTCCTACAGGGTGGCTATGAGTTGGCATTCACTCGATGACAGTGCATTTTTTGTGTTTGTTTTTTGGTGGGGGAGTATGTAATGATACTGATATGTTGGAATTAGTTGCTTATGAGTTTGGGGGCTCTATATCGGATGTTCTAATTTGTGTCTCCATATAAATCCTTAAATAGACAAAAGTAAAAAGTAACCCCTGGTGATTGGATGGACTTACACATTCTAACTCATGGGGATTTTCTTGGAAGAAAAATAAAGCGCTATTCATATCAGTGTAGCAACTATTCACCAAAGATATGTGTTTAGAGTTTCCAACTCTTTAGTAAAGAGTATAAAGATTTAGTGGAGACGTTTAGCAATTGATTTTTGGTTTTGTGATTTAAAACTTTTCTTATAGTTAAAATGGTGCAATTGGTATTTTACTGAGTTCCCCCCGACAGCTCATAATTAAATCCGCTACTGTTTAATTATATATAATATCAGATACTCTTCTTAGCTATGCCAACTGGATTACACAGATTAGTAGAACATAGGCCACGTTACTTTTGCATATGTAAAAGATGACTGCTTCCCTTAGCCAAACCATTCCATGACCTGTCAGCAGCAGTCATTGACACGTCACACCTAGAAAGCATTTTCCACTTACACTTCAGGAATTATATCCCTGCCACCAAAATATAGCCCTGGATGCAGGAGGGAATCCCCTGGTCACACAATCAGGCAGCAGATGCGTGCTTGGAAGAAGGGAGAGACAGGGGTCTTTGATCAGCAGCAAGGGAAAGGCATGAGGAAGCCCCTTGTAGAAACTGCACAGCAGGGAGACCTTGAAAAGGCTCTAGGGAACAAGTGATTGTCCATGAGGCTGATACAATGATCGATGACAATTCATCTTGACATCTGTGCCATCAAATGAGAGGGTGGGCTCTTTGTTTTGTTTGCAGGAAGGCGACCTATCTGTCACCTTTTATAAATTCAATCCGACCCCTTCTTCCTTTATGTTCCTTTTTCCATAGGGGTTTTCAACTCTCCATTCCATTTGCTCGGCATTGTAGGTTAGGCACTGAGCTGCCAATCACAGAGATGGTGGCTCCAACCTAGCAGCCATGCCAAAGAAGAAAGATGATGCTGTCTGCTTCTATAAAGATGTATAGTCCCAGAAACCCTGGGTAGGGTTCTTCCAAGACAGAATGAGCCCCATGGCTGTGGGTGTATTAAAAACAAAACAACAACGGTGGGAGCTAGGTTGGTGTAGGCAAAAGAAACGTTTCAAAGTCAGAGAGAGAGGACGCTACATTCAGGCAGTCCCTGTGTAGGTCAAATAATTTGCGATCAACTACTAAAATGAAGGTTGATGCTTTTCCACGTTAGACCAAAGTTATTTGTATAGATCTGACTAACACATGGGCTCACTGAACACTTGAAATGTAATTACTCAGATGTAATATATGTGCTAAGTGTTAAATATACCTTGGATTCTTCATGCTTCATATAAAAGCAAATCAAATAAACAAAAAAGAGAATGCAAAATCAACAACTGCTTTTTAAATTTTTTTCATACTATTATGTGTTGAAACCTGTGAACATATTTACTTCAATCTAGTGCCACTTCTAGGACATTCTACCTCTTCTTTGTGGCTCCTGTCCCATTTCTGCTGAGCAATGTTGGCTTAGATCTCTACTTCCCATCAACCCCTCTTCACTGATTTTCAACCTTCTAGGAGCATCCTTTTATGAAGTGTATCGCACATCAGTTAGGGCCAGCAAGGGCTCAAAACACATTGGTGCCCAGAGATGAGCAGACAGCTATTCATCCTCTATGCCGTTTCATATGCTGGAAATAAGAGACCTAGCAATTCTTGTTTGATTCATTATTTAGTAGCTTATCTATCCATTCATGAAAAAGATTCAGGAAAATAATCTCTTGTAGGTGTATCCTGCTCTTGATACGATTTGTTCATCCAACACAATAATTGCCTTTGTGCATTCTTCGTGTGCATAGTTCCATGAGAACAAACACCACCAGAACCCATTGCCAAATTTCCCATCACCCCAAACTAACTCATGCTGCTTGCATAATGATTTCCCTCTTGGTCTCTTGTGCCTATCCCACTGGCCACAATCACATCGTGACATCTATACCTGTGCTTGGTCTGTGTCTTCTGAGAGGGTACATCTGTCCTTGTGTGTCTAGCTGCTTTCACTCAGCATGATCTTTTTGAGGTGTGTCCAGGTTGTGGTGTGTGTCAGGACTTTCACCTTACAGCAGAGTAAGATCCCATCTTGTGTACAAGATGGCTTGTCATAGAAAAAAGCCACTTTTATACAAACATTTTGGAGCCCCCTTCTGCATACCCCATTTTGTATGTCCATTCATCTACCAAAGGATGTTTAGCTTGCTACTACTTTTTGGCTGTGAATAGTGCTATACGGAACATTGTGTGAACATCTCTGCTTACACCCTTGCTTTCAAATCTCTTGGGTGTACACCTGATGTTGGGGGAGGGCAAATGCTCAGGCATTCCCCCCCTGAAGGCAATCAGTTGCCAGACTGCTGTCTCATCCCACCACAGGGATGGGCCTGCTCCCTGATGCTGGAGCCTAAAGCCATCAGTTTGGTTCCTGTGGGCGGAGTTCACACCCAACTGATAATGGTTCCTATAGAGACCCAAAGTCTAGTTAAGCTGTTACCAGAAATCTAGGATCCGCCTATCTTGCCACCTATCTTGCTGAATGTACACCCCCAATCCCTCCTTCTGTAGTGCATATGTCCCTAGATCACCTCCTCCCATCACTGTAATACCTGTAGCACAATCCTTTCCTGGTATGTCTTCACCTGTAATGTGGGGGCTTGCACGTACCCAATGTCCCCAGAGAGTATAAAAGCTTGGGGAACATTAAAGCACTCACTCACTCCCTCCACGTGGACCACCAAGCGGGGCTGAGGTGAGCATGCTATCGTAATATGTGTCTGACTCCATTTATTTCTATATATCTCTTTTATCTCTCATGCTCTCTATAACCTTACTATAATATTTACTTATTATCACTGTACAATTGCGCCTACCGAACCCGTAGTGATTGTGCTAGGAGCTGGCTTCTTCTGGCAACCTGAGAGTACATTTTGGGGATTGGTTAAAAGGAAAATCTCTGTAAGCATGATTCAAATACAGAGAAATGGCAAGTTTAGGGTTTGGAAGCTTGATCTTGTAATTGTATATGTCATCTATTTATTGTATACTCTACATGTGTACTTGTTGTATGTGTATATTAAATGTCATGTGGGAACCTATTCTTCATTTCCTTCCTTTAAGGAATATCATTTGGATGTGGCCTTCCAATCCACACGATGGGTTTCCCATCTTTGAAGTATGATAGGACCTGGGCAAAGAACAAAGGACAGCAGTAGCCAGGATGGAGCAGGAACGCAGGATGGAATTCTTACTGGAGGTTGGAGAAGTTAACCCACTTGCAAGCTCGCTTGGGCTGTTGGTCAGATTCTGTTCTCTGTGGTTGGAAGACCAAGTGTCCCTTTTCACTGTGGACATTAGACAGGAGATGATATTTTCTCATACAAGTGTCCCTGTTCCATCAGTGCCCAGAGAGCACGATCCCATTATTCCACATGAGCCCCTGCATCTCAGAGCTGGCAACATGTCACCTCAAATTCTTCTTACCCTTCACATATTTCTGATTTTTATCTTCTGCTCCATCTGTTACACTCATTCTAACTGGGGAGAAAGTTCCCTGCTTTTAAGGCCTCAAGTGATTCAATTGGATCCATTTAAATGATACAACATAATCTCCCCATATTAGAGCCTACAACCTTAATTACATATGCAACACCCTTTTATCCTCTGACATAGAGTTGTGGAAGTTAGGGCCTGGGCACTATCTTGGGGGGTGGAGTGGGGTGGGGTAGAATCAGTATTCTTCCTACTATAGACACGACCAAAAATGTGACAAGTTGAATGAGTCCTCAATAGTTCTCCTGGCAATGGGATAGCGGGACGTCAAGAGTCGGAAGGGACGAATCAGCAAGACCTACATCGAGATGCTTTACATTACTCACTGGTCTTTCCTTTTTAACCTGGAAGTACAGAGTAGAAGCATTATGCAATTGTTTATTTGTATCCCTAAAATGTAAGGTTTTTACCTTTTCAATCAGACTACTCACCACAAGCCCAGAAGTTCAAACCCACCAGCTACTCATTGGGGGGAAGGTAAAGCTATCGGTTCCTGTTAAGATTTACAGTCTCAGAAACCCGATAAAAGATCCCTGCGTGAGAATTGACTCAATGGTAGTTGGTGAAGTGGCTTTTGTTTTGGAGTTTTAATAAGTCTAAGATCCATCATCATTAGTTAATTAATAGAAGTCAAAACCAACTTATATATAATTGATAACTTTACAAATATAAGGAGTGGCTTTTCTATTTTTGTATTTCAAAGTTTTGTTTAAGGCTTTTTGTTGGGTTTTTTTTGTTGTTGAAGTTTTAGTTGTAATGATAATTTTGTGTTGCTGTATTCTTATCCCCTTATATTACTAGGAAATACACAATTAGATGATACAACATATGAATACATGATTATAGTATAAACCTTCACACCCTTTCTCACTATAGGGTTACATTTTGCAAATGACCATAAAGATTTGTACATAAGTGGCAAAGCATTTACATAGACAACATATCTGAAACAAAAGGAAAAATGGAATCCTTCACCCAATCTTCAAGATGAGTTGTTATGTAATTTGATGTTTTATTCCTTGTGTTTGTAAAATAAACTAGAAGCTCTGACCAAAATGAAGGATCCTTTGTCAAGTCAAAATAACTTTTAAAATGCTTATGCCTAGACCAGATGTATACCAATTAAGCATGTGTCACTCATCTATGTCTGTATAAATAGCTAGACAGTCACGTAAACCACTTTCATTCACTCAGTCTCTTCAAAACGGGGAGAATCTAAGCAGCTGTTGAAATATTTTTCAAGGTGCCCTGCAGAAAAAGGAAGCCAGAGCATTGTGCTCTATTTGATTTCATGGCTTAGCAATATCCATGGTTGGGTAAAAAAAAGGAACAGTGGAAGCCAGCAAAAATGTCAAGCACATTCTTTCCTATTATAGATGCATTTCTCCTTGATAAATTCTTCTAATTTCTATCATCCATTTTGGAAATGATGTTTGGGATATATTTCACATTTAAAAAAATCTTTTTTGGGGGGATTCTTAAAGCTCTTATCCCAATCCATACATGCATCCATTGTGTCAAGCACCTTTGTACATATGTTGCCATCATCATTTTCAAAACATTTTTTTCTACTTGGGCCCTTGGTATCAGCTCATCCTCCACTTCCCCACCCTCCCTCCCTCATGGGCCTTTGACAATTTATAAATTATTATTTTTTTCATGTCTTACAACCGACTGCTGTCTCCATTCAACCGCTTTTCTGTTTTCTGTCCCCCTGGGAGGTGGTTATATATAGATCATTAGGATCAGTTGCCCCTTTCTCCCTCTACCTTCCCCATCCCCTCCTGGTATCACTACCTAATCATTGGTCCTGAGGGGTTTATCTGTCCTGGATTCCCTGTGTTTAGAGCTCTGATCTGTACCAGTGTACATACTCTGGTCTAGCAAGATTTGTAAGGTAGAATTGGGGACATGATAGTGGGAGGGAGTGTGAAGGAAGCATTTACATTTTAGCAAAAAGTTGTATGTTTCATTGGTGCTGTACTGCACCCTGACTGGCTCCTCTCTTCCTTGTGACCCTTCTGTAAGGGGATGTCCAATTGTCTACAGATGGGCTCTGGGTCTCCATTGCACCTATACACCCATTCACATCGATATGATTTTTTGTTCTGGGTCTCTGATGCCTGATACCTGATTCCATTGATACCTCATGATCACATAAGCTGGTGTGCTTCTTCCATGTGCACATTGTGGCTTCTCAGCGAGATGGCCTCTTGTTTATCATCAAGGCTTTAAGACTCCAGATGCTATATCTTTTGGTAGCCAGGCATCATAAGCTTTCGTCACCACATTTGCTTATGCACCCATTTATGTCTTCTGCAATATTTTTGGAAAGGTGAGCATCATAATCACAAGATGCGGGGTTAGTAGAACAAAGTGTTCTTGCATTAAGGGAGTACTTGAGTAGAGGTCCAATGACTATCTGATGCTTTAATACTCACCAAATAAATATATGTACATAGATCTATTTCCCTGTCATTATATATAAATATATTTACATATGTACATGCCTGCATTTAGACCTCTATAAATGTCCTTTGCTTCCTAGTTCTTTCCTCTATTTCTTTTTACTTTCCTCTTATCCCACTATCATTTCTGGCCTTCACTCGGGTTTCAGTAATTCCTCTCAGCTACATTGCCCTTGATCAAGCCTCACCAGGTATCTTACTCCCTTCTCACCATGAATTTTAGATCACTTGTTGTTCCCTTGTCTCTGGGTTTGTTGGCACCCCCCCCCCCACACACACACACGCCTCTCCAGTTCCCTCACCTTCCCCTCTCCGATGTCCCCCGGTAGTGTTGGTTCTATTGTTTTCGCCTCTGAATTGTTTATCCCGTCTATCTTATCTAGATAGACAAGCACAGAAAATAATAACAAAAACAATACAAGCAAAACAAAACACAAAAGAAACCAAAAACCAAAACAACAACAACAAAAAACAGGAAAGCCTACAAATAGTTCCAGGTTGGTTTGTTGACCTTTAGGAGTGTTTTCTGGTCAAGTCTGATGGAGTTCCATGTCCTGGCCCCAAAGTCTATTTTTGTTATTCTTTAGTGTTTCACCATAGTGTGGTGGGGTCAGATCGGGCACAATTCCCACACTGTGTCTCAGTGCTGTCCTCTGTAACACTATGGGTCAGTGAAGGATATTGTGTCTCATGTTTGGGCTGGCCCCATGATCCTCTCCAAGCAGAAATATCATCCCTGGGGCTTGGTAGGCCAGAATGTGTTCCACTCTCTCTCCTTCCCGCTTCATTTGCTCTTGTGTGCTCTGCTTAGACGTGCCCCTTTCCCTGAGCGGTAGCTTCAGTGCTATCCTCTGAAGAGCATTCTTGGGAGGGGGGCAAGGGGGGGGGCAGGTCCACGTAGTTGTAATTGAGGCCAGCCCTGTCAACCTCTCCATTGGTTAGATGCTTCATGTGGGTATGGTGCATTCACGTCTTGATGCACTGGGTTGAAGTCTGGTCCCCTCTCCCTTTCCTGTGGAGATATAAACAATACCCTCCCCTTAGGTGGGTTAGTGCCCTGTTCCCCCACTACCCATGTCTTTCTTTTTTCTGTCTTTTCTCCTCCTTTATGATTGGCTGTCACATGTATCACTGTATTGGGTCTGGCCCCTGCTATCGTACCCGGACCTCACGCCCCTTTTGCATTTTTAAGCTTACCTCAGCGAACTCTTAATGTACTTGTCCTTTTGGGCTTGACTTATTTTGCTTAGCATAATTTCCTCCAATACTTCCCATAAGGTGATGTACTTCATGAGTTCATTACTGCTTTTTAGGGATGCATAGAACTCCACTGTATGTATGTACCACAGTTTTTAATCCATTCATCCGTTGATGGAAATTTTGAAATTTTAATCCATTCATCCGTTGAGTTGTTTCCAACTCTTTTTGTTTGTGAACTGCGCCATGATGAACATTGGAGCACAGATGTCTGGCTGTGGTTTGTTTCTTGCCTCTTCTGGGTATGTGCCCAATAGGGGAATTGTTGTATGGTAGCTTGATTTCCATCTGCTTTAGCTATCACCAATATATTTCCATAATGGCTGTACATAACTACAGGTCCACCAGCAGTGGACGAAAGTTCCTATTTCACCACAGCCTCTCCAACACTTGTTATTTTCTGATTTTTTTTAATTTGGCTATCTTTGAAGGTATTAGGTGATATCTAATCGCTTTAATTTGCTTTTCTCTGATGGCTAATGATCAAAAACACTTTCTCATTTGTTTATTGGCCTTCCAGGTTTCTGTCCGTGTGAAACTTCTGTTCAAGTCCTTTGCCCACCTCCTCAGTGGGAAATTAGTTTTTTTCTTATTGTAAGTTAGCAGAGTATAGTAGATTTTAGTAATAAGGCCTTTGTCTGATGTGTCATTGCTAAAGATGTCTTCATAGTCTGTGGGCTCTCTTATTTCTCTCGTGGTGAATTCCTTCGAAGTACACAGGTGTTTTATCTTCAGTATATCGCACTTGTCAATTTGCATCTTATCTGTGTTTGTGTCCTTCCCTATTTCTAATAGCCTCTGTATTCCCTGCACCAAAGTTCTCAGGTTTGTCCTAATCCCCTCATTGATGCCCCTAACAGTTTAGGTTTTACCTCAAGGTCTGTGATCCACCTTGAGCTTATTTTTGTGCATGGAGTGAGGTAAGTGTTTTGCTTCATTTTTCTGCAGGTGGATATCCATTTTTTTCCTGCACGACTTGTTGAAGAGGGTATCCACGTCCCATTTGATATTTTTTTGGCCCTTATCAAAGATCAGTTGTCTGTATACTGATGATTTTATGTCTGGGTTTTCAGTTCTTTTTCATTGGTCTGCGTAGCTGTCATTATACCAGTACCACACTGTTTTGATCACTATGGCTGTATAATAGGTGCTAAAGGCAGGTAAAGCAATCCCTCTCACTTTGTCCTTCTTCTTGAGGAGTTCTCTGCTAATTGTGGGCTTCTTCCCTCTCCATATAAAGTTGGTAATTAGTTTTTCCAATTCTTTGAGAAAAGATGATGATATTTGTATCGGGATAGCATTAAACTTATATAATGCCTTTTGCAGACCGTTATCTTTATTATCTTGAGTTTTCCAATCCACAAGCATGGGATATTCTTCCATTTGTTGAGGTCACTCTTGCTTTCTCATAATAGTGTTCTGTAGTTTTCTTCACAAAAATCTTTTGGGTATTTTATTCAGATGCATCCCCAGATAGTTCAATTTGTGCTTGGCTATTGTGAAGTATACTACATTTTTGATCCCCTCTTCCGTGGTCTTGTCAAATATGTATCAGAGTCCAATAGACTCTGTTTGTTGATCTTGTATCCTGCAACTCTGCCATCTTCTTCTATCACTTCTAGTACTCCGCTAGTGGAGTTTTTTTTTTGGGGGGGGTTTCCATTTATAAAATCATATCATTTGTGAATAACAATAATTTCACCTATTCCTTCCCCAGACAAATACTTTTGATGTCTTTTCTTTGCCTTATGTTGTTAGCTAGGACCTCCAGTACGATGCTAAATAATAGTGGGGACAATTGACTACCACATTGACTGTGGGTTTTTCATATATATTATCATATGTATGAAATATATACATATTTCACATAAATAAAATATATAATATTTCATATTGTATTATCTTGAGGAATTTTCCTTCCATTCCTCTCTTCTTGAGTGTCTTAAACAAGAATGGATGTTGTCAAAAGTTTTGTAGTTATGTTATCATGTAGTTCCTATAATTTTCCATGCCAAGGTGGCAAATAATATGTTGTATGTTGAACCATCCCTGCATTCAAAGTATGAATCCCACTTGGTCATGGCGAATTCTTTGTTTTATATACTATTGTATTCTATTGGCCAGTATTTTGTTGAGGATTTTTGCATTGATGTTCACTAGTTATATTGGTCTGTAGTTTTTGATTCTGTGGGACCCTTGCCTGATTTAGGTATCATACTTATACTAGCGTCATAGAAAAAGTTCAGGTGTTTGCTGTCTTTTTCTATGTTTTGGTAGAGTTTGTGTAGGATTGGTATCAGTTCTACCCTGAACGCTTGGTAAAATCCTCCTGTGAAGCCATCTGACTCCAGGGACATTTTTTGGTTGGTAATCCCTTCATAAATCTGTCTATTTTTTCCATTGGTATGGGACTGTTGAGCTTCTTGACATCCATCTGAAATAGTATAGGGAGGGATTGTTTTTCAAATATTTGTCCATGTTTTCCAAGTTGTTGAATTCATTGGGGTACAGGCATTTGTAGTACTATGTAATTAGCCTTTTAATTTCATTAAGGTCCTTTGTAATTTCCCCTGTTTCATCCCTCATCCTTGCAATTGAAATTTGTTCTTTCTTTTCTCTGGTTAGGTTTGCCAGCGGTCTGTCGATTCTGTTAATCATTTCAAAGAACCAACTTTTAGCTGCGTTAATTTTTTCATTCTTGCCTTCTTTCCACCATTGAACCAATGCTATCTTGGGGGTTGTTTTCTCTTTGTTGCCATAGGTGGGGTTGTTCTATGCGACAGTCTCTTATTTGTGCTCAGTGAGTGTTGTGCTTCTACCCTTACTAGAACGGCAAGGATATTTTGTAGGGCTTGGTTTATTTTAACATATTCTTTGAGGTTTTCCTTGTCTTGGAAGACTCTTACTTCTCCATCTATCTTGAAAGATAATTTGGCTGGATAGAGTGTTTGTGGATTTACATTATTTTCCTTCAATTTTCAGAATATGTTACTTCACTCTCTCTTCTTCTTCATAGTGTCCACTGATAGGTAAGAGCATATTCTTATTTGGCTGCCTTTATATGTGAGTGTTTTTCCCTAGCTGCTCTTATGATTTTCTCCTTTTACTCAAAGTTGGATAGTTTAACTATTATATGCTTTGGTGACTTCTTCTTGGAATTCAGTCTAGGCTGGGTTCTTTCGGCCTTCTGAATGGTTACCTGGTTTTCAGTCATTAAGCTGGGGAAGATTTTCTCTAAGAATTCACTCGCTATTTATGCCGTTCACTTCTTCCTTGTGTCTTGTACAGGTAGTCCAATTATTCTAATGTTGTTCCTATTCATAGGATCAGACATGGTGCTCAGGTTTTCTTCAGCTTCTCTAATTATCTTACTTGACCACCTTTCCCATTTGTTGAAATCTACCTGGTTATCCTCTACGTACCTGGTGTGATTCTCTGCCTCCTCAAGTCTGTTGGCCAAGTCTGTGAATTTGCTACTGGCTTTTGTTATCTCATCCCTTAATTCTTGTATTTCCCTTTGGTACGTAGCCTTTATCTCCTCTATCTTGTCATCCTTTTAAAAATTGCTTCCTTCATATCCTATATGACTCTAAGTAGAATTCTGAAGGTTTCTTTATTTGGCAGATCAACATTCTCCCTCTTCCATGACTGCACTTGGTTCAGGTCAGCTTCTGACATTTGATTTTGCTTCTCCTTTTTTCTTGTTGAGGCAGATTGCTGTTTACGTGTCATTTTTCAGGAACTAGTTGCCATTTTCATGGGAGTCAGAGAGCTCTTGGCTCGCTCTTTTGGAGGTTGGTATTAATGCTTCTACAGGTTGCCTGTAGCCAACTGCCCTGTGGGGTTGCCTTTCACCTTTGTCCCGCTTGGGTTTCCCTCTTGCCCTAGCCTATTGGGAATCTGTTGTTTGGAGGGCAAGTTTGATGGTCCTCTCAGTTGTCAGGCTCTTATGTCTGCCTGCGTTGCACTCCAGCAACCTTCAGGCCTCTGTAGGGGATGTTTGCAGCTGTTCAGGCCTAATTCTGAAGGAAAGTGCTGGCCTGGGAGTGGGAGCATGCAGCTCCAAGGGTGGGGATGGGCCAGAAGTGGGACCCTCTGCTCCCAGCTAGAGGCACTGGGGTCAGATGGGTGAGTGGGAAATAGGGCCCAGTCTTATCTCTTAGAAGGCTGGGGAATTCCAGGCCAGGCAGGGAAAAGGTAGGAAGTAAAGTGCCGAATTGGGGGAGGGATACACTAATGGGCAGCAGGAGGGCCCCATGCTGTTTGGGGTATCATGAGCCTCTACTGGGTGGCATCATGAGCCTCTACTGAGTGGCTGGTGTTCAGGAAGCTGCGGCTGGCAGGCAACAGCAGTCTGCAGCAGCACAGTGGATGGGGCTGGACCAATTCCTGCAGCAGGGCTGGGTCCTCAGGGCCCCACCACAGCTGTAGGAAATGGGGTGTGAGTCAGCTCCTGGTTCAGGGAAGTGCCCTGAACTGTCGCAGGAATTAACTGACAGCCTCATAACCCCTACTCAGCCAGAGATTTCCCCATTCAGCAATCTCCATGAAGCTCCCAGTGTGAGCTGCCTACGTGGTCACCATCTTGCCCAGAAAGTCATTTCATGTTTTTATAGGCTTATTTATGGAACATATGTGGTATATATTATGGTGGTGTCTGTTTAAAACATCACTCTTTTGATTATTTTTGATACATTTAAGTTGTTGATTTTTATTAAAAATAATTATTTTAAACTAATTTATTTAGACACCTGACTGCATAGGTAGTCCTACAAGGTTATAATATAGAATTCTTGATCAAAGTTTGTTACTTAGCAAAGACAATATCTTTCTCCAGGAAATATGTGCATGTCAAATCTCTTGTATGCAAAGAGGTTGCACTGTCAAGTGTATAACGGTATAATACATGTTTTTAGGTACCCTGAGTCAGTTCTGACTCATACAACTCTATATACAACAGAATGAAAGACTACCTGCTGTGTTATACTCACAATCGTTCTTATATTGAGCCCATTGGTGCAGTCATGTGTCAGTCTCTCTCCTCTTCAGCTTTTCCCTATCCCCTATATTGCCAAGCAAGATGTCTTTTTCCAGGGACTTGTCTCTCCTGATAACATATTCAATATATGAGATATGTTGTCTCACCATCCTCACTAGAAAGGAGCATTCTGGCTATTTGTTCTAAGATAGGTCTGCTTATTCTTTTGGAAGTCATGGTACTTATTAGCCCATATGTCTTATACTAATCTATAAATTCCTCTTCAGACTCAGGAGACACATGCAATGACACCCAATGCAGGAAGAGCACAGGCCAGTGGGTGGAAAGTCTTGTGGGTCCAGTGGCAGTGGAAGCATCTCAGTGCTGGCAGGGGTCTCCACATCATTACTTCAACTCCAGGGCTCTAGCGTACCTCCATGTACTTTGCCGTAGGAATGTCTTATAGGGAGTGTGTGTCCCAACTCCAATTAGCTACTTATTTGCTTAGCACCTCCAAATGAGATCATCAAGCTGTGACAAGCTAAACTCCACCCCTTCACTCTTAAGTCTCAAAGTGACTACAGATGGTGTAACTACCACAATACCCAAGCCATTAAAGGATAGGCTCAACAGAAAATGATGACTAATGAAAATTCAAGAGGCACTGATATCAAATAGGGACCAATTGTTGATGATGTGGATTGTAGACAACAGTATATTCCTCTTTTCATAACAATAGTTTTTGTGGACATCAAGACCTATTGTCATTACATAGTTCACAAAGACAATGTTCTCTATCCTACTTGGGTGAACAGCAACTGGGGTCTTAAAAACTCAGCCACCATTCCTCTCTCCCTGTCGTGAGAAAGCAAGAGTGATGAAAATCAAAAGTATATGGAAAAGCTCAGTCCATAGGACTAACGAATTATATAAGCATCAGTGTTCACAGCCCTGTGGTCAGAACTAGATGGTAGCCTCTTACTATTACCAACTACTTTGTAAAGAATCATGTAGAAGGTCCAATGGAGAGCAGCATAAAAATGTGGAGCAAAACTCATATTCAAAAAATAAATCATGTTTATTGATTGCAGAGAGATAGTTTGGATCCCTGAGACCATGCTGTTACACATTTCAAGTCTAGAACTGTACTCCCCTTTGTGGTAGAATATTCAGTCATTTAAGACCAAAAGAGAGCTCTGGTGGTGTAGGGGTTGGGCTGCTAACCCCAACCAAGGTCATCAGTTTTAAGTCAACAACCCCAGGAGGAAGATAATATTTCCACTCCCATAAAGAGTTAGAGTCTCCTTAGTCCATGTGATGCACCAATTAGTGAGTGAAAATATCTCTAGCCTCCCACCAGGGAGTGAATTGGCAAGCAAGTTTAATGTAATTGAAGCAGTTTACAATAGACTGAATCCTTACTAAAAATTATGACACTGATTCTACACCAACTGATGATATGTGATAAAATTGTTCATCTAGCTGTGGAGTTTTTCTTTACTTCCAAAGGAGAATGCAGCTCTACTTTGATGAATCTTTTAAACATCCTTCCTTAATGTAAAAGAAGGGATATGATGTGGGTGAGAGTGATTACACCAGAGAACTTCAGCAGTACAACAGTTCTCCCAGACTGATTTTTTTTGTGTGTAAAGTTGACACGTAAGAATGATTTCAAAACATAATTCATGTAGCAAATCAGACTCCAACAATTTTTGTTGTATGATTTTACAAAATGCTCATATTTAATTATGAACTGCTTGAAATCACTAATAAAGTTTTTTTAAAAAAGTTACAGTCACAGAGACTCACAGGAACAATTCTACCCTGTCCTATAGGGTCGCTAGGAGTCAAATTGACTCAACGGCAGTGAGTTTGGTCACTGAAGGATTGTGAAGCATATGGTCCGAGGTTGAAGGAGGGATTAGTATCAGAGCCTCAAGTGTGGGAATCTGGTTGGCAGAAGGCTATGGATGATAGTGGGAGCCCAAGATCTATTTGTGGAACTACATGTGAGGTAGGCCCCTGGTAGTCTCCCTCTGTCCATTGTTGGAGGGTGGGAGAGAGGAGTTGCTGGGCAAAGTGCATTAGAGAGTTGAGTGTGGACAATCAAGGGCATGAATTTCACTTGAATAGTTAAACTTTGTCAGCAGTTCCCCCTATGATATATGCTGGACCTGATCTGATTTCCACAATTTTAATTGTTTTAGATTTGTATTGTTTTATTGGTACACATTAGGGGGTATCTTAGAGAAGTTGGGTAGTTGGGGCTCGCCCTATTGAAGTTGTATGTTTTTTTAATTTATTGGTGTATGAGGCCCAGGAGTTATGAACCTGTGGGGACGAGTGGAGTGGGGGGCTCAGGTGGAGGGGGAAAGTGGGGTTGGCAGGGTGGAGGGGAGACAATGCCAAGGAATGCATGTGGGAAGGATATGTTTGGAGGCTGATTGTGGTGGCAGATGTCCAGTTCTGATGGATGTGGTTGAGCTATGGAATGATGTAGTGTGTGTGTTGATTCCCAATTAATAGTGATAATAATAAAAATAACGATAATTTGCCACAAAAGGGTAACATTTATCCAGTGACAGTACTGAGACTTAGGAAAAGTAAAAAGATAGGTATAAAGTTGAATAAGTATTAATGCATTGAGATGAATTCAATGATGAGCTGAAACAAAATATGTTGAATTGTTCATTGCAAGACTGGTGATGTACTTTGCAACCCTTCCACCAAACTCACAATAAAACGTATTTTTAAAATTGTAAAAGCTCCTTCTCCTGATGTGGTAATCACTGCTCATGAATGAAGCTTGTGGTAGAGATAAAGCAAGGACATATCATGAAATTATGCTCACACAATGTCCAACATCCTATTTCACAGAAAGTATTGTGGACTCTAAATGGTACTGTATTTTTTTTATTGCTTCAGAGTCACCATTGACTGAACAGCAGTGAGTTTTTGTTGTTGTTGTTTTGAGTCACAAATACTAATTCCCCAAATGATTTTGAGTTCTTTGGTTTTGGAATAAACCAAATAATGAAAGGACTTCTAAAATTTCATTGCAAAATGGGATTAAAAGGCAATGGAAATATTCTGTAAACTTTTGGAAGCCCCTTTGTATAGTGAGTCAGCTTCAGAATGTGTGTATTGCTGTCTTAAGATAAAATATAATACTGAATTAAAACTTTCAAATTTCTAAATGTCGTTTACAGAAAATAGGAGATATATATATATCTCCTATTTTCTGTAAACGACATTTAGAAATTTGAAAGTTTTAATTCAGTATTATATATATATATATGATAAATACCCAAACTATACCCATAGTTAATTTATTGAGCAACATCAGATTGCTACTTTGTCCATTAATGCTTTAAACAAATGTTGGAATGTTGGGAGGCTGATGCTGCACTTCCTCAAACTCACGGTAATGGAGTCTGTCCTACTCTAAGAACCCCATAGAACTTGCCTTTATGGGTTTCTGGAATTCTCACTCCTTGTTTGTTGTCTTATGTTTTTTTTTTTTAAACATCCCTCAGATCTCATCATCTTACTCTTTATTGAGAGAACTTACAATCTCATCCTGGCACCAGAAGAAAACAATGAAGAAGTGATAAAAGAAAGGAAGGAGAAGTAAAGTGGTAGAACGATAAGATAGAAAAATGCCCAGACTTTTGATAGTTAGTCCTATACGCTCTAAAGAGGCTAGTGAACATCACTGGGAGAGATTATAATTGTTTACAGAGTAGAAAGCCTGGTCTGTCCCCTTCAGAACTACTAATGTATTTGAACCCCTGACTGTTCGATTAGCAGCCCAAGGTCTAACCACTTTGCCACCAAGGCTCCCCATGCCTACCCTTGCAGTCTCCCTAGATTTCATCAACATGTTTTATTCACCAGTTCGTGTGAAACAGCAGGGATTCTCTGTTTGCCCAGGTTTCTCCCCTGACCCTGTCATCACATTTGTCCTCCTCACTCTAATGGGCCTCCCCTTTATTGATCTACGAATCAAACCTGCTACTGCTGAGATAACTTTAACGCATAACAGCCTTACAGTGAAGAGCTGCTCCTAAGGGGTTTGAGGGACGTGATCTTCCTGAATTAGATGGCTGGGCACTTCTGCATAGACTCAAACCCAATCTCTTTGGGTTCATAATTGAGCCCCTAACCCTTTGAGTGACAGCCTCCTTACTCAGAGGGTTATGCTAACATATTTCCACTCTCCCGGGAAGCCATCTAACTACTAGGCTGTTCCTCTCCAGGAGAGTCTCAGGAACAGAAATGTGCAAGAACTCTTTGAAGTGATGTTGTGGATAACAGAGTCCCCTCACAAATTGCTGTCGGCCATAACTTTTGCCTGAGTGTTTTCCTCTCTTGCTCAGGAAGGCAGACACTTGATCCATGGAGTGGACAGTCTGCTCCACAGTCTTCATCTTCTACCACTGCTTCTACCAAGCGCCTGCTTCTAACTTGCCATGGCTTTGCAGTGAAGTCCTTCCCCATTTCCAGGTGTGGGGTCAACTGTCAGCGCAGCAACTGCTAGGGAGCAGAGAGGACTGTCAGTTTGGAGGGCTCAACAAGCCAAAAGTCAACCAACAAACAATGCAGTCACCATAAGGAAGGAGGTAGATCCAGAAAGCAGATGTCCACAGCTTATGGCCTGTTCAGACTCCATTACAGCCCTTTCTTTCATCCACAGGAACATCTGAGAGTCTGCTTGAGGCAGGACATTAAAATAGATAGAAGATAAAATATTCAAACACTAAATGGTTTAAGAAACCAGAAACAGGCATGTCTGTAGAAAGTAGAGAAACAGGTGCCTCAGTTAAAATTTAAATTCCTTCAGCTGACCACTCCTAGTCAACATGTGTCTGCTTCACACGGGCATCAATTTGCAAAATATGTCTAGATCCGTTGCCAGCTAGAAGGGAACACGCTGATTGCTCTCACTAGTACGTGACAATTTTCATTCCTCAGATGTTCTATCTGGTGTGTTATGCAGACCAAATACTTTTGTTATTGTTTAAGTTAATGAGCAGGAAAACAAGAGCCACTGGCCCATTTTAAGTCTGTGTTCCAGTGAAGGTGGCTCATTTTCAAATTAGTTTGATGGCAGAATGAGCGTGTACTTTTTAAATGATCTTCATTATAAAAGCACTGCATATTCATGGTACGGATTAGCTTAATGTCTCTCTTCTATTATAGGCTTCATTGCTGAATTAGTCTGTCCCCTCACCTTAAAATGCAGAGATCAGGTCACACTGTTTGCTAATTAACTATTTGTGCTCCATTAAAAGTTTAGTATATTTTAGCTGGAGGTGATGATGGAGCCCAAATGAGGAAGGGCAATAAACCAATTACAGTGGACTAAAACGGTGATACTAGTGTTAGCAGTTCTGAGTAAAACAATGATAGCCCTGGACTTTTTTTTCATACTAAAACCTTCTAAATATGTGTGTCACTACATAGCACTGTCCTTACAAGGGGGCTTGGGACAGTGAGGGTGACACAGGACTGAATAGTGATATAGGAGAATGTGGTGACATAGGACAGAGCGGTGACTGAAGGCGGTGAGGTGACAGATGCAGCATCACAGGAGAATGTGGTGACAAAGGAATATGTAGTGACACAGGACTGTGAGACAACTCAGGGAAATGGAATGAGACAGGGCAGTGGAATGACACAAGGCAGTGAGGTGACACAAGATATTCAGATGGCATTCCATAGTGTATCATTATGGGAGAATGTGGTGACACAGGAGACTATAGTGACACAGCTCAGTGAGGTAGAACAGGCCAGGGGGCCACTGAGGAATGTGAGGTGACAGGACCAGGGAGTGACTCATGATAGTACAGTAGGACAACATAAAAGGTTGACTCGGGATAATAGTGCACTATTATCCTATGCTATCTTAGTGCACAGTTCAGGGTCAACATTCAATAACTAGGGCTCAACAAAGCACAGTAAGTTTGTATGATTGCAACACACTGCCAGGGAAGATGGCTGACTGACCTGTTCCAAATGTGGTGTTGATGAAAACGTGGAATATCAGAGGTAGTTTCCAAAAGACATGGAAAAATGGAGTTAAAAAAAATGGACGTTTTCTACAAGCTTTTAGAAGCCCTAGTATGCAGCAGACCATCAGAAGAATAAACAAATCAGTCTCATAAAAGATACAACCCGAATTCTCCATAGAAGCAAGGATGGCAAAATGTTATCTTGCTTCCTGACCATGTCCTCAGGAAAGACCAAACACTGGAAAAAGATATCATGCTTGATAAAGTTGAGGACCATTCAAAGAGGAAAGCCTTTAATGAGATGGACTGAAACAGCCTCAAAAGTGGACTCAAATGTACTAGCGACCAGGAAGATGGCACAGGGCTGGGAAGTGTTTTGTCAAAGCCAACCCCAACAAGAGCGAACAGCAGCAATAACCTTGGCAGATAGTAGGTAACAAAACATGCTGCTTTCCACAAAAGCACACTAAAATCGCTTCTGAGAAACACCACCAAGAGCTGTATGAGCAAGACAGTATATTTGTTGTTGTTGTTGTTGTTAGGTGTCTTACAGTTAGTTCCAACTCATAGAGATCCGATGGCATCGGAACAAGGCACTGACAAACCTGCACCGTCTTCACAATTGTTCTTAGCTCTGAGCCCATTGTTGAAGCCACTGTGCAATCCATCTGATTGAGGGTCTTCTTCCTTTTTGCGACACTTCTGCATAATGTCTTTTCCATGGACTGGTCTCTCCTGATAATATGTCCAAAGCACTTGAGACAAAGTCTTGCCATCCTCACTTTTAAGGAACATGCCGGCTCTACTTCTTCCAAGACAGATCTGTTTGTTCTTTTGGCAGTCTATGAAATTTTCAATATTCTTTGTCAGCACAATAACTGCCCTCAAAGCTGTTTTCCTCCGATGCCAAATGAGCAAACGGCTGACTTATAATTTACTCTAAATTAAACTAATTTAATGCCCACAAAGCAAGGTGTATGGTATGAAATGCAGCATAGGTACTCAATAAATATTATTTGGGGATAAGAAAAAGATTCATTAAATCACAATTGAGAAAATGTGAATTTTCTTTCAAAGTAATCATTTCCTGGTGACTTTACTTCATCCCCGTGGGAGCCTTCTTGGTATGGTGATTAACTTGTTGGGTTGTAAGGTCAAACGGCAAGGTCAGCAGTTTGAAGCTACAAGCTGCTTCTCAGGAGAAAGATGAGGCTATATCTACCCATAAAGAGTTACAGTCTCAGAAACACACAGACACAATTCTATTCTGTCCTATAACATTGCTATGAGTCAGAATGTGCTTGATGGCAGAAAGTTTGGTTTGGTTTATTTCGATTTAACTTCTTCAAAGACAGCATATCTTATTCTGGAGTGTTACTTTATCACTATATTAGCTTCTTAAGGCTTCTTCAAATAATAACCAACACTTGATGATGATAAACAATAGCATTTTATTCTCTCATGTTTCTGGAGGACAGACTCTAAAAGTCCATTTCCCTGGGTCATGATCATGGTTACAGAGCCACTCAGAGACTCGCCTCTCCCTCCTCTGGATGCTGCCAGCATTCCTTAGTCTGTGGCCACATCTCTCCAATCTTTAATCTTTTCGTTTCTCTTTTCTGTTCTCAGAATTTCTTTTCTACTTTGTGTGGTCAATTCTCCCACTAGCTCCCTCTGATCAAGATATGTGCATCTAGAACACCCAGGAGAACCTCATCATCTCAAAAATCCTCAGTTAAATCCTATCTGAAGAGTTCTTGTCATATAAAGTAATATTTACAGGTTACCAGGCTCAAACCATGGTGCTTTCAGTGGATATATATATATATATATATATATATATATATATATATATATATATTTCATATATATATGAAAGTTGCACATTGAATAAGGAAGACTTGGTGTTTGAATTGTGGGACTAGTGAAGAGAGTATTGAAATCACCATACAGTGCTAATAGGACATGCCAATCTGTCTGAGAAGTATGGCCAGAGCGCTCCTTAGAGGCTAAAATGGTGAGATTTTTGTCTTACATACTTTGTACATGTCAGGAGAGACTAGTCCCTGGAGAAGGACATCCTACTAGGTAAAGTAGAGGGACAGAGAAAAAGAGGAAGGCTCTCAATGACACAAGGGACATAGCTGCTACAAGAATAGGCTCAACCAAGGGAATAATTGTGAGACGGCACAGGACCAGCCAGTGTTTTGTTCGGTTGTGCATAGGGTTGCTGTGGGTCATAACCAACTTGATGGCACCTAACAACAAAACATGACCGATTCCCAGGGGCTACCGTTCAACCCTGTGTGATTTGGTATTTAACTTTATATGTTTTGGTAATATAAAACTCATTTAAAATTGGGAAAGTTCTTATCAGTGAATGGAATTTATTTCATGGGTTACACGATTTCACCATTTCAAACAAACCTTCCTAAAGTGAAAGGAAATTCCAAGAGATCTTTCTTGTTCTAATTACTTCTTGTGGGCTGGGCATGGGGTGAATGCCTCTAAGGGGCCAGGGCAGATGGGGTGCTGTGTTCAAAGAAAGCAAAACTTGATGCCACAAGAGTCAATGTTCTCTACAGATTTTCTAGATTGCAGTGATGCTGAAACAATCTATTCAGAGCCTTTGAAGCACAATATAATAAGAGTAGGTAAGAGGCTGACTCAGTGTGAGGGATGGCTGAAGTCCAAGGCTCAGTCCAGATTTATTATTCTGCCACCCAAGGCGTCTGTGTACTCATAATAGGAGGTACAGAGGAATGAAAGGCTTCATACTGGTGTCCTTTGTGGTGATGAAAATAACAGAATAGCCGAATCTTAAATGTTATTAAATCTGGAGAATGTGGGTACATGAGGGAAGGACTATGCAGTATGGTGGTTGAGTCCATAAAGGACATTTGCATTAAAGGTCCCCTGGGGGACAGTAGTATAGATGAGCCAAGAGAGGTAAGGGCTCCAAGAACTGTAAGAAATTAAGCAAGAGGATGGTTGGGACAAAGGGGAGAGAGAAGAATACATGGGCTGTAATCTATTTCCCAAGGACACGGTAAAATTAAAATTAATAAAATGATGGCCCTCTTGCACAGAACATTTTTTATTGTGCAATTGGGTGAGTTGGGGTACCTCTGTGGCTCTGGAATTTGGCCATTCTGGTGTCACTGGTGGAGAGGACCAATGTGGGGGAATTCCAAGCATCCAGGGACGGAGAGACATAGGAGCCCAGGCATTAGTTTACCCCAAGGATCTTCACCATGGGCACAGGACAAAACCTGCGGCCACTTTTCAGCATTTTTCAATCCCCCGGGATTCCTATCCAACACGAGGGTCAAAATGGGATCTTTTCAAGCCAAATATGATGGAGGTTGAGCAGTTTTCCTAATCCTAGCGAGTGACTACAGAGTCCTCATGGCAGAGAAGTTATGCACTCAACGGCTAGGCCAAAGGTCAGTACTCAACGGCTAGGCCAAAGGTCAGTGCTCCTCACCTCATGCACCCACCAGTGACTCCAATGCTTATAGAATCAGAACAATCTTAACATGCTTCTTTGGTAAAGATTTACAGCCCTGGGAATATTATGAAACAATTATATTGTGGTCTATGGTGTTGCTACAGTTAGAATAGGCTCAGCAGCATTACATGTTTGGTTTTGTTAGGTGCCATCAAATTGCTTTCTACTAATAGAAACCCTTTGTACGACAGAATAAAACTTGCCTTAACAATATTTGCTATGCTTGAGCCATTGTTACAACTGTGTCAACCTATCTCAGGGAGGATGTTCCCTCTTTTTACTGAACACTCATATTCATAAGCAGGAAAGCTTTGTCCAGGGACTTGTCCCCCTGATAATAGGTCCAAAGTTTGTGAAACAAAGCCTTACCATCCTCCATGCTTAGGAACAATTTGACTATATTTTTACTGTATTACTTCAAGACAACTTTGATCATTCTTCTGGAAGTTCACCCCATATTTAATGTTTTTTTTTTTTGGCCAAAACCACAATTCGAATTCATCAACTCTTCTTGGGTCTTCTTTAGCCACCATCCAGCTTTCTTTTTTTTTTATTACTTCAA
>NW_022103899.1:55169824-55194756 GCF_000313985.2 Echinops telfairi | reverse complement strand
ACACACACACACACACACACACACACACACACACACACACACACTTTAAACAGGGTTTTTAAGCACCAGTTATGTCCAATGCAATCTGACTTTTTATTTCTTGAGTTCTGCTTTAACAGATACTAATTGTGGATCCACATGAAATAAAATCTTTGGCATGTTCAATATTTTCTTCATTTATCAAGACATTGTTTATTTTCCAGTTGTATTTTTATTTCTGTTATATTGAGATGTAGTCCTTATTGAAAATTTTAATTAGCTATTTTCCAATTCAGATACTGTGTTCCTGTTCATATAGTCCAGATTCTTGGAATTTTTTTTGGTCTGGCTAACAGACTAAATATAAATAGTGAAAGCCTACAATGCTGACACACATCTTTTCCGATATTAAACAATGAAGTATCTCCTTCTCTGTTCAAATTACTGTTTCCTGGTCCATGGATAAGTTCCACATGAGCACAATTAAGTGTGTTGGAATTATTGTTGTTCACATCATCTTTTTATGATCCACCAAATTGAATTCTTTCACACAGTCAATGAAACAAAGGCAAACATTTTTCTGGCATTTTTAGCTTCCAACCAAGAAGCACCTGACATCAGCACTGATATTCCTCCTTCCGGCCTCTTCTGAAACTGGATTGAATTTCTAGCAGTTCCCTGACAATGGATTGCTGCAAATATTTTAAAAATATATATCTTCAGCAAAGTTTTCCTTAAATATGAGATTAATTATGTTTCTGCATTCTGTTTTGTCATTTTTCATTGAAATTGGTACAGTTATTGGTCTCATTCAGCTTATTGTCAAGACACTAGCTCCTTTCTCCTTCCAGATGTCTCAGTATAGATGAGTGAGCTTCCAGTATTGTATCATTTATTAGTTGAGACATTGGAATTGGTACTTAGTCAATTCCTGGAGTCATATTTTTCAGCAATGCCTTTAGTGCAGTTTACACTTATTCCTTCAGTACTATCAATTTTGATCAGATGCTGCCTTTTGAAATGACTGAATATCAATCAGGTTTTTTGGTACAGTGGCTCTGTGCAAACCTTTATCTTCTTTTTGTTGCTTCCCCCACTGTTAAATTGGGAGTCCTGGCCATGCAGTGGTTACACATTGGGCTGATAACCTTAAGGTCACTTAAACCAACAGCCACTCTGCAGGAAAATGAGGAGAGTTTGTATTTCTGCAAGGAGTTAAATATTTTGCCCATGTAGTCCATCAATACTGCAACTCAAAAATTCCATTTGGGGAGAGAAATGGGTAGGAAGAGACAGTTGGTGATTTATTTCTTAAAATAAAAAAGCCAGTGGAAACCTTATGAATCTCAACAGAACATTGTCTGATGTAGTGTTAGCAGGTAAGACCCTTTGGAAGATACCCATAATCATACTGAAAAAGACTGGAGAAGCAGGCTGCTCAAAGCAGAGCCCACCTTAATATTGTGGATGAGTCCATGTCCGTGTCCACTTGATGACGGAGCACTACTTAGAATAAGAAGAAACCACTCAAAGTACCCATTAGTAATCAGAATGTAAAATATACCAAGTACAAATCTAGAAAGATTGTAAGTTATCAGAAAAGAAAAGGAATACACAAAGATTGATATCCTAGGCATT
Source organism: Echinops telfairi (assembly GCF_000313985.2). NCBI lineage: Eukaryota > Metazoa > Chordata > Mammalia > Afrosoricida > Tenrecidae > Echinops > Echinops telfairi. The sequence continues at coordinate 55,193,139 of NW_022103899.1, read as the reverse complement.
TGTGGGATAAAAGGAGCTGGTAGTGGCCATTTTAAATTGGACTTTCATATGGTCTAGGATGCTGTGATTGGAAAGTTGAAGAGATAGAGTCTCATGTTCCTTGAAAACGGTAAGGAAGAGGCCCATATCTGACCTCCCCTAGCTTCCATATTGCCACCAGAGAGAGGTCAGACATGCCTCCACTCTCCATCCTTCTTTACCTAATTTGACACCAACCTTTCCTTCCAAGGCACTCTTTTTCTTTGCTGTATTCAATAATTCATTGCAATAGCCACACAGAACTCAGAATATACTCACTCTTATGAGCGTCTAATGAGGACAAAGAATAGCCTTTCCACTCACATGAAGAGTTAGAGACTCTCTTTTGTTGAGAGGAGTTCTTACAATGGTGTCCAGGTAGAATCACCTGCCCAGTGCTCTTATTGTTAGGTCGAATAATTAAGATGTAAGGAGGCCAATATTGGGAAGCTGAGTGCTGGAAATAGAATGCCAGTGTCCCAAGGTTTGTGGTTTAGACTTTCCCTTACAATTTTCTCTCACAGAGCCATTCGAGGGCCCACAGTGACACTCTAAGTTCACCGCATCTATCCATGGCTGTTGGCAATTTCCTGTGTCCCTTGGCTGCTTCTCAGGATCCTTGCACTCACTGGCTACTCTCTGAATCTGCAGACTGCTCCTCGGGGATTCCTACACCTGCCAGCCATTTCCCAAACCCTCAGGCTGTTTCCCAGGTCCCCTGGAAGGCCATGCCAACAGGCCACTGTCCTCGACCATCAGCTGCTTCCTGCCTTCCCCTCCCCCGAAGCACACAGGCTGTTTTCTGTACTCTCCAAACTCTTCTCAAGATCCCTTTACACATGGATGTCTTCCTGTCCCTACAGACTGGATCCAGCCCCCTCTCCCCCACCACCACCTGCCAACCACTTCCCATGCCTACATGACATTTTCCTGGCTCCCTATATTTACTGGTCACTTCCTGTGTCAGCTGGCTACTTCCTAGACTCCTGAGACTTGCTAACCTCATCCTGCACCCGAAAGCCACTTTCTTCACTCCCTACACACCCTGGCAACCTCTAATATCTGGCGACTACCTCCTGGGGTCCACACATCCGTCAGTCACTTCCCTTGCCCGCTCACCTCTCCCTGGAGTACTCTACGCTGGTTGGACTAGACTACCAAGAAAATGGCACTGAGCTCCAACAAAATGACATGATACAACAACCTACTTCAGCATCCACTACAAGAAAACAAGAGAAACAAATCACAATGTCAGAGTTGGACCTGAACCTATCATTGTACATAGAAGGAGCAGTACTTTGAACCACCACATAAAAAAAAATCTTTAGAATGCTGCTTAGTCATGTAGAATATTAGGGAATCAATACAGAAAAAGAATGGAATGATAAAGAGGTGGAGTTCACATACCAAAGTGAAATACAAGAGTTATGGGATGATGCAGCAGAAACAAAGAAGACAATAAAAGACCTCAACAACAGGCTGAAAGAAGCAGAAAACCACATCAGTGACCTTGAAGATACCAAGCAGAATTTAACACATGTGAAATACAAGATAAATAAAGGAGCTGAAGAAAACCTGAGAGAATCGAGCAATGTTATAAAGCGAAACAGTATTTGAATAATTTAGATGCCAGAACAAGATGTAACAAAGAAATCAACAGCTGAATAGCGAGGGAATTCTTGGAAGAAAACTTCCCCAATATAATAAAAGAGGATCTGACAATCGTCATTGGAGGAAGCAGAAAGGACACCACATAGATTGAGTCCCAGGAACAAATCACCAAGGCGTGTACTAGTCAAATTATTGAACTTTGAGAAAAAAGAAGAAAATCATAAGGGCAGCTAGAGAAAAAAATGAAGTCACCTATAAGGATAATCAGATAAGAATATGCTCAGACTTATCAGCAGAAACCATGAAGAAAAGGAGAAATGGAGTAACATATTCAGAGAGATTAAAGAGAATAATTGTAGCCTGTGAATCATTTACCCCGCCAAGCTCTCTATCAAAATAGGAGAGGTTCGAGTTTTCTCAGATAAGGAGCATTTTAGAGAATATGTAAAAAGAAAGCCAGCACTACAAAGACCAGTTTCCAACTCACTTTGGACAAAAGACCAATATCCACAGAACACAAGCATGAGACCACCGCATAGTGCAACACTATCCAGTAGACACGGTGCTGTAATCAATGCCCAACTTTTCTTAGACTCCAGGAGGAAAGAAGGCAGGTATGAATCCTCCACACCTACACAACACACAGCTAAGGAAGGAAGTGGAAAAATACTTAACACAAAAGGCACGAGATGGCAGCAAAGAACCAAAAGATGGATGTCATTGCTCTGAACATCCATTATCTGAACTCAGCCATTACAAAACAAAGACTAGCAGACTGGATTAGGAAACAAAACCCATCAATTTTCTGTCTGCAAGAGACACATCTCAAGTTCCCAGACAAATGCAGGTTGAGGATTAAAAGTTTACAGAAAACATATCAAACAAACCTAAAGAAAACATATCTTTCTTTAGAACTGCAACCTAAAGAAAGCAGGGGTTGCAATTTTAATGTCTGATAATAAGATCTCAAGGTGCAGGACATAAGAAGAGATAAGCATGGGCACTATATAATGCTTAGGGGAGCAGGAGACCAAAAACCCATGAGCATAATTAATGTATGCACACCCAAGGAGAGAACACCACGTTTGTCAACCAAATCTTCCAACAGGTGAAAAAAGAAATCACAGACTTGGCAATAATAGTAGGAGGCTTCAATACACAGCACTCCAAGAAAGACATATCAGTGTGAAAGAAGCTAAGAAAAGACTCTACAATCAAGCAATGTTATGATCAGGCTGAGCTGTCAACCCAGATGCAAAAAAAATACACATTCTTTTCAAGTGTACATGACACATATTTGAAAATAGAACACATGCTGGGGGGCAAGTCAAGCGTGAATAAATATAAACAAGTAGAGGTCACAGAGACTTCCTTCTCTGACCACCATGCCATACAGCTAGAAGTAAATGGAAGAAAGAAAAAGAAGGGAAAACACATGAAAGCTAAACAACGTACTTCTGAAAAAGGACTGGGTTTTACCCCCAAAATAGAAACAAAATTAGGCAGTTTTTAGGAACTAATGAGAATGAGAATACATCATATCCAAACCTATGGGATACAGCAAAGATAGTCATCAGAGGGTGCTTGATAGTGATAAATGCACATATAAAGAAGGAAGAGAGACTTATGATTGATACCCTATCACAAAACCTCCAGCAGTTGGAACAGAATCAACAGAACAATCCATCTAATAGCAAAAGAAAAGAAATGATAAAAATTAGAGATAGATAAACAAATAGGGGGAAAAAAGTGGAAAAATCAACTCAGTAAAAAGCTGGTTCTTTGAAGGAATCAACAGAATTGACAAACTGCTAGCAAACCTTACAAAAGATAAAAGGAGCAGATGTCAATATCCAGGATGAGGGATGAAACAGGGGAAATTACAATGGACTCCAATGAAATTAAATGACTTATTACACAGTATTACGAAAGACTGTACTCCAACAAATTGAACAACATGGATGGCATGGACAAATATCTGGGAAAACAAGCCCTCCCCATATTATCTCAAATGGACATCAAGACCCTGAATAGACCCATAGCAAAAGAAGAAATAGATTCGGTTATTAAGGAACTCCCAACTAAAACAAACTCTGGTCCAGATGGCTTCACAGAATTCTACCAAGCATTCAGGGAAGAACTGACACCAATCATATCTAAACTCTTCCAGAAGATAGAAAAAGATGGTAAACTCCCAAAGACATTCTATGAAGCTGGTATAACACTGATACCAAAACTAGGCAAGGATCCCACAAGAATGAAGAATTGCAGGCTGATATATCTTGTGAACATAGATGCAAAAGTCCTCAACAAAATTCTGGCCAATAATATACAAAAGTATATAAAATATATAATCCATCATGACCAAGAGGGATTAATACCAGGGATGAAGGGATGGGTCAACATTTGAAAAACCATCAATATTATCCATCAAATTAACAAGAAAAAGGACCAAAACCACATGATTATATCACTTGCAGAAAAGGCTTTTGACAACATTCAACACCCATTCCTAATTAAGACACTCAAGAAGAAAGGATTAGAAGGAATTTACCTAAAAATGAAAGCAATATATGAAAAGCAACACCCAGAATTCTAATTAATGGAGGACAAATGAAAACATTCCCACTGAATAAGGGGACCTGACAAGAACAGCCCTTGTCTCCACTTCTGTTCAGCACCATCTTGGAGGTCCTAGCTAATAATATAAGGCAACGGAAGAATATCAAAGATATACACTTGGGTAAAGATGAAGTGAAATTGTTTCTGTTTGCAGATGACATGAATTTATATATTGAGAACCCCAAAAATTCCACACTAGGATTGCTGGAAAGGACAGAGAATATGGTAGAGTAGCAGGATATAAGATCAACAATGAGAAGTCAATTGGATTTCTATATACCACTGATGGTATTACTGAAAAAGAGATCATGAAGGTAGTACCCTTCACAATAGTCAAGCATAAATTGAAACATCTAGGGATATACCTAACCCAGAATACAAAGGATCTGGACAAGGGAAACTACAGAACATTATTCTAAGAAACTAAAAGGGATTTTCACCATTGGAAAAATATCCCATGCTCATGGATCAGAAGACTCAATATTGTAAAAATGTCAATTCTTCCCAAGGTACTATATAAATTCAATGTCATCCTAATACAAATTCCAACATCATTTTTCAAATGGAAAAAAAAATGCCTACCAACTTCATATGGACAGGGACAAATCCAAGGTTTGGCAAAGAAATCCTCAAGAAGAACAAAGTAGGCAGGCTTGCATTACCTGACTTCAAAACTTATTATTCAGCCATGGTTGTCAAAACATCATGGTACTGGTACAATGATAGGCACTCAGACCAATGGATAAGCACAGAAAATCCAGAAAGTAAAATAGCATCATATATACAACTTATCTTTGACAAAGGCCCCCAAAATATCAAATGGGAAGCAGATGCCCTTTTCAACCAATGGTACTGGAAAAAACTGGATATCAACCTGCAGAAGAATGAAATAAAATCCGTATCCCACTGCTTGCACAAGAATAAATTCAAGGTGGATCACAGACCACGAGGTAAAACTATTAAGATCATCAATGAAAGGATTGAGACAAAGCTAAGAACCTTAGTGCAGGGAATACATGGGCTATCAGAAATTAGGAAGGATACAAACTCAAAGGAGGATAAAATAGATGAGTGGGACATTCTAAAGATAAAATACCTGTGTACATTGGAAAACTTCATCAAGAGAGTAACAAGAGAGCCCACATTATGAGAAAAAGGATTTAGTAATGACATATCAGACAAAGGGATTATTACTAAAATCTACAGAATTCTGCAAGCTTACATCAAGAAAAACAAAACAAAATGAATAACCCACTGAGAAAGAGGGCAAAAGACCTGAGTATACAATTCACAAAGGAGGAAGCCTGAATGGCCAACAAACATATGAGAAAATGTTTCCTATCATTAGCCATGCAGGAAATGCAAATCAAAACAACTATGAGATACCACGTAACACCCACAAAGATAGCCCAATTAAAAAAAACCAGAAAGCAACAAATACTGGAGGCGTGTGATGAGGTAGGAATTCTCATTCACTGCTGGTGGTCTTGTAGATACATACAGCCACAGTGGAATGTGATTTGGCGATACCTAAAACAGGTAGAAATTGAGTTACCTTACAACTCAGCAATTCCACTACTGGGCATATAGCCAGAAGAAATAAGAAACAAGCCACGACCAGACAGCTGCACTCCGATGTTCATTGCTGTGCAGTTCACAATGGCAAAGAATTGTAAACAACTTAACTTTCCATCAATAGATGAATGGCTGAAAACATTCTGGTATATACTAACAATGGAGTATACGCATCCGTAAAAAACAGTGCTGAAACAATGAGCGCCTTGTCTCATGGAAGGACTTGGAGGACATTATGCTGAGCGAAGTTAGGCAAGCACAAAAGGACAAATACAACGTGAATCCTCGGAGGTAAGTTCAAACCACAGAATGGGCATAGGGGAAAATTATAATATTGCACAGTTCCTGGTCTGAAGACCAGATACCTGGAAAAAAACCAGACGAAGCACAATGATCGGTAAAAATGATAGTGGGACAGTAGGAAAGAAAAAAGAAATAGAGGAAAGAACAAGAAATTAAGCATTTATATATATATATGTATGAATGTAGATATGTATATGTGGAAACATATAAATATAGATGTATTGATCTATCATCTATCTAATCTATCTACAACAAGGAAACAGATGGACTTTGGGCCTCTACTTAAATCTTACCTCAATACAGAATGATTTGTTCTAATTATGTGACCATGTATGATACCTTCCCAATGTGATTGCTGAAGACAAAATGTGGTGAAGAAAGCTGATGGTGCCCAGCTATTAAAAGATATAATGTCTGGGGTCTTAAAGGTTTGAAGTTAAACAAGTGGCCATCTAGCAGGGAAGCCACAAAGCCCACATGGAATAAGCACATCGGCTTCTGTGATCATGAGGTGTCAACGGGAATAGGTACCAGACGTTCAAAAATCAAGCCACATGGAGCCACACTGATGACAGCTGGAGTCCGGGAGAGGTGTCCACTGCCATTGAACCCACAAGACTTTCCACCCACTGGCTTGTGATCTTCCTGTATTCAGCATCATTGCATATGTTGTGTGAGTCTAAAGAGGAATTCATGGGCTAATATTATACTTGATCTGGATTGGGATGGGATGTTTTATTGGTGCACAATTACTTCTTGATATAAAATTCTCTCTTACATATATGTGAATATATCTATATTTCTTTCTCTAGTTAACCTGGACTAACACAATACGTCTACAAAAAACATTTTGAGCCATACAGGGACTCTTGTGCCATGGGAAAATACTCATGGAGATACGATAAAACCGAGTATAACCATTGCATAGGGTTTCTGACTAAATTTTTATGGGATCAAAAGCTGTCTGAATGGCTGCTAGGTTTGAACTACTGACTTTGTGATTAACAAACCAATGCTTAGCCCACAGTTCCACAAGGGATCCTTATAACATATGTAGTTATGGTATAGTCTCATTCTCTATATCCAAAGAGGCATAATTTTCCTGAGTAGAATTAATGAGCATTTTCATTAGTCTGGCCACATTTTTACCTTTCTTCTCATCTCCCAGATATGCACCCATAGCATTCTGAGTTATAATTGGAACATTTTTAATATGTCCAGTAGGAAGATAAAATATTGACACCTCACCCATGTTTTATTTATTTTCTGACCCTCAGTCTTAAAGGTTTTGAGCAAATTGAAGAAGAATCACTAAGGGAAAGAACAGCTTACCTAATTGTGGGTTATTCTGCACAACTGAATTATCCTTTAACTCTGGCACATAGGATTCTTTATACAAGTGCCTCTTTTCTGGAGGAGGATATGGGCACAAAGGAGGTCAGGTGGTAATTTAGCAATCAATGGAAAAGGGCTCAAATGTTACTGACCTTTGATTTTTAATTTCTTAAACAACTTTCTCAACACTGGATGGTTTAACCTGAAGTATGGACCATAGGCTTTGTCAGGGGATACACTTGCACAGTAACAAATTGGAGGCAGCCAAAAGCAATGTGTATTAATATAAATTTCTTTATTGTAAGTCCAAGCAAAATCTATCCAACATCTTTGCTATCTTCCATTTGTTCACTGCAGTCTGTTGTGAAAAGTCCTTGCTCCGCACTACTATAAGATCCGTGGAACACAATAGCGGTGTCTGATAGAGAATGTCTGTTCTCTTTTGTAAACTTTTGAATTCCTTATCATGCGATGTGATGAAGGTGACATTGTTCCCCATTGTCCTTAGCTCATGGGACAGGTTTATTATTCCTGTGCTTCTGGTGGTCTCATAGCCTACAGACATTTGCTAAACTTGTCTCTTGAAGAGGCTGCTTATAGGAAAAAGAGGGTGGGACTGATATTCAGCCGTTCCTTTATTCTTTTAATTAAAACCTTCTGAGTCAAACAGGGAGATCCATTGGGAGGCTTGAAATGCTGTTGAAGACAAAAATGATGATCTGCTCTATACACCACCACCGCAATAACAATAAAAAACAAATTTAAAAACAATTCCATGAGAATTATATTGTGCTTCCCTCCTGAGTATTATTCCTAACTTCTAAGTTTCATACCTGGTTAATGAGAGCACTGAGAACAACCTCTATTTCTCCTTTAATCCTCCTTTTTCTATTTCTAGTACTCCCTGTGTCTTCTCTAGCCCGGGGAGCTTATGAAGGAAGACCTGGTAGAGGTCTTCTTACAGAGGGATCTGTAAAAGGAAGTTAGTGGGGAAGGGTATTCTCTGTTGGTTTTCCTTTGTTTGTGTTTGGGGTTGTGTACCCGGTTACATGTTTGAATTTAAAAATTATGAGACTGGCATTTTTGTTGTTTTTATTGCTTTTGTGGATTGGTCTGTGAACCAATTTCTTTATCCCTGAGATTGATGGAAGCCCAGCATCCCACAATTTAGCTGGAGGAAGTCATTAAATACTTGGTTTATTTCTCAGACAAATCATTCTATCCCAACTTTTAAAGTCTTTCTCCCCAACCCCACCAAAATCAATTTGTCCACAGTATGGTAGACAGTTTTCAGAAGGTTTAGAATCCTCTTATGCATTTTCCTAGTGGTTTTGTTTTCCACTAACTACTACATGCTTTTGGTTGTTATTGATTTAGGGAGGATGTGCTGGCAAGCAGGAAGGAATAAACACAGCTATGGGACTTGGAAATAAAATGTGTTTCTTTTTGAATAATTATTTAAATTAGCTTGACGTGCATGAATTCCCTACTTCCACACTCAGCAGGTTGCAGTACACAGAGGAAGTGGCAAAATCTTCCTTAATGTTGTCACCGCTGGGTGCTGTTTAGTTTATTCCAATTCACAATGAAGGCTTGCCACAGATAGGACTGCCTCACATCTTCTCCTGGGCTGTAGTCTGGACGGAAAGGAAGCTTGTTGACACAGTGACTGCATCGATGGCCTCAAATACAGAACTGCTGATAAAGCTGGCTCAGGACTGCTCAGTGTTTTGCTCTGTTATGCATAGGGCCATTATGATTAGAACAGATCCCACCGAATATAATGACACGATTTTGTTTTAAGTAATTATTTTATTTTAAAAGGGAAATGTATTTTACAGTCTGCCGCACTTCAACTTTATGAAGCAAATTGTATTCTTTAATTCCTGTTGGCTATTATCCGACAATAATGTGATGACTTGATTTCATTCTGCAAAATTATACCTTAATTTAAAAGTCAATGCTGTTTGGATTTATTAAGAAGGAATGAGAAGCAAACAAGAAAATCTTAAACACAAGACTGGAAGGTTTGCTTCCTGAGCTGTCCCTTCAGTTCAGCAAATATGCAAGTGAGAAATAAAATGGCAGATACCCAATTTAACCAGTGGTCACGAGAACATTTTACGATAACTTCCCCAAGTTCCTGTATGCAAAAAGCCACGACTGATAGCAAGCTCCTTTGAATGGGATTTGAGGCAAATCTTAAGCTCATATATTAACCCGTGTCCTATCCAGATTTTCAGATTTATCAGTGTTGCATCATGAATATGTAAGAGTGAGTTTTTAAAAGATGTATCATCAACTCTAGTTTGCCATGTAATCATGGAGATGTGCAAAAATTTTAATCATTCACCAAACACCAAAAACAGAAAAAAGAAAGCAAAACAAGTTATCGTTCACATATCCCATTAAACCATATGAAATAAAGGATATTATGAAACTCTGATTACCTGTATCTTGGTTACCGGCTGCTGGCATAAGACAATTGTCTTACACTTTGCAGGCTAGAAGTGGAAATTCATGGTACCATTTCTGGAGAGAGGCTTTCTCTCTGTATTAGCTCTAGGGTAAGATTTTAAACTCTTTTCAGCTTTCGTTCAACAGTTTCTTGACAATCTTCCTGTGATGTATTATCCTTTCTGCTGCACTACGTTTTTTCTGTCGTGACGTTGCTAGCTGGCTTAGAGTTGGTTCTAACTCGAAGTGACCCTACGTACATATAACCAAACGCAGCACTCTCCTGTAATGCTCATCACATAATCATGAGTGTGTTGAGTCCATTGTTGAAGCCATCATTTCAATCTATCTCATTGAGGGGCTTCCTCTTTTTCACCAATTCTCCACTTTACCAAGCACGACGTCCTTCTCCAGTTTGAGGTTTGAGTTAAACACCCCTTAGTCATCCTTACTGATCACATGTCCAAAGTACGCAAGACAAAGTCTTTCCATGCTTCCTGGCTTCTAAGGAGCATTCTAGTGATATTTGTCTTATTTACTTGGGACATGTCACCAGGAAAAACCAATCAGTAGAAAAGGGCATGCTTGGTAAAGTAGATGGTCAAAACAAATGAGGAGACACTCCATGAGATGGGTTAGCAAGTAATTGTGGAGGACTGGAAAATATTTTATTTATTCTGTTGCACATGTTGTTGTTCAACATGAGTTGATCAGACTTTACAATCATGAAAAACAGGAATTAGTTTATTCATAACATAACCTGAGATGAAGATTGTAATGGCCAGGAATATTTCTTATTTCAACACACTTCTGAGGAGCATTCTGTGCATTTCTTCTAAGACAGATTTGTTCCTTCTTCCAGGAGTTCTTGGTGTTTTAGATATAGTTTGCCAATACCACAATTCAAAGGCGCCACCTCATTGTCCAGTTTTCATGTGCATATGAGACATTTAGAAAGACCATGGCTTGAGTTAGACACACTTTGAGTTAGTCATCAAAGTGACGTCGCTGATTCTTCACATTGTAATGAGTTCTCCCTTTTGCAGCAGATGTTCCCAATGCAGTAAACCATTTGCTTTCTTGACTGTTGCTTCCATGGACATCAATTGTTGATCTTTTTGGCATTTTAATGGACATGGAGAGTTTAAAATAAGGGCTAAGATCATCAGGTTAGACTCAAACCTATAAATTAACAGAAAGAGCATTTTAAGAGTGTTTGACTGCATGATGAGCTCTACCTGGAGAGGCTCTCTCGTTTTGGACTCTATTATTGATTTTTTTCAGTTATCAATTTTTATAGTAAGATGCCTGGAAAACACATCAAAACCTTGTTCACTGAAGATGGGTGATATGCTGTTTTTAGGTGCCAAGGAGTGAAACACTGATTCATGGTGAACCCATGCAGTTAGCCAATCATGCCACATTGAACTTGAACCAACTGCTGCTTTCCAGTCTCAACTATCAAACTGGGATCCTCCAGAAGTCATCGTTAGTGTTTTCTCTGGGTTGTTATCTTCAGTAATTTTTAGAAGCTTATTCTCCTACACCAGATGCAAAGCAGCTTTTGTCATTATTTTAGTTCATTCATTCCTCTTTATACTTTATATAGCTGGTATATTTTTAGCCTGTGGAATTTTTAATTGGACTGTGTAGTGGGTCATCAATAAAGAGTTTAAAATTAAGTGAGCTGTTGTAAGTATGCCATTATTAATCAACCCGACTAAGCCATGCTTTTCGTGGAATTTTTCATCTTTCATTGCTCTCCTTTTGCTTGAGCTTAAATTCTGAGCACTAAGTTTGCAGAGAGCTAAAAGCTGAAATGCCTTTAGAAGAAGAGGGTTGCCATCCTAAGGTTATTGACTTTGAAATCATTGGAGATTGTTTCACCGGATCCACAAGATTTTCCATCCACAGACCTGCAATCTTCCTGCATTTGGCATCATTGCATGTGCTGTGTGAGTCTGAAGAGGAATTTATAGACTAGTATCAGATATATGGGCAAATATTGAACTTATGGATTTGATCTGGACTGGGCTGGGATGTTTTCTGAATATACAATTATTCTTTGATATAAAATTCTCCTTATATTCATATGAAGGTTTGTTCTCTAGTCTAAACGGACTGACACAACCATGGATATATAAACCATAGTGATATGATTGGACATTTTGAGCTCAAACCTTAAGCACTAGCCTTAATTTGAAAACAATTAGCTCTTATAAGGAGAACCTGCTTGATACTTAGCCTTCTGAAGCAATCACTGAAGAAGCATGTGTTATAACAAAGCACAGTAAATAAATCTGATGGTGTCCACCTACCTGAAAGAACAATGTCTGCAGTCTTAAAGCCTTGTCTTAAGAACAAGCAGTCATTCTAGGAAGGTATCAGCTTATGTAGGAAAGGCATGGCAGCGTAAGTATGATCTTGGGTGTGATAGTTACATAACCTGTTGGCAATTTGAGGCTTAAGAGTGAAGGGGTAGAGTTTAGGTTGTCAATGACGCTACAGCTTGATGACCTCATTTGGAGGTGCAAAGGAGATAAATAGATCGTTAGAGGGAGGACCAAGACGCACTCCCTGAGAGACATCCCTGTCAAGAAGACACATGGAACTACACTAGTGCCCTGAGCCGGAGGAGCCACATAGAGTCCCCTGCCAGAGCTGAGATGCTTACAATGCCACTGGATCCACAAAACTTCTCACCCACTGGCCTGTGATCTTCCAGCACTTGGCATCATCTCGTGTTTCATAAGTTTGAAAAGGGCTTTACAGATTGGTATCGGACATATGGGCTAAAATCGGACTGACGGACTTGATTTGGACTAGGTTGGAATATTCAATTGCTCTTGTACATGAAGTTATTTATTATACACATATGATTGTCTATGAATTTTTTCTCTAGTCTACCCAGACTAACACAAAAGGATTTTAAATAGAATACAAGAGTAGAACAGGGGTTGTATTAGAGCTTAACTTTTGAGTGCTTCATTTGCAGAATGCTACAATTTACAGTGTAATCCCTAAATCCATTTCTGAGTTTCTATGGAATTATTTCTGACCATTGATCAGCAATATTAAAAGTTTTGCCCTTGGGCAGAAAGTATTTAAAAATGGAATATTATTACCACTCCCCTAGCCAGCCCTGGGAGAGGCAGCCTCACCTCAGAGGCTTGCCTAAGTTTGTCTTTCATGGAAATTGGATTACTAGGGTCACATGGTTGTGACTCATATCCGGTCTGCCTTGGTTAGAGAGCCTCTGAAAAAGATCTTGTAAGATCTTCTATGTAGAATAACAGAGGTCTCTCAATCATGGGCCCATCCTTTTCTCTGTGGACCTGCCTGAGCTTGTGAGACATTGATGTGCCACAAACCATGCTTTTGTGGCAGCGTCCTTTGTGCTCTCATATCCTCTGTAAATGGTTGTCTCTCTGCAAATCTTTAGATGCCATAGGACCTTGTGCACATGAGCGCTCGCATCCAGACGCTGTGTCTTTTTCTTGCCTTTGCCCTATCTTGGACTCAATACATGTTCTTCCTAAACCATGTTTGAGATTTTAGGTCTCTTCTCACCTACAACATGCGTAACTATCATCTATCATTTCTCTTCACTTGTGGAGGAGCTTGAACGACTACATGCTCGGCCGAAGGAGGGGCTCTGCCAATGGCATGGGCTAGACTCTGTTTGTTTCCTGTTCTCTGCTTATTGTGAGCTATGGCATACCGCTGGATGCCTACAAGGCACCCTCCTCCTTTATCTCAAAGCATGCTCTCAGGAAGAACATTCATTGAAGCTGGCTACAAAATACCCATTTATTAAGTTGTTAAATGACTCAAATTGTGATTAGCAAAATAATGCTTAAGGGGTCTTGCCAATGCCTGTGTCTATGAATTCGGAATTTTAAAATGTCCAACAGTAAAAATTTCTTTTGTAAGTTCCTCAGTATGAAACCAACAACACATCGTGACCCTATAGCTCAGCGGTTCTCAACCTTCCTAATGCCGTGACTCTTGAATACAGTTCCTCATGTTGTGGTGACCCCCTCCCACCCATACAATTATTTTCATTGCTACTTCATAACTGTCATTTTGCTTCTGTTATGAATTGAGTGACCCCTATGAAAGGGTTGTTCGACCCCCAAAGGGGTCACGACCCACAGGCTGAGAACCGCTGCTCTAGCTAGAGGAGAACTGCTCTTTTGGGTTTCTGAGGACATCGGTCTCTTCTGGAGCACAAACCTCCTCTTTCTCCAGCATCGCTGCTGGCGGAGAGACTGCCAACCTTGTCATGAGCAACTCCACTCCTAGCCCGCAGAGCCAACAGGCTGGTCCCTATATTGAACCTCTGGGAACATTTCCCTTTGTTTCAGTATTTGGGTGAATCCTCATGAAGTTTTCCCCAACACTGGATCATGTTGTTTCTTCAATAAACTCTTTCATTTTAACAGAAGTCTTGCTTTGTTCTTTGACAAACTAATCTTTCAGGGTCTCTTCATTTGTGTGTGTGTGTGTATTTTTTAATCACCTGACATTCTAAGCTATTCACTTTTTGGAGCAATCTTACATTTCCAGATGTAAGATTTCTAACACTAAACTTTACAATTTATTTTAAATGTATGTATTAACTTGTTACTATTTGTACAGCAGCTCAAAATGGGAAAAACTAAAGTGTAGTGATTGTAGTAAGTACAACTGTTAAAGGAACATGGTATATGTGATAGTGGGGTTTTTTGTTTAATCATTTTTTGGGGGGCTTGTACAACTCTTATCACAATCCATCCATCCATCCATTGTGTCAAGCACATTTGTACATTTGTATTTGTTGCCATCATCATTCTCAAAACATTTGCTCTCTACTTGAGCCCTTGATAGCTAGGTTTTTAGTGCCAACATGGCATGCGGAGGACCATGTGGGTGGAGTTTAGTTGTCAATCAGGTCGCAGCTTGATGACCTCTTTTGGAGGCCTGACCCAGATAAATGGCTCTTTGAAGCCAGAGCCTTTCTCTGGTGGTCAGACCAGAGTGCTGCCTGACTTAGCTGCCCTACCTCGACAAGTGTACTGTGCTACATGTGGGCGAGCCAACCTGTGGACTGTGGTGGGCCCTGTCACTGTGCCATGCTGTTCCATGCTGTGGGGGCTGCCCTACCTTGCCATGACAGCTACCTGCGGGCTGGCTCCAATCATCTTGCCACCGCTCCAGATGCTCTCCCGCTCCTGCCCTTTGCATCACACTCCACTGCACGAGGCACCACTCTGACCTGCATCCCTGTGCTGCTTTACTGGCCTCTGCTATGCCTGGACATCTCATCTTCCTATTGTCCCCTTCCTCAGCCTGGGACGAGTGGCCAGCATGAATTTCAAGGATCTCCAGTCTATTAACAGTCCCATGAAAGTGAGTTGGACTGAGCTCTCTGGACTTCTGTGTGAACAAATTTGCTATTGTGTTCATTTTTGCTGTATAACTCTATCCATATATATACACACATTCATAAGTGACCTGGTTTTCTTTTTTGAGAAAACCTTGCCTAATACAATATGAAAAGCAAAGAATTTTATTTTTAAAATGGTTTTATATATATATATGATCCAAAAAATGTAGCAGTAGTAGAACCCAACATGTACCTCTTAACTTCCTTTTAATGTGGAAAAAATGAAATGTGAAATATCATATCAAAATTTTAATGGTTAGTATTTGAATGGCTATAATTTATATCTATCATGATTATGTTTCCTTTTTTTTTCTTTTCTTGAATTTGCTTAATGTGGGACTACCTTTTAAATCACTGTGCCAAAAGCTAATTAGCTCTTGAGAGAATAAAATATGATTCATATCTTTCAGACAGAACTGGCATTACAGTGGCTTCAGCTTTGGACTGCTAACAGCAAGGTCAGGGGTTTGAACCCATCAGGTGCTTCGAAGGAGAAAGGTGAGACTTTTATCTCCTGTAGAGATTTATACACTGAAGATTTATAACTGAAAATAGCAGTTCTACTTTAAAGTCACTATGAATCAGAATCGGCTTTATAGTAGTGAGTTTTAAATTTTTCCCCACTGTATTTGTTTCAATTCTTATTCATGCTCTGCCTTTTTCATTGCTAGTGAATGCCCTTTGACTCTTTTTGAATCCCTAGTGTCAACCAGAATGTTTTAGACAATATTATTTTTGTTGAAGTGCCTACCTCTAAGTGTTAAAAATGAAAGTTGAATTCAAAAGCAATCGATATATGGCATATTTATGTTTTGAAACCTCTGGACCTGAGAAGAATAAAAAGGCGTAGAAATAGGTCAAATGGTATGCAAAGATATTTCACAGAAATGTGTTCCTGAGATGGGATGCTATATCCCTGAAGAATTTCCCCACCACTGGTCTAAAGTTTCTCCGCAGGGGTTGAGTGGGGTGGAAGGGGAGAATAAGGAAGGTTATGCTCAGTGGCACCAAAGAGCAAACTCATTTTCGTGGAAAACAATCCAAGACAATGATGCCAGCAACTTGGTAAAGGATTGAGTTTCAGCCAGGGAGGCAGGCTAGTAGCACGAGGGTCCAGGTGAGAGATGCTACAAAGAGTGAACACCTGTACAGAATCACTTTCATTTCCAAGTGTGCCCATGCAGTCTTCATATTTAAAGCACAAGCTTTGGGATCGGGCTGAAAAATAGTAAACAGGGCACCGGGTGGTATTCTGGATCATCTGAAAGACAGCCTAACCTTGGCTCCTCACCATCATGGTCTTCACAACTAGTTGCTGTCATCTACCAGGGACAGTTGCTTTTATATTTTTGTTCTTTCTATTGCATTCTGGGGAGGGTACAACCTGTAAATTGAGTACACGCTCCATTCTCTATTGGGCTCCCTGCTCAGCACAATCATCAGGATCATTGCCACTGAACAGCGTTCTGTTGTCAAACCACTGCCATTGAGTCAATTCCACCTCACAGTGAGTCCACAGAACAGAGTAGAACTGTTCCATGGGGGTCTCCAAGGCTGTCAATATTACACAGAGAGAGTGTTTCATTTCCTCCCATGAAATGACTGGTGAATTCAAACACCTGAGTATTTTATTATGCCACCAAGACTTCTCGGTTAGTCTGTGTACTGTAGAGAAACAAATCCACAGAAACTCAGATGTAAAAGAGAGAATTTTATATAAAGGTTAAGTGCACATCAATAAAACATCCCCACCTAGTGCTGCCCAAGCCCACAAGTCCAACATTAACCCATATGTCTGACACCAATCCACAAAGTCCTCCTCCATCTCACAAAACACACAATGACACCAACTGCAGGAAGAAAGCCAAATCAGTGAACATGTAGGCATCTCAGCACTGGCAGGGGTCTCCACACGGCTGCTCCAGAACCCAGGGCTGCATCAGGGTAGGTCCATGTGGCTTCTCCTCAGGGATGTCTTGCAGGAAGTGAGCCTTGCCAGATGAAGCAGGGAACCGGCTAAGGCAGCTGCACCATGGTCTGACCATCAGAATGCAAGAGACCTGAGAACTAGAAAGGTGAGGCTCACCGATCCCTTTATCTCTCTGCCCTTCAATTAACCCCACATGTGTTTATCGGCCAGGTTGGCACAATAAACTAACTACCTCAGCTTCTTACATAGGTAGGGAGATACAGAAAACAGGTGTTTACACTTTTAATAAATGTTCTCTCTATGAGGATGCTGTAAGATATAAACCATTTTTAAAATGGAATATATCTAGGAGGGCAGCAGTGAGGGGAAGAGTGGGACTCTCCGCACTTCTCCAGCACTTCAGTCCTGCTACTTTAATTACATTCCTCTTCCTATCTCTGGGTAACTATTGCAACCTTCACATATTTTCTCCCCAGTCTGCTCGTTCCTGCACCATGCCTGCCTGTCCTTTCCTCATCGTCAGCAGAACATGGTGGATTCCTTCACACAAAAAGATATTGCAGAAGCTATAAGTTCCTAACACCAGGCACAAAGACAGACCTGCGACTTCACTCTCCTGTCACAATGAAAAGTTTTTCCCTCTGCATCGGCAGCTGGGGCCTCCACACCAGAGTTGAAACATGTCAAGCTGCTCTAATCTTAAAATAGTAACCAACCAAACAAAATGTTTGTATTTATATCCTCATGGCATAATGTGTGGCCCTAGCTCTAGCCTTCACTATCAAGTAATCAAACTGTATCTTTACACCTACTCTACATACTATCTCCTACTCCCAGAAAGATTTTCAGCCTCAGAAAGTCTATATAGGGCTGCTATGACTCGGAATTGACTTGACGGCAGTGAGTGGGTCCCACTGATCAGTCACCATTTGAACCAATCTCACCACATGGGACTGTCTCCATCCTCCAAATTTACTCCAGTGAGGGAGAAAGCACAATTAGGAGACATCCATTCCTCTTCCTTATTCATTGTCCAGCTTTCAATACAGATGTTATTATTGTTGGTACCTTCGGGTTGGTTCTGACTCATGTCTGGTACCCAACAAAGCAATGCTCAGGTCTCACAATGGTGGATATGTTTGAGCCCATTGTTAATGCTACTGCATCACTCCATCTCCTCAAGGCTCTTCCTCCTTCTCAGTGACCTTCCGTGTTACCAAGCATGCTGGCCTATTTCCAGGACTTGTCTTTCCTAATAATACGGATGTGAAATGAAGCCTCACCAGGCTGCATCCTAAGGAGCATGTTCTCTCCAGGTGAGCTTTCAGCCAGGAAGTCACAGAGGGAGGATAGTAGATACCTAGGGAAAATAAAAGCACTAGCTTCGTAAAATTGCCTCCTTGCTTCTAGATCCCCACCTATTGTACACAGCTGAGCTGAGAGCTCTCTTCCAAGACACGAGTGCAGTAACTCTGCTGTGATGCCAAGTGAGTTGCTTCCCCGATGGTTAGCTTGTGTTATTTGTATGTCACAGAGGGAAGCCCCAGGGCCTCCCAAGCTCAGTGCGCAATCATAGAGCGGAGCTAGATGGAGTCTTTCCCGTATCCTGTGAACATGGTGTGCATTTCAGTGGGCTGGGGGATTTCCCCTTTAGTTTATTGGTACATTTCTGTATGTATTTTTTGCTCTTTTGCTTTTGAACTTGGAAATAGCACTAGCTCTGTCACCACCAAACTGTACTGGACATATTGCTGTTTTTATAATGGATTCCAAGTCATCACAGCCCTACATGACAAAGCTGAACTGCCCACTGGGGTGGGGTTCCTGGGTTGTTTTCTTTATGGAAGAAAATCGCCAGGTCTTTTCTCCCACAGAGCAACTGGCGCATTCAAACTCCCAACCTTTCCATTAGCAGGTGAATGGTTAGCCATGGTACCACTGACTTTTTTTTTGGTAAAAGGAGTATAATTTAAAAAGGAATCCATTACCTGAGAGCAGATACTGTTTAAAGGGCTTGCTCCTTTTTTTCCCTCTTTTCATTTTAATACACTATTTCTCTTCAGACATTTTATCAGAGGTTTCATTACATATAATGTGGGATTAATTTAAAGCCACTCTCTGTTCCAAAATGATGTGGGGAGGGGGGGGTGGATAAGGAAATATAACATCGTATGCTACTGCTTCTGTTCTAAGGGAAATGAAAAGGAAATGCAATCCATTTCCTGGCCTTGACCATAAAATGTCTGTGCCCCAAGCAGTATAGGATGCAGTACATTAGATGAGTGAAAATCCCTGATGAGATGGTGTGGGTCTTTCTGTCCATTCGTTTAAGTCCAAGGCTCGTTCTAGGGTGCTGCTAATGAGATCATTTGGCAGACGTGAACACTAGTTGAAATGTCAGTCGAGGTCAAAACACAGCAACACAACATCATTAAAGTGGCTTTTCCCCCTTTCTCTCGTCCTTGTATATTTCACCTCTTGTTTAATAGAAGGCTGCTTGTTGGTGGTTATTTGGTTTTCAGTTACGCTCACACATGGTTAGGCAAATATATCCCCTTCTATCCTTGGTTCTATCAGCAACACTCATCCTCCTAGAAAGGCCAGCACGTACGTCTTTGGGTTAACATTGACCCATGAGGATTCACAGAGCTCTGTGGCTTGTTCTCAGTTCTAAGAAGACTTGAGAAGTGACAGTGTGATATGCACCATGGTTACCTGAGGCACTCGTCTGTTCCCTACAAGGAAGACCAAAAATTGTGAAGATAATTTCCAAGAACACTGAGATGACTTAGAATTTCATTATGGAGTCTATTGCATGTTCCTTTAACATTGTAGATAAATAAGAAAGCAGTAGAAAAAATCCCCAAAACCAATTGCTATCAAATGGATTCCAGCTCTAACAACACCACAGTGGGACTGTACTGTGTGTGATTGTCATGGCTGTGCCCTTTCAGAAGCAGATCACTAGAGCCCTTTGTGTCTAAGGCATCTCCAGTGGATCCCACCTGCCAATCCGTTGGTTAGTTAGGTTAGTTCCTAGGCACTTAGCCGTTTATGTCACCTGGTGACTCCTACCAAACCCCAAACAAACTAATGGCTACATTAGGGGATTTCGGCTCACAGGGATCCTATGAAACAGAGTAGAACTGCTCCAGAGGATTCCCCAGGATGTAAATCATGACGAAAGCAGACTGCCTTCTCTCTCTGCCATGGAGCAGCTGGCAGGTCAGAGCACTTAACCCTTGTATCACCAAGGTTCCTCATGGACTCCTAGACAACAATAAAGAAGAACAGGCAATTTATGAGAGAAACATCAAGAAATTATGCAAGCAGCGCAGAGGAGGAAATAGGAATTAGAGATCATTTTCAGTTAGTTATTTAATTAGCAAGCTAGGTTTATTGTGCCAACCTGGCCAATGAACACATGTGGGATTAATTGAAGGGTGGAGAGATAAATGGCTCAGCAAGCCTCACCTTTCTTGTCTCTTGCTCTTTGATGATCGGACCAGTATGCTGCTGCCTTTGCTGGTTCTCTGCCTCAACTTGTGAGCTATACTACCTGTGGAACACCCAACCTGTGGACTGTGTTGCTGTAGTTTGAGGATCTTTCAAGACCTGCTTCACCACAATGCTGGTGTATACATCACTTGAGCTGGGGACTATTGGACCCTGTCATCTGGCTGACTGTTGGTGACCTGCCCTGCTGTTTTCTGCCTGTGGCTGGATTGCCTAACTTGTTCTGCAGAAGACTCAGCTTTCTGCTTCCTTGACTTGCTCCCAGCAGCTCTCGTGAATAGGAGGAATGCCAGTGTATTAACTGTCTAACAGAAGTGAGTTGCCCTGAGCCATTTGTACTGCTCTGTAGACTAATTAGCTGTTTATTTCTTATGTTATCTATCTCTCTATCATCGATCTATAAAATCATAAGTGTCCTGCTCTTGTTTCTCTAGAGAACCCTGTATAACACAAGGCTTAATAAAAGTTATAAGGAAGGAATGTAAATAAACGATAGAGGTTCTGGAGAAATCATGAGCATGCATGACTCTTTCTCTCCAGTATTAAGAATATATGTGGCTAACCTGACTTTGGGAGACAGTGGATTCCTGACCATGAGAGTAGATCTCAGCTCTGGAGATTGACAAATGGAAGAATTTTCTCTATGCTGCTTGTAAAGGGCTTTCCTTCCTTGTATGTGGTGGGAGATCCTGGTAATAGATGCCCTCGACCAAGAAATATTAGACTGTGAAGAATATTGCATAGAAGGTTGTTTGTCTGCAGGAATCTGTGGAGCCCTGAAGATTTGGAGGACTCAAAGTGTGTGTGTGTGTGTGTGTGTGTGTGTGTGCAAGCACCTAAATAAGCTAATTCTCTTTAGCTACCCAATGACAAGGCCAGCAGAGCCAAAGGGGTACATCATGAAGAATATAGTCAGTATAATTAAATTGTAGATGTATGGATTGTTTAATTGGTTTTGTGGTATAAATTTTCACTGCCATACAAAATGCACAAATGAAAGATAAGGCAGAGCCGTAACATTGAGCCAAGTCCTTTCTTCTCTAAAGGCTGGGGGTGAATGAAGAGACCAGATCATGTGTAGGACCTTTTCTGCTGTCTCTCTATGGCTACAGAGCCATGATTTCACAGCCGTTAAAGCACGGAGCTGCTAATTCACAAGAAAGGTGTGCTAGACTCCTTCTGGAAAGATTACAGTCATAGAAACCCCGTGGGACAGTTCTATACAGTTTGATAGGGCTTCTGTGCATTGGAATTGATTCCACATCAGTGGGCTTTATTGTTACACCTTCAGTCCACAGAGCAACACGAACAAAAAATTCCAAACCCAATGCCATTGAGCTGATGACTATTTATAGTGCCCCTGTGGAGAATGTCTGAAATCTTTATGGGAGCACACAGCCTCATCTTTCTCTTATGGAGCAGCTGATAAGTTCCAACTGTCAACATTCCAGCTAGCAGCTTCATCCCTAATTGACATCATCATCAGGACTCCTTTTAGACCCCAGAAGTAGATAGATGTCAAGTCAACGTGTATCCCCTATGAGAGTCGCTCCAGTTACAGGGCTGTGCTAGGTCAAGTACTCCAGAGAAGCAAAACCAGCGACGTGTATGTGTTGGTATATAGAAAGTGATTGATATCAAGAAATGGCTTGACCAGTTTTAGAAACAGGCAAGTCCAGTGAGGTTCAAGCAAGGCTTCTTCTCCTGACTTGTGGAAACTGATGAACAGGAAGCAGGATGACAAAGCAGAGACAGCAGGGGTTGCAGGCTGGTGGATTCAGGGGTCTGAAGTCAGGTGAATGCATTCACCATTGTTACTCTGATGAGGGCTCAGGTAGCAGCAGGCAACACAACCAGAGATCCAGTAATCACACATAAGATCCAACTTCAGCTGATGACAACGGGCCAAAGTGGACTTGACTCTGTTTGATTTCTCTCTCTCATACCAAAAGGCTTATGACACCAAGGAGGTGTCCTCAGACTAAAGCCCAATTGACAGTTTGGACTCTGCCCCTAACCTTACACATCACAGGTGCATTGAACATTAGAGCTAACGTCTAAAGGAATCATCAAGAGATATCACATAGCCAAGGAGTCCAATCATCCAACAAGGGAGGTTCAAACAGAGCAGGTACGCAGGAAACAAGAACCCCTGAAGGAGATGCATAGGGTTTCAAACAACAGTACCAACCTAGAGTTATAACACTGCGGAAGAAACAAGAGTCTAGATTAACAAGATTCTAGTTCACCACAAAAGAAGGTTTTGTGGACTAGAAACTAAAATTGCAAAGTAGAAAATTCGGTCGATAAGTTAAACTACAGGATGACTGAAGTTAGTTGCTTGAAAGAACGAGAGGAAAATACGCTGTCAAAGTATGTAGCAGAAAGACAGAAGGTTCTATTGAGCACTTGGGGGATTAGAATACTAGAAGGCTTAAGAAAATGTGCGTGGAAAAGACAAATAAACATGGAACAAAGATCATGGAATTTTCCCAGGAACATTTTGAAGCTGCCTACCCC
>NW_022103899.1:55132038-55169724 GCF_000313985.2 Echinops telfairi | reverse complement strand
CCTAACAAAAGACAAGTGTGCCGATCAGATTCTCGCTGCTCTGGCATCTTTGCCTCTGTTGTTGCGTCTGCTTTTCCTTCCTCCTCTCCTGGTGCCACTTTCTAGCTGTCTAACCTGACGTTTGTGTGTGTTTGTGTTTAAATAAGGATGACGATTATCAATATGTTTGGTTATGTATTGTTCTTTCTCTTTCAAACCAACTCGGAAATGAAGACTGCTCTCTTTATTTTAATTTGTTTTAGAAACAATTTAAAACTGATTATTAACTGGGAGTTAATGCATATATCATTTCACCTCAAGCAGTATTGTACAATTGCTACCACAAAAAGGTTTCCAAACATTCTTTTCCTTCCTGAACTCCCTGACATAGTCTCCCTTTTACAGCTCCCCCCACCACTGTAGCCACTCCCACCCGAAACCCATATTCTACTTGCTGTCCCTATTGGTTCATCAATCCTGGGTTTCATATACAGAAAAATAGAGAAACATATAGCACAACTTCAAGAGGGTGTGGTAGATACATAATCTGGTATCAATTTGAGAGGATTCGGAGTGCAGGGTGGAGTCTAGTCTGTCAATCAGATCATAGCCAATGAGGCCTCTGTGTGGGCATGGCTTTCTCCCGAGAATCCTGGGAAATCTGATTTTTCCTCCTTGGAGACAGAAGACTTCTCTCTCACCCCCTGTGAGAGACATCCCTGAGGAGAAGCCACTTGGACCTACCCTGATGCAGCCAGACCCTAGGATCTGGAGAAGCCACATGGAGACCCCTGCCAGCTGAGATGCTTAGAACACCACTGGATCTATGAGACTTCCCACCCACTGGCCTGTGATCATCCTGCATTCAGCATCTTTGCATGTGTTTTGTGAGTCTGAAGAGGACTTTACAGATTGGTATTGGACATTTGGGCTAATATCAGACTTAGGGCCTTGATCTGGACTGGGCAGCGACGTTTTCTCAATATCCAACTGCTCTTGTATATAAACCTCTTTCTTATACACATATGACTGCTGAAGGCCAAGTAGAATGACACCCGTGGCTTTCCCACTGTGACTCTTCAGAGGAGCAGAAAACCTCATCTTTCTCCCTTGGGGATTTTGAACTGTTGACCTTGTGGTTAGCAGCCCGACTCATAGTTCACTACTCTACCCAGGCTCCACTGCGCTCTTTAGAATAAAGAAAACTAATACAACAGTAAGAAAATGATCGAAACAAGTGTTGAAAGCAAGTTTTAAACCACTATTGAGATAGTTGAGTTTGGGGTTATTTTCTTTTACTGATAAATATTCCCTGGCATGCTGAGAAATAAGCTAAACTAAATGAATGAGCATTAAGAATCCCTCAGAGAGTGATTTTCATGAAGGTCACATGGAAATAGCAGAAGTGTCTTCAGAAAACTCTGCACTTATTCTATTTTCTAGGAGGTTGTGGAACAAAATCTTTTTTTTTTTTAATGAGGTAGATTGATGGAGCAGTTGGGGTGTGGTCTCTGGAGCTAGACTTACACATCGGACAACGAACTGCATGGTCAATAGTTCAAACCCACAATTCCCTCCAAGGGAGAAAGATGAGGTGCCTGCTCCTGTAAAGATTTATGGTCTGTGAAATCCTGGTCAGCAGTTCAGGTCTGTCTTATAGGGCTGTTCTAAGTAACAGTCGACTCAGTCACTGTGAGTTTTCCTTGTAGGTTTTGGGACAGTTTCTCAAGGGTTCTGCATCCGTTTCCGTGCCTGTTTAGGCAGCAATGTATCTTTAGAAGCCAGTGCTTCAACTTGAATGTAATTAATGTCATTGGATTCTACATGTGGAAGTTACGTTGGCATACGTATTATTATATATGTTTTTACCACACTGAAAGGAAGGGAAAAAGGAGGGGAGGGTAGAGGCGGGGAGGACATCGTAGGTAAAAAACAAACAAACTAGAGTTTCTTTCTGGCTTTGTCATTAACTGGGCCTGTCACTTAGTCTCTCCAATTTGCTTATTCCTCAACTGGAAAAAACCAAAATGCTTTATAGGATTTCCCTGAAAGGTATCTGCAACTTGAACATAAGGTAAGTATTGATGGTGAAAGTTTATGGACATATACAAAGAGCAGTGATAGTATGACAAAGTATAACAGGAGAAATAGAAATAATAGTGAAAATAGTCATTAGTGTTGATGATAAACAACAACACAAGCCCATTGTCTATCTAGGGTGCCTGAGGCTTTGTGAATCTTTACGGGAGTAGATAGTCTCAATTTTCTTCAGTGGAGCAGCTGGTGGGTTTGAAGCACAGACTTTGAGATAAACAGTCCAAAAGGTACCAGGCAGTGCCACCAGGGGTTCTAAGGGTTGGTTAAAGGAAAGGAGGTGGGGGAGGAGTAAAGTACAGCATAACTGATTGAATAATATATTCTCTCAAAATTCATGTAGAGCCACAACCTTAACATCTAGGCATCTTTGAGAAATAGGGTCACTACACATGTAACGAAAATACAGATCAGGGTGGGTTCATGTCAGATGAAGGAGAACCTAGATCCCAGGGCAGTGACCTCATGGACCCAGAAAAGAAGGCATAGGAAATAGCAGCAGAGATTGGAGCAATGCATCTACAGCCCAAAGACTATCAGAAAGAGGTCTGGGATGGCTTTTCTCACGAAGCCTCCAGCATTACTCAGCCTTGCCAACCCCACGATCCTGGCCTCCTGATCTCCTGAGCTGTGAGATCATTCATTTTGGTGTTTTAAGACACTTGGTCTGTGGTCTTTGTTATGCCAGTCACAGGAAACTAATATACACAGAAAAGCTGAAGATAGAAAAGAAACTATTTCATAAGTCACGATGTTAGCATATAATCACACTTTTTCAACATATCCTGAAATGACTTACTCTCTCATCAGGTGCCCTTTTAACATTTGAATACACAGCACCACACTCTACCTAACCTTTGGAAAGCCCCTTTGATGCTCAACATAACATTGCTTGAGATTTATTCAGGTTTGAATCATACAGGTCCTTCTATCTCCACTTCCAGCTGTATTGTAGAATTTATTTTTCATTTCCTTCTTTTTTATTGAACCATTTTATTGTAATACAGAATTGCATTGTCTGAATAAACCCTTATTTAGTATTTATTGCTCAGAGAGAGATCTCTAAGAGAGAGATTTTTATTTCGCTATTACAAACTGCGTTGGAATGAATATGTTCACACTATATCCTTCAACAGATAGGGAAGCTTTGGGCCAAGAATGACTTTGTAGGAATCGCTAGGCTGCTGGTCACATGCATGCAACCTACCCTTCCCTATGGCCTGGAGGTTTTGCCTTGCCAGGCATCCTCCATTATCCCACCAACCACTTGGTTACAAAGCGTTCAATACCTGTCTCCTACACTGTCTCCCCCGGGTTCTGCCTCTCTGGATGATCTCTCACTGATAAAGGTACCCAGTGTTCCCACGTAAAAAAAAGAAAAAGAAACTATTAAAGTCTTTATCAATGTGCCAATTCCGATTGATGGTGGCCCGGTATGGGGTTTCTGAAGCTGTAAATCTGTATGGAAGGAGACAGCCTTGTCTTTCTTCCATGAAGTAGCTGGTGGTTTTGAATGGTGTTTTTATTGTGACTTAAGGGCTCCATCTGGCAGTGTTGTAAATCCTTATTTTTGCATATCATGGTTGTAATTGTTGTTGTTTAGTGCCGTCACATCTGTCCCAATGCAGAGTGACCCTGTGTACAACAGCATGAAACACTGCCCAATCCTGTGCCATCCTCACAATGATTCTTATGTCTGAGCATATCATTAACGATATGTAAATAATTAGGAGAAAGAATAATTGGAAACCCTGTTATTTTTAGTAAGGTTCTTGGTAGTGTGAATAATAAGAAAAGTAATAGTGCATAGTCTCATGCTGTCTTTAGACAAAATTGTACTACTTCAACTTAAAATTTTTTTATTGTGAATTAGGTGGGGATTTATATATCAGCTCATTTTGTACTCAACAATTTAAACAACTTATCAAACTTCTCAATAGCTTACCCTGTCTCCCAGCCTGGTTTTCATGGTTGTTGCTTTGAATTTTGGTCCACCTCCCCCTTGTGTGATATAAACTTCCCTTTCATCAAGTTAACCTATGTCTACTCTCTAGCAAATTACTCCCCTCTCCCTCTTCATCCCCTACCCCCTACTCCTGTAGCCATCAAAATCTATTTCTTTTGTTGTGAAAATTTGTATCCTGATTTTTTAGTAATAGTGCCTCACACTATACTAATCTGATCATTGTGGGTTAAACTTCCAAGAAATAATGGATTTTTTAAAAAAGTAAGTGAGAAAATAATACCAAAACCACAGATAAGAGCATGAGTGAGCAAGGGAGAACTTGCTGAGAAAGTTGTAGGGTATCTCACTCACTCAACATCTATTTCAATGGAAGAGACCAGTTAGATTTAGGAAAAGAGTTCAGTAAAAAGTGAGGGGTACCCTAAAAAAAAAAAACAGAAAAAAGCTCGACTGGGCAGAGCTATCATAGTACGCATTTTCCCACTAGGCAAGCATTGAGCAACCCCCTCTGAGCTAGTGCACCTAGTGACACCTCCTGGGAAGGTTCTCTCTGGTCACAGTGAATGTTTACGGTAAAACCAGTTTCACTCAAACCTTGATTTTTTGTGATGCTGATTTAAGAAAACAGCGTGTGGCTGTGATTTTTGTTTCCTGCTTGGAAAAAAATGCCACAGAAACAGTTGTGATGTTGAACTGAGATTACAAAGACAGGGCAAGAGTAGTACAGGACAAAATAACAAGGAGGGAGGGGAAAAATGAGGACCTAATGCCGGGGGTTTAAGTGGAGAGGAAATGTTTTGAGAATGATGAGGGCAATGAATGTACAAATGCGCTTTACACAATTGATGTGTGTATGGATTGTGATAAGAGTTGTATGAGCCCCTAATAAAACGATTTAAAAAAAACAACAACAAAACAAAGACAGTGCTGTAGGAAAAACTCAAGTGTACAAGTGGTTTTCTCATTTCAAAAAAGGTGAAATGTCCATAGATGACAAACCTCGTTTTAGATGTCTGTCAACTTCCTGAATGGACGAAAATGTCACCAAAATTTGTGCACTTGTGCTTGAAGACTGATGACAGACCATTAAAGGGACAGGGGGCTTATCTGGGCTATCTTAGAGCTGGGTTTATCGAACTTTAACAGAAGATTTGGGAACAAGAAGGGTAGCTGTGAAATTTGTGCCTTGGGTTCTGACTGACCAGGAAAAAGAGCATCAAGTGGAAACATGCTGTGCTTTGAAAGAACAGCTCTAAAGGGACCCAGACTTTTCCCCCAAGGTCATTACTGGTGATGAGACATGGTGTTATTCTTCCAACCCCCAAAAGAAGCATCAATCAAGCCAGTAGAAGACACCAACATCACCTCATCCAAATAATAACTCCTCACATGGAATCAAAGATCAAGATGATGCTCATTTTTTCTTTAATGTGAGAGGGATAGTGCATTTGGAGTTCCTTCCACCAGGTCAGACTGTTAATCAAGATTTCTCATGAGAGGCTCTATAAAGATTGCATAACCGTGTGTGACACAAAAGGCTTGATTTGTGGCAGATGGGACACTGTTTTTTGCCACCATGACAATGCACCTGCTCACCCAGCCATCTCAGTGTGCCAGCTTTTGGCACAAAACAGCATTGTCCCACACACCTTACTCACCTGTGCTTGCTCTGTGAGGCTTCTTTTTGTTTCCTCGAATAAAGAGGGACACACAAGTACAGCGATTTGACAAGGTAGAAGAGATGAAGGAAAAAACACAGAGGTTCTGTCAGCCATCTTAACAGATGAGTTTGAAAGCTGTTTTCTAGAATGCAATCACAAATTTGACAAATATATTAAGTGTAATGGAGTGTACTTTGAAGGGAATAAGGTTGTTTTGTAAAAAAATTAAATAAAGCTTTGAAAAAAAATTCTGTTTATTGAGGGGTACGTCCTCATATTACTTGAGCATCAAAACAATTTATTTTCCTAGATAGCCCCTTAATGACATTTCTGAGCACTCAATCTCTTGAGAATTAGGCTGTGTTAAAAATACGCTTTGTCTAAGTGGGACAGACATTTTATGAGAAGCAGTTATTGCCACTACTGGTGGTCCTGATTCTCCAGTAGATAAAGGAGAATGATATCTATTGAATTGAGGTATAGGGAGCACATCTATCCATAAAAAGGACAGGACATTTGTCTACTCTCTCTCCCTGCATTCCAGTAAGAGCTTTTATTGTGCGGGAGCTCAGCCCTCAGTACTTTGTCCCTCCGGACAGAAGTAAGTTGAGCTCCATACTTCTCTCTGCTACC
Organism: Echinops telfairi; assembly: GCF_000313985.2. Classification (NCBI taxonomy): domain Eukaryota; kingdom Metazoa; phylum Chordata; class Mammalia; order Afrosoricida; family Tenrecidae; genus Echinops; species Echinops telfairi. Next base: position 55,163,391 of record NW_022103899.1, on the reverse strand, counting down.
AAATATGCTCACCTCATCACTCTATTACTATTGGTAAATTATGAGCCATTTCCCCAGGACAGAAGTTTTGTTTCAATCAGCAAATGAAAGATTCTCTTGTCAGCAGGTAAATAGATTGGGTTATAGGTACCAATATTGTCTCTCAATCTGTTGTACTGTGATGTCTTGTGTATTGTGCTGATACTAGAAGCCATGTCACTAGTGTTTTAAAATACCTGCAGAGTCATCCAAAGAGAACATCCAAAGAATTTTCAGTAGAGCTTTCAAAGATCCGGCTATAAAGAAGGAATAGGCAGTTAAGAGGAATTCGCCACTGAAAACCTTAGAGATAGCATCAAAATGTTGTCAGATACGGAAGAAAAAAACCCCGATATGCATAGTAACAGAACACTGGCAGAGAACGTGCCTGCAGATGGCCCCTCCAGTCAGAAGGCACTCCAAAAGTGACCGAGGAAGTGCTGCTTTCAAAGCAGAGTCAGATGGCATAGAGCCTTGGGACCTTACGTTGTTGATGGGATATGACTCAAAATGAGAAGAAACTGCGCAAACATCTATTAAAAACGGAACTTGAAATGTATAAACTAGGAATCTAAAAATATTGGAAGCTGACAAGAGTGAAATGGAACACATAATGATCGATAACCTAGATGTCAGTGAGCTGAGATGGACTCGTATTGGCATTTTGAACCAGAAAATCATATAGTTTACTCTGTCTGGATTCTGGAGGAATGGCAATGCATTCATCACCAAAAGGGCATTTCAAGATGTATCTTCAAGTGCAATGCTATCTGTGATAGTAAGATATCTATTCCTACCCCCCAAAAATCCAGTCAATATGAATATTTTCTAATTTATGCACCAACTGCAAAAACTAGTGATAAAGAAATTGAAGACGTCTAGCAGTGTCCTCAATCCGAAATTGATACATCATGCAATCAAGTTGCATTGACAACTATTGATGATTGGTGTGCAAAAATTGGCAACGAGGGGGAATGAGCAGTAGCTGGGAAATATGGCCTTGGTACTATAAATGAAGTTGGAGATCACATGGTAGAATGTTGCAAGATCAACGACTTCTTCATAGAAAACAACTTTTTAAAACAACACAAATGCAACGGTACAAGTGGATTTCCCTAGGAGGAATACATAGAAATAAAATTGAATCCATCTGTGGGAAGAGATGTTGGAGAAGCTCAGTACCAGCAGCTAAAAGGAGACCAGGGCTTAACTGTGGAAAAGACCATAAATTACTGATATGCTAATTAGGTTGAAATGATATAAAATTAAAACAAATCCATGAGAGCCAAAATATGACCTCGAACCTATCCCACTTGGATTTTGAATATCTCAAGAACCCATTCCAAAGAAAGATGACTCAAAGGATGCTAAAGTTACAGAACAATATCTATAATATCACATGCAAGTAAAATTGTGTTGAAGATCATTCAACAACAGTTAAAGCAAGGCATTGACAAGGAGATGTCAGAGATTTAGGCTGGATTCAAAAGAGGACACGGAATCAGGCATATCATTGCTGATGTCGGATGAATCTTGGCTGAAAGCAGAGTAAACCATAAAAATGTTTACTTGGGTTTTATTGACTATGCTAAGGCATTTGACTATGTGGATCAACAAACTGTGGATAGACTTGAGAAGCGTGGAAATTCCAGAACATTTCATTGTGCTTATGTACAGCCTGTACATGGATCAATAGGCAAGCAAAACAAGAGAACACTGCATGGTTTAAAATCAGGAAATGTGTGAGTCTGGATTTTATCCTCTCACCATTCTTATTCAATCTGTATGATGAGCACATCATCAGAGAAGCTGGATAATATGAAGAAAAATGTAGCATCAGCATTGGAGGAAGGCTTATTAACACCTGCAGTATGCAGATGACCCAACCTTGCTTTCTGAAAGTAAGGAAGATCTGAAGCACTTGCTGCTAAAGATCAGGGATTGCAGCTGTCTGTATGGATTACAACTTAATGTACAGAGGACCCAAATCATCACAACGGAACCAACAGGTAGCGTCATGATAAATGTGAAAAGAATGATTAAAGTTGTCAAGACGTTATCTTTCTTGGATCCACAACCAAAGCTTATGGAAAGATGCATTGCATTGGGCAAATCTGCTGCACAAGATCTCTTTAGACGGTTGGAAAGCAAGGATGCTTGCTACTTTGAGGACTAAATAGTACCTCACTCAAGTCATGATATCTTGTATTGCCTCATAGGCATGTGAAAGTGGGACATTGAATATGGAAGACCACAGAAGAATAGATGCATTTGAATTTTGATGCTGGCAAGGAATATAGAATGTGCCATAAACTGACTCACTACCAGTAAGTCAATGCTCACTCACAGTGACCCCCTGTGGGTTTCTGAGACTGACTGTGTATGAAAGGAGAGAGCTCAGTCTTTCTCTTGTAATGCTGCTGGTGGTTTCAAACTGCTGATCATGCAGCTCACAGCCCAACGCTTAACCAATACACACCAGGGCTCTTCCTAGTGACCCTAGAGGACAGGGTAGAACTGCTCTGTGGGTTGCTGAGATTGTAATTCTTAATGGAAGTAGAAAGCACTGTCTTTTTCTGAGGAGAAACTGAGAAACTGGTGATTTCGAACTGTTGACCTTGTAGTTACCAGCCCAACACATAACCAGTAAGCTACCAGGTCTCCTATTGAGAGTACTATAGGCTGCCAACAAACAAACAAATCTGCCTTGGAAAACCATAGCCAAAGTGCTTCTTAGAAGTAAGGATGGCAAAACTTCGTCTCACATACTTTGGACATGTTATCAGGAGAGGCCAGTCTCTGGGAAAGGAAATCATACTTAACAAAATAGAGAGGTGGGATAAAAGAATAAAAACATGACAAGATAAAATTACACAGTAGTTGCCAAAAAAAAAAAAAGGCTCAAACATAAAAACAATGGTTGCTGCTTCATTCTGTTGTACTTGGGGTCCTTGTGAGTCGAATCAGACTCCACCACAACTAACAAGCAACTAAGAACCAGAACAACAGGCATACGTTTGGCAAATAGATACATTCAGAATAAAGGACTTTATCACATGCATTGCACAGGAGGGACTTTCATGGAATTGACTATAAATCCTCGGCAGAAGACAACTCAGCCCTTCCTTAATATGAGCTGTGACAGGTGTTGTGTCAATGTGGCTTAGCCTGGGTTCTCCTTAGTCTGGCAGTAAGCTCTCTTGGTATGATCTAAGACCATGTAATCCATTCCACGATGGGATCTAACATAATATCATCAACTCTGTGAGCAGCCCGCAACAACAGTTGTTGTTGCTAGGTGCTATGGAGTCCGTTCTGATCCACAGTGACCCTGTGGAAGCGCTGCCTGCTCCTGCACCACCCTTGCCATTGTTCCTGCGCTTGAGCTCCTTGTTGCAGCCACTCTCTCAGTGTGTCTGAGGGCCGTCCTCTGTGTCACTGTCCCTTAACTTTACCAAATATGAAGTTCTTTCCCAGGGTCTGGCCTCGCCTGAAAACATGCCCAAAGTATGTGAAACAAAGTCTCACCATCCTTGCCTCCAAGGAGCACTGTGTCTGTACTTCTTCCAAGACAGATTGATTTGTCCTTTGGGCACTCTGTGGTAATTTCAGTATTCTTCGCCAGCATCAAAATTCAAATGCACCAATTCTTCTTCAGTCCTCTTTCCTGTTCGGTGTTCAGCTTTCACCCAGAGCCTCGGTGGTTCTGAGTGGGGCTCTGATCTGAAAGGGCAGCAGTTGGAAAACACCGCTGCTCTGTGGGTGAAAGACAGGGCTTTGTACTTCTATAAAGACTTACAACCTTGGAAGCCCACAGGAGTAGTTCTCCCCTGTCCTATAGGGTTGCTCTGAGTTGGCATCAGCTCCATGGCAGTGAGTAACTTTCACATGCATGTGAAACAATTGAACAGACCATTGCTTAAGTCAGGTCCCCCCAAAGTAACATTCTTGCTTTTCAACACTTTCAAGAAGTTTTGTGGGACACATTTACCGTAATGCAACTGTTGCTTCCATGAACATTGATTGTGGAGCCAAGCAAGACATAATCACAGGCAACTTCAATCGTTCTCCATTTACCATGATGTTACCTATTGGTCCAGTTGTGAGGATTTTGGTCTTCTTTACATCGAATTTTAATCCCTACTGAAGATCTTTGATCTTCATCAGCAAGTGCTTCAACTCTTCCTCACTTTCATTTGCATACTGCAAGTTGTTAATAAGCCTTCCTCCAATCCAGATGCCACAATCTTTTTCATATAAGCCAGCTTATCAGAGAAACTGGAGTGGCCAACAGCTGCTTTGGAATGCAGCCTTCTTGATTAAGTTACAGCCTGTATGCCAAAAGACTCCTCAGCGATGTGGCCTGCTCCTCTTTTAAGGAGACTCTGCAAAAGATCTTCACTTCTGCTAGATTTAGATCCTGCGTCTGGTTTGCTGACCTCCTATTATACTGCTTGTCAATCCTAGAAGGCATCAGTGGATGCTGACGTTGGATTCCTTTGACTCTGAATCCATTAGGTCTGTGATCTTCCTGTTTCCTGGCTCATCAGCACCTGTAGCTACACAAGTCAGGAGAAGCCTCCAGTTTGCCATCTGACCCATCTCTTTCTATATACATACATATGTAAGCATCACTGGTATTACTTCTCTAGAGTACCCAGCCAATAAGTCCTATACAAGCAGCTGTGCCACCCCCAGCCACAGTTAACAGATATTATTTTACTATCCCTTTTCTTCAATACCTGAGAATCAAGGCCACCAAGCTACTACTTCTCGGATTATAGTCTTCCCATTAAATGGATGTATTTTAAATTTTGCTTAAGTCACAAAAGATCAAGTGTTCTAAGATTTTATTAAAGAAGCATATGCCTCCTCCCCCAAAATCTAGAGTGATAGTGACCGTGACCATCGGGGCAAAGTAGTACTGCCACTGTAGGTCTCTATGGGATTAGAAAGCTTCTTCTTTCTCCAAAAGAAGTATAGGTCAGAAAGAAGATAGAAAACCAGTAAGCATTTTATTTACATAGAGCAAGGGAAATATACTGGTATATGGCAGTTTTAAGTTTGGTCTTCTAAATGAACACTCTGAACTCTAAGTTTCCCATTTAATTAGTTATTATAAACATATCTGGATGAGATTTTTGGGGGATGAAAAATAAGATTTAAAGAAGGCCACATTAGTTCTATGGTTTTAGTAAATAGAAAATGAGCTTGAAAAGCAGGCCAGACATACCAGCCCAACACTTATAGACATATGAGAGGGTACCCCCACCAAACTGGAATTAAAAAAACAGCTGCATTTAAATTTTAAAACACAACAACATTATCACCTTCAGAGTACTGTCCATTACACTTAACACATTTGTCAAATACGCAATTCCATTCTTGGAAACAGTTTTCAAACTCTTCTGTTTGGATAGCTGACAGCACTGCCTCCCCTCCTTTTCCCCCCACCTTGTCTGTGTCATCAAATAGCTGCCCTTTCATGTCCCTCTTTATCCGAGGAAACAAAAAGAAGTCACATGGCATGAGGTCAGGTGAGTAAGGTGTGTGGGGCAAGTGAGGCATGCTGTTTTTTGCCAAAAACTGGCACATTGAGATGGCTGCATGAGTAAGTGCATTGTCATGGTGGCAAAACCAGTCTCCTGGCTGCCACAAATCAGGCCTGTTGTGTTACACGCTGTTGCACAATCTTTTCAGACCCTCTAAATAGAAAACTTGACTAGCAGTCTGATCAGGTAGAATGAACTCCAAATGCACTCTCCCTTGAGTGTTTTTTTTTTTTTGGGGGGGGTGTTACCCCCTCATATTCTGCTGACAGTGCTAATGTTGTTGAATGCATATGTTGTTGTTGGATTGATTTTAGAATATGTTCTCAACCCTGAAGACTAAGGAGCACTTAATAGAAGCCGTGATGTTTTCAGCTTCCTTATATACATGTGAAAGCTGGACTTTGAATAGGGAAGACCATAGATGACCCGATGTCTTTGAATTATGATGTTGACAAAGAATATTGAATATACTATGACCAGTCAAAAGAATGAATAAATAAATCTTTTACCAGAATACACTTTAGAACTGATAATTAAAAGGTTTTATTGTGTGGACTTTGGGCATGTTCCCAAGAGGGACATCCTGACAAAGTCAAAGGTCTGCAGAAAGAGGAGAGGAAGACCTTAACAAGATGGGTTGATACCCTGGCTGCAATAATAGGCTCAAATAATCCTGCTCCACCTAATAGACCTGTTGATTGCCTGGCTCAACATTGAGCCTTGGGGTAAGTTTGGTTTTAGATGTGAAGGGTGATCTTTCAAGAGGATTCTATTGTATTTTCAGTGAATGTGGGCACAGTGGGAAAAAGGCTCCTTGCAACCATTTTCACACAAATTGTTGAGCACCGTCAGCTGCCTCCTCATATCCTTTCACTGTTCTATCTCATTCTTTCCAGTCCAGCTCTTCCACGAACTAACGTAGTCTCATTGTCCCCAAACCAGTAGCGTGACCACTTGATCTCATATCGTTAATGTCTCATAATAGCAGTTTGGAGTTCTCAGGGTGGTTGACGTTTTTGGCTTTGAGAGAATCTGCGATTTTGTTTTAAAAAGTAACCCAGACCAGTAGTCTCAGGATTCCTCATTTCAAAAGTCCCAATGAATCAGCCTTACTGGAAAATATGAAGTTCTGTTCCATGTTTTTCTCTGATTCTATCAGGATATGTCTATTGGTACCTTGATCTGTGTTTTGTGCCAAAAGCAGATGCATCCAGGCTTTTCAACATATTCAAGACAGCAATACAAGACAGTAAGGGGAGCAAATATTTAATAAGCAAAGTAGCTGGAATCACAACCATGGTTGCCTCCCGACTTGAGGAAGACCCTGTCGAGGGGGTGCAACATTGAATTTTATAAGGGTCGGTGGTGGGAGCCCCATTGACTCACCCCAGTCCCTGTAGTGCTTTCTCGTTGGCTCTTATTCTTGCATCTGATCAGTCCTTATTCCAGCATAATGATTGGTCTCATAATCCACTCCTTGCGCACCTCATTGTCATGTGAAGTAGTTTGGGATGGTTCGTATAGACTTCTGGCTGATCCTGACAATCAGGACATTAAGTAATGGTAGCCACATACTGTCTTGTCTCAAGGCAGAAGGCAGCCTGGTCTAACAGGACATTTTGCTAAATTCTCTACATATGTAAGATCTAATATGTGTAAGTTTAATGATTTGGATGTCATTATGTCTGTCCCATAGATGACAAACAAGGTTTGAGACAATTAAGTAACTTTCCCAAAGTCAAACCTTTACCAAGCAGTAAAGGTTGAATTATAACCTGGTTTTTCTGACTCTAAATTCCATTATCTTAGCCTTTATTTAAAAACCCAATTATGCTCATCAAACTATACTCAAACATGAACCTTGCTTGACCTTGGAACAATTTAGTACTTTTTATAAAAAAAACAACTCACTTTTACTTTTTTGTTATTGACAGAAATAATTAAAATCTTTTCAATCCCATAACTCTAAGACCTTGCCCATAGATTTTCCTCCCTGAAACTGACTCATCTCCTCAGATCTCCCCTTTGCTGAAAAAGAGAAAGACTATTTCCAGTTAGTTAGAGACTCTCCTGCTCTCTGCTGATAAGATTGTAATGAATAAGTACCCATATTGGGACATTGGGACTGGCTGAATTCATGCCCAAGGGCATCTTACATTCCCAAAACCTTCCACAATAACCTGGAGACTGAGCTGAGAACAAGTGCTTGAAGGACAATAGCAAATATTGAAAGAAAAGTGAAAAGCTATTTCAGGGAAAGAGAAATTTTGTTATTCTCTGCTAATGAAAGCCAACACTGAACTTTGTGGAGCTCAACTTGTGTCATACTTGGCTTTTGTTTTAATGAGCCATTTATCTTTTGTGGAGTGTTGAGATAATGGCCAGGCCACCATTTCTTTCTCCCTTTACCTACCTCTCCACCACCCTACATATTTATTTAGCAAGATAGAATAGGCATAGACGGAACCCTCGTGGCATTCTGGGATAAACATTGGACTGCTAATTTCAAGGCTGGCAGTTTGAACCCACTGGATGCCCCAAGGAAGAAAGGTAAGGTTGTCTGTTTCTGTAAAGATTTACAGGCTCAGAAACCCAAAGGGAAAGTTCTGTTCTGTCCTATTGGGTTGCTGTGAGTTGCATTGGCTCAACGGAGGCGGGTTTACTTTTGGGGTGACTGTGTATTTGGCTGCTAACAGCAAGGTCTATAATTTGAAGCTACCAGTTTCTCCAGGGGAGAAATATAAGACTTCCTACTTCTGTAAAGAGTTATCATCTGAGACACTCGCAAGGTCAGTTCTACTCTGTCCTAGAGGGTCACGATGGCAGTGACGCCATGGGAAGAGACTCCCTGACAGTGAGAGGGGCACAGGAAGCTTGGTGACAATTTCGGAACCCTGGCGACAGAGGTGTTTTGAAACTCAGATTCGTTGCTCATGTTTATGTGCTCTGGGTATTCGGACTCTCTTAACATTGAACAAGTGTAGAACGAAAGGTTGCTTGCTTACTGCCCATCTTATTGTCTATTTATTTTTAATCTTATGATGATGATTACTGTCTCAAGTCAACTCAGACTCCTGGTAACCTTTTGGACAACAGAATAATATGTTGCCTGGTCTTGCATCATCAATATGTGCAAGTTTGCTAAGACTATCCTGTCAATCCAGCTTGCTGAATGTCTCCCTTGACCTTGTTGTTCCTTTCAAAATGAAACTCACAGCCATGAGTCAAATCCAACACACAGCAATCCTATTGGACAGGGTAGAACTTCCCCTGTGGATTTCCAAGACTAATTCTATATGGGAGTAGAAAAATCTCCTTTTCCTTCTACAGAGCTCCCGGTGATTCGAACTGCCTACCTTATGGTTAACAGCTGAATAAATAACCACTACACCCCAGGGATCCTTATACATCACAAAATATGAGGTCTTTGTCAGCAATGGACCCATCCTGATGACTTGTCATGCCCAACAAGGGCATCAGGAGGTATTCTGTTGTGATCCAGACTGTTTTTATTAGCTCCTTTTCAGAAGTTGAGAGCAAGGACTCTCTTCCTAACTGAAGCCTGTCCACCACAGGTGACCCTGCGGGTATTTAGAATCGTGTTGACATCACTTCCAGCATCACAGCAACGTGTGAGTAACCAGAGCATGACAGACAGATACGGTATGGGCTTTTAATCTAGGAGAGGATAAATTTCTTTTCTTTTCTATACATAAATTAATACCATCAACAAATTAAAACCCTTATAATTATGTGTGACAGAAGACAAATTAAAATCCTTATAATTGTGTGTGACAGAAGAAAGAGCTACAGACGTTGTCTTCCTAGTTTTGCTTCATTCCATATTTAGTTGCACTTAAAAGCACTTTTTTTTAAACTACAGTCATGTAGCATTGTAGTGGCTTTTTTCCCCCCTTTCCCCCCACTTTTTCTCAATTCCCAATTCAGGTGAAGAACGTTACACCACTGCTTCTACTTCTGCTTTTGTTTACTTGTATACTTCTGATCACGTTTACCTTTCTTTCCCCGATCAAATCCACCTTATTCCTCTGGTTTGTAATGAAAAATATAAAGGTTCAGCTTTACAAAAGGGCACAAAGGAGAACTTGTGTCTCTTCATTTGCTGTGGTGATGAAAGGCCACAGAGAAGATAGGCAGGAGCAGAAAACGGACTTCCTGTGACCCCTCTTTTTCTACTCACTGCAGAAAGCCGAACATGAGATGGCTGTGCTAGAAACCTGGAACCTCTCAGCCGATTCCCTTCCTGTGCTCTTGTTCTTGTCGGGCATGCTGCTGTCTAGTAGGTGGTGGAGAAAGATCTCATTTTGCTTCCTTAACCCTTGTCAGAGTCTCAAGCAGTGCTTTTATCTTACCTCTTTGTATGAACAAATCAGAATTACTACCAATAAACCAAACTCGGGGTCCCCAGGTGGTGCCAATGGTACTCAACCAGGTGCTGAACAGTTGGTGGCTGGGACACACCCAGAGGCACCTTAGAAGACTGGACCAGGGATCTGCTTCTGAAAGGTCCGGGTCTTGGAAAGCTCCTGGATCACAGTTGGCTCTGGCACACACGGAGAGACCACGAGTCGAAATGGACTGGATGGCGACTAGTTATCGGTTAAGTCAAATTTAGGATTATTCCTCTTCGTCACCTAAGGGCCTATGATCAGATCAAATTTATTTAGCCATCTCTCCTTTCCTTTTCCCATGAGATCGTTCACATTGTTTCCCAGGTGACTTTTCTATCTCTGCCATTATACATTTTCATTGATTGGGTGGTTGAAAACACAAAACTCCTTTATTCTCTCACAGTTCTCTAAGTTGGCTCAGTTGGTCTTCTCTGGATTTCACAAGGCCAAATTCAAGGTTCTGGCAGGCCTGTATCTCTTTCTGCTTGGCTCTGGAGATGAATCTGGTTGCAAGCTCAATCAACTTGAGGGTATTAAGATAAAAGGGGTGGAGTTTAGCCTGTCAGTCAGGTCACAGCTTGAATGGAGGGCAATTGAGATAAATGGCTCTCTGGAGACTGGCCTCCCTCTCTCTCTGCTTCACCTTCCTGTTGAAGAACCACACTCGGTGAACTGGGGGAGCCACGTGGAGACCCACACCAGTGCTGAGATGCTTCCACTACCATTGGATCCACAAGACTTTGCACCCACTGGCCTGTAATCTTCCAGCATTTTGCATCATTGCATGTGACTATGTGAGTCCTAAGAGGGATTTATGGACTAGTATCAGACTGATGGGCTAATATCAGACTACATACTTGATCTGGACTGGGCTGGGATGTTTTCTCAATATACAATTGCTCTTTGATATGAAGCTCTCTCTTACACATATATGAGTGTCTCCAGATTTGTTTCTCTAGTCAACCCGGCCTAACACAATCAGGTTGTTCCAGAATTCCATTCTATGGAATTTCAGGATTGAAGTCTGTGTTTCCCTGTTAGTTGTCTCGGTCTCATTTTCAGCTTCCAGAGACCACTGGCATCCTTTGGCTTATAACCCCCTTTCCCCATCTTCAAAGCCAGCGATCACAGGTGGAATCCTTCCCATGTTTCACACCTCTCTGATCTCTCCTTTTACATCCCGGCTCTAGATTCCTCTTCTCTGACCATCCGGGGGATTTTTATTGTGACTTAGTTGAGGCCATTCAAATAACCAAGATAATCTCCCTAGTTTAAAGACCACAATCGGCCACTCTCTTAATTACCTCATGCTGCTGTAGCAAAAATGCCAAAAATGGGGGGTTGTAAAGCGCATACCTTTATTATCTCATAGGCTAGAGGTCCAAATTCAGGGCATAGCTGTAGGGCTCTTCTTGCTGGTAACCCTGAAAGCTCCTTGGCCTTCTTTGACGTAGACATGACTCTTTGAATGGTCTCATCCTCCAGTGTATGTGTCTCTTCACTCTTGTTTTCCCTTGCTATGTGTCACTACTAAGAAAGGATTAGATTTAGAACCTCCCCTTCTCCTGTGGGAGTCTGGAAATGGAACACATCTCCTGAAGTGGATTTTCTTATTTCATCCCAGAACCCATCTAACTTTCTGCAGAGGATTGCGTGGGGGTCTCGCTGTTGCACTTTTCCTTTTGTATCAAGTGTTGCCATACCCATCACACAAAAGCAGCACCATGATGAAAACGCACGAGCAAATCGTCTAACCAATCTAAAAGGGCAGCGTTATAAAGAACTATGCCCTATCCAGCTATACTGCTCATAACCTAAGGAAGGTTTCTTTGTCTACAGCTTTTCTTTTATGACAAGAAATTCATTCTCACGAATTTTTAAAAAATCCATCCCAAACTTACAAATAGGAGTTATATGTAAAAGCATCTAAAAAAGTATTGAGGACAGATTGGTTAGTCTTAGATTGCTTGAGCAGATCGGTTGTTTGTTTTTGTTCATTTGTTTGTTTCAGGGCAATAAATATTAGTCACATTCACCCAAAAAGCAAAATAGAGGGACCACACATGAGGAGATGGGGGAAGAAATGTCCTTGAGTTTGGGGAGGTGATTTGTTTCAACAGTGTGATGGCTTTGCTCACTGTTTGAACAGTAACTGACTTGGCTCAGGTTCCACAGTTCTGTCAGTTCCAATTGCAAACTAGTGTTTTAAAGGGTTGAGCTGTTGAAAATATATTTAGAAATCCAGAAAAAACAAACCCATTCCCCTTCACTGGAGTTCTTTAAGAAATTCTTGAAATGGAAGCTAGTACCAAACTCTGGTAAAGGCAGCTGTCAACTCATTAATAGCCATTTATTTGGTGTCAATTAAAATCTCAATCTGTGCATGCAGGCCTCACAGATACTGCAGATTCGATTCCAGAGCAGTGCCATATAGGGCTTATTCAATCCAACAAGCTACACGAGTGTTTTGGGTTCTTGTGCATATTACAGTTATGCTGGCACGACTGTGGTCTGTGAAATGTATCATAACATTCTGGACAATTTGAAATGCTGTGAGAATGACCAGGCTGTGACAGCAAGACACATTCTGTTTATGGTGCCCATAAACGTGTTAGACAAACCTTCGCTCTGTTACAGAATACAGTGAGGTGTGCCTGTATCTTGTGATTATCATAAAGCCTCAGATCTTTACACAGAGACAGGAGGAAGATCTGTATTAAAACACACAAATTATACCTGGTGATAATGTCTCCAGTTCTGGACCAACTCCCCAACACGAAGCCTTTCCTTCTACATTTCTTTAGAAGGTGGACACTCCTTCCAGCAGTGTTCAGATTTGGCAATGGGCTTGGAGACCCTAGAGGGAAATAGACAAATATTCTAACACTCATGGATGAAGCACTTACATGCTCCCTTGTTGTATTTTAATTCTCCAAATACGTTCATCTGTTTAAAAATGAAGGTATGTATTTCTAGCATCTAATACATCATGTTGTTTGGGGTTGAAGTTCTTGGCCTCCCTTCCCCATCCATGGATGATGCAGGTGTGGAAACCTTTCAAAAGCTACTGACTCATTATTCAAGCTCAGGGTGAAGATATGGATTCTTTGGTTGTTGTGTATTAAATTGTGTCTCTTCCCCCAAAGATAAGTTGAAGTCCTAACCGCAGAATGTGTGAAGGTGATGGGTTTGCAAAGGAACAAGGGTCTTTCTTGACTATATTGTCAGATCCATGAACTCATATTGGAGTCGGTGGGTCTTAATCTTGTATGACGGGTGTCTCACAAAGAGGAGCAGCGGCACATAGATGGTGAGACGAAAAGAAGACACGTTGACAAGCAGTATGAAAGGATTGTCTGTGGTCATTGCGGGCTGGGCGAGAGGCATGGACACTGCCTCCCTCAGAGCCCTCCGGATGAGTCAACAATGCTGATACCTTGACTTCTTTGTTGTTATCATGTGAGTGGAACAAAAAGAAAGAGATTGTAAAGGAAAGTCAACATGAGGAAGTCAGGCATGGCATGCTATCAGTTTTGTGTTTTAATGGCATCTGCTTGGAGGCTGTAGTGCCCAACCCTCAGGGTGGCTCAACTTCCAGCAGAGCATTCACGGTCTTTCTGACTTGCAGAACAGGACAGAGTTTTGATACTCTTTGCATTGCAAAGCTCTGTTATAAAGGGTGCCAATTTAAGACTGTCCATTGCTGACACATGGACCCTTTTATCATTATAAAATGGCCTCTACTTTTCTCCCTCTGTGCATACATATTTTATGGAATACTAAAGATCCTTGGCGTTGTGGTGAATTAAGAATTGGGCTGTTCCTGTATGATCAAGAGGTGTCGAAGGGATCAGGTATCAGGCATCAAAGAACAAAACATCATATCATTGTGTGCTCACCTTCCCGATACGACTTCTGAAGACAAATGGGTGCATAACGAAATGTGGTGAAGAAAGGTGATGGTGCCTGGCTATTGATAAGATATAGTGTCTGGCGTCTTAAAGACTTGAAGGTAAACAAGTGGCCATCTAACTCAGAAGCAACAAAGCCCACATGGAAGAAGCACATCAGTCTGTGTGATCACGAGGTGTCGAAGGGATCAGGTACCAGGCATCAATCAAAGAACAAAACATCATATCACTGTGAATGAGAGGGGGTGTGGAACCGGGACCCAAAGCCCATTTGTAGGCAACTAGACATCCCCTTACAGAAGGGTTGTTGGGAGAAGATGAGCCAGTCAGGGTGCAGTGTAGCAATGATGAAACATACAAATTACTTCTAGTTCATAAGTTCTCCCCCCCCACACACACACACCACCATCAGGATCCCAATTCTAGCTTACAAATCTGGCTAGATCAGAGAATGTACACTGGTACAGAAAGGAACCGGAAATACAGGGAATCCAGGACAGATGATCCCTTCAGGACCAGTGGTGAGAGTGGCAATACTGGGGAGGTGGAGGCAGGGTGGGGGAGAAAGGGGGAACCAATTACAGGGACCTACTTATAACCTCCTCCGTGGGGGATGGATAACAGAAAAGTGGGTGAAGGGAGACATTGGACAGTGTAAGATATGAAAAAATAATAATACTTTATAAATTATCAAGGTTCATGAGGGAGAGAAGGGGGAGTGGGGATGGAGGGGAAAAAATGAGGAGCTGATACCAAGGGCTCAAGTAGAAAGAAAATGCTTTGAGAACGATGATGGCAACACATGTACAATGTGCTTGACTCTATGGATATATGTATGGATTGTGATAAGAGTTGCATGAACCCTCAATGAAATGATTGAAAATAAAATCAGGCTATTAATCCTAAGGTTGGCAGCTCAAACCCATCAGCTGTTCCCTAGGGGTGGGGGTGGGTTGGATGAAGATATCTGGTCCCACAAAGATTTACTCTTGGAAATGCACGCATGTTTTTTCTTTGCCCTCTAGAGCCCTGTATTTCAGAATAGATTTCATGACAGTGCGAGCGACTTTGAAGGAGCCATGTTGGCTATAACTGATAAATTCACGAAATGTTTGTGACCAGAACAAAATGAATTGAACTCCGTGTTTGCTGAATTCAGCTGGTTCTTAAATCCCTTGCTGAGCTGCATTCCACAGAGCCCAACGTGAGTTTGCACACACACCTGACAGTTGGCTCTCTGTACGTACTCGAGGCCTTTAGGATTGAGAGAGTGGAGCTCCTGTGCTCAGGCTAGGTTGTGAAGGCAACACTGCAAGGAAGGGGATCTTGATGACTCTTTGTAAAAGGTGGCTCTAGGGGATATTTCTTTATGGCAATGCTCATGACAATGATGTAATACAGAGAACTGTGTGTAAAAGACTCTAGAGCCAATGACATAGAAAGCTTCCAGACAAATTAAAAAATTTTTCTTTTAGCCAGCTGTTGCTGAGAAATGAACTCCTGGTACCAAGTGCTTATCACAAGTTCTTGAAACATCTGGATAAATCTGTTTACACACCAACCAGTGATGCTTTTTACCATCCTTCCTGAAGGACCTATGATTGAAAACCTTTGTAAATAGTGACATCAATTATTGTAAGTAAGGGTCTGTACCCATCTGAGGTAGTTAGTTTATTGTGCCAACGGCCAATAAACACATGTGGAGTTAATTGAAGGGCAGAGAGTTAAATGGCTTGGTGAGCCTCACCTTTCGAGTTCTCGGGTCTCTTGCTTTCTGATGGTTGGACTAGGGTGCAGCTGCCTTAGCCAGTTCTCTGCTTCAGCTGGCAAGGCTCACTTCCTGTAAGACATCCCTGAGGAGAAGCCACATGGACCTATCCCGATGCAGCCCTGGGTGCTAGAGCAGCTGTGTGGAGACCCCTGCCAGTGCTGAGATGCTTACACTTTCACTGATTCAGCTTTTCTCCTTCAGTCAGCATCATTGCGTGTGTTTTGTGAGATGGAGGAGGACTTTGTGGACTGGTGTTGAACGTATGGGATCATATTTGGACTTGTGGGCTTGGGCAGCACTGGGTCGGGATGTTTTATTGATGTGCACTTACCCTTTATATAAAACTCTCTCTTTTACGTATGAGTTTCTGTGGATTTGTTTCTCTAAAGTACCCAGACTATCACATCGTCTCTAATCCATCCTCCTTGTGACTGCATCCAAAGACAAACCACTCAAATGACTGTATTATAATTTCTTTGTTCCCTGCATTATATCGGTCTTTGATAGTGATGGGGCAGAACAGGGGCATCTGTCCTGCAGCCAAAGCAATGAACAAAGGACCTTGTGGAAACAAGCTATAAACCAAGGACCCCTGGAGAACAAGCTATCAATAAAAGACTCTGTGAGACCAGGCTGGGTAAACACCTTAAACTTGAAGCTAGGCCCTGGTGAACATCCAGATACAGGAATGTAGCTGGAGGTAAAGCCAAACACACTGAGCCGGAGTTGACATAAAATGAAACTGCGCATGAGACTCAAGGACGGACTGAGCAACTAATTAGATAGAAAGTTGCTTGACCATCTGCAGAGCAGGAGCCCCCTCCCTCCTCTTTGAAAGTGCCATTTAAAACTACAAGTGTTCCCCTAAGCAAAGTCCCTTCTCCACTTGGGAGGGGGATCCTGTGTCATCTGTTTTGAAGTGATCCTATGCTTTAATAAAACTGCGACTTACCTCTTGGCAACTGTGTGCATGGGTGTGAGCAAAGCTAATCTTTGGGCCCTTGCCAACCACACGGGAGTTGAATCTGTTAGTTACCCCATGGATGACAACCTGACATTGAGCTTCGCAGACTCGTTAGTTGGGAAGTCATTAGTTTCCACTTATGCAACCTGCTGTCTTGCTTCATTCAAATGCACCCCCCCCACTTTTTTTCTTGAATAAAGCCCCCTAATAACATTTTAAGGGCTGCTTTTCCTCTCCTGCTGCAGCATAGAGCAGTCATTAAGTACTTAGCTGTGCCCCCACTCCAGTTATTCCAAGTTAGGGAGATATAGCAATCTGCTTCTGTACAATATTTAAGCCACAGATAACCTATGGGGAAGTTCTACTGGGTCCTACAGGGTCACTATGAGTTGGCATAAAAAATGGCAGAGTAGTACTTTGGCTGGTATTATTACAGTGCCTCTTGGGGAGGTGTGGCTAGAAGAACCCAGAAGAGGAGTTCTGGGTTGATGAAATTTTCAGTGTCTTTATGCAGGTGCCTGGTATGTGGCAGTGTTTAGCTTGTGAAAATTTGCCGAGCTCTACACTTAGGCATATGAACATTTCTGCACTGTGTATGTCTAATTCTTTTTGAGAAGCATTTAATTATACACATAGTTTAAAAAACAAAACAACAACAACAACAAAAACAAGATAAGTATTTGGGGCTTATGGTAGCAGAAGTCACAATCAGAGAGTTATCGAATCTTAGAGCCATAGTTGCATTAGAGGAATCGATAGTGCCAGACTCTCACTTTACAAGTAAAGGTCATAAGATAAGGAAAGAGGGATAAACGTAGGACACAGCACAAAGTCTATAGGCTCCTTCCACCGCAGCTACGTGCTCCTAGGGTGGTGTTGTCCATTCTACAGGTGTTCTTCAGATCAGCCAGTTGCTACTGATGGATGCCCAGGCACTTCTGGAAGGGGGGGTCAAAAGAATAGTTCATGTTTCTTCTGACTGCCATCAAGTCAGTGCTGACTCATAGCGACTCCCTGTGGGTTTCTGGGTTTGTCATTATTTATGGGAGTGAAAAGCCCACTCCTTCTCCTGCATTACTGTTGGGGGTTTTGAACTGCCCATCATGTGGATCTCAGCCCAACAGTGATCACTACACTCCCAAGGCTCCATCATGCTGATTGTTTGTTCTGGATAAAGCAGAACCAGGCAGCTGTATTTCCAGTTGACCCTTGCCTTCATAAAGTCCTCAGTTGCATCCCTGTTCTAGGTTAGAGGCGTTTTTTGAGAGGTAAATTCCCCTCCAGGCAAAGCCAACTTGCATAATCAGAAATACACTGAAGTACAAAAGAAACAGCGTTTGCTACAGAAAAGAAAATTTTTACTGACAAAGACTTGGGTAGAAATCCCTAAGGGATTGGTGAAGCCTAGTGATGATTGTGGCATGACTTAGAGAAGAAAAACAAAATATCCAATTGAGAATAAAACTACCTTGTGGGCCTGAGGTGACAGTATTCTGAGCACGGAAGGTAAATGGGTAAGAGTTCAAAGTGGTGTCTCATAACTGTATCTAGGAGGATCATCAAGGAGTTTTACCCCGGTCCCTAAAAGTAAAGGTATGATGATGAGTATTAGAGCCAAGGCAGACATTTAGCATGAATCCCATGCTCATTAGTGTGTTCGTCTGGGTAGATTAGAGAAACAAATTCATAGACACTAATATGTATATAAGAAAGAACTTTATATAAAGAGTAATTATACATTAAGAAAACATCCCAGCCCAGTCCATAAGTCCATTAGCCCATATGTCCGATACCAATCTGTAAAGACCTCTTCAGACTCACAAAACACATGCAATGACGCCAAAGGCAGGAAAATGACAGGCCAGTGGGTGGGAAGTCTGGTGGATCCATTGGTGTGAGCATCTCAGCACTGGTGTGGGTCTCCACGTAGCTCAGGGCACTAGCTTAGCTCCATGTGTCATGTCAGGTGCAATGTCTCTAAGCGAGTCAGCAGAGAGAGAATGTGTCTCTCACCTCCAGGGAGAAATACAGGAGTTCCCAGAATCCTCAGGAGAAGGCCATGCCCACACAGAGGTCTGATTGGCTATGACCTGATTGACAGGCTAGACTCCACCCATTCACTATTAATTTGACAACAGATTATATAACTACCACAATCAGGTTCGATTATTAGAGTGAACAAATACCATAGATGTAAAGCAGAACTGCCAGGCAGCCAGAAGTGTGCCCAGTAAGTTGGAATGAGTTGGCATTGACTGTGACAGCAGCTGCTCCCCTTAGAACAGTGGTTCTCAAACTTCCTAATGCCTCAACCCTTTAATTCAGTTCCTCTGTTGTGGGGACCCCATATGTTAGCATATCTGCATGTGGGCGGACCCACCTGGAGACGGATAGGGGAGCAGTGTCTCAGTTCCTGAGACCATTGGAAATATGGTCTTACCGGCCACCCCTGTGAAAGGGTCCTTCCGCCCCCAAAGGGGTCGCGAGCCACAGGTTGAGAACCGCTGCCTTAGAACCAGAGGGCTAGCTCCACACTCTGTAGAACCTCAGCTCACGCAAGCGCAGGCTTTCTGTGGGCGGCCGCTGTGGGGCAAGGTTCACAACTGTCCATGCGGTCTGGACATTCGCTTCTGAGAGCACTGGCCAAGCGCTTTCCGGAAGGCAGGGTGCCGGGCTCCCACATGCAATACAAGGAGCCTGAGATGCAAAGGCGAGGAGGAGGAGGCGCATGAACGGCTGGTGGAAGAAAGTAAAGCTGTTCGTGGGGGCGCGTGGTTTGTGGAGTTGTCATAAGGAAATACCACAAACTAGGTGACCTCTGAAACGGAATCGATTTAAGGTCCCATAGTTCTGGGGGCCGGTCATCTGAAGCTAGGGTGTTGGTAAGCTAAGATCTCTCTGTAGACTCCGGATGACTCTTTCTTCTCTTCTGGCATCTGGTGGTCTCCGTCGGTCTTCCTTGGTATGTAGAGCATCCTTATACGACCATCTTTCCTCCGTCTGTCTGTCTGTTTCCATACATCTCTTTTGCTCTGGTCTTGAATACTCACAGGTTAGACTAGGATACGGTCTCTTCCAGTCTGCACCCCCTGCTGATATAACTGATACTATCCTCAAAGGTCCTGTTTCCAAAGAAAATCACATTCACAGGTGCAACAGGGGTTAGCATTTCAACGTAGATTGAGGTGGGAGGGGTGTCAGAATGGAAATCATTATGTTTTGAGTCGGCAAAGTACAACCTCAAAACATAGCCAAGAGCAAACCCAGGGAATGTCAAAGTCAGAACATTAACATGCAGCTCCAGGCTTGCAATTGGAGGACGGATACAGCTGGGACAGGTGCGCAGCTCAGAAAACAATGCAAAGCTGCTGTAACTCCCAAAGTCTCAACATTTCTTTGTAAAATAAGTGACCTTCAAATCTGATAGCCAGCCCGTGGCAGGGTGAGTTCTCGCTCAGGTGAGGAGGGAGTTGCGAAGCTGAAGGGATGCGTCTAAAGCATCATTTCCCAAATTTATTTGGCCTACCACCTCCTTACATTTTTTTTTAACTTGGCATCCCCCTGGCGATTGAAATATGTTGGACAACTGCCCCTAATCCAGGATGCAGAGTAGGTATCTGCTGTATCAATGCAGTTATCCCTGGGAGGCTGTATTGCCCACACTGGGAGCATTGATCTCTAGATTCTGAAACCATTATCCCGCAACCACTGCCCCACTCCATTCACCACCTAACCACAGATAGTCACCTCCCAAACTCACGATTGTCACACACCAATGCTTTAAGCAAATCCCACAAAACATACAGAGACGTTGACTTTTCTTTGTCATGAGACGGTTTTATTCACTACAATGTATCTATGAGTGAAGGTAAAAACATCAAGCCTTTGTTCTCCCTTCACACAGGCTATTAGTGGAGATAACTCACACCGGAGGGCTCCGCGAAGCTTCCAGGGAAAAGAGTCACACTTTCAAGTCCCATAAGTGATAAAGGCAATGGGACTGGCCCTGGGTAGATGTTGTATTGGTGTCTTGTCTTGCAAAGATCAGTGTCTTGTAAGGACCATCATCAGTTCCAGGGGAGTTGCGGGGGTGGTGGGTCGGGGGTGGGGGGTAGACAGGGGTGTTGCAGTCTGCTGCACTTCTGGCAGCAAGGGAGTGCTGCTGATGGTCTCTTGGTCCCCAATAGTCAATGGGCAGCATTTTCAGGGAGAAGAAAGCATGGTCACCTCTAGCTGAGAGGCATGTCCTGTCATCTCATTATGCCGCATATGCTGCCATGTCTTGGGTGTCTTTCCCTGGTTTTACTGAAGTTTTGGATGTCATTCACTACACCTCAGGACGTCTCTGTGACACCTGAGCATGACTTATCTGCCTCTTTCAGCCTCACAGTCTAATCATGTCTACTTTTCAATGTATGCTTATAGCAACTAGGCTCCTGGGAGTGTAATGAGAGCCGAACTCTGATTCAGTTTGTCCCAAGTGCCACCTGGCCAGTGCAAATTTTTGAGCGCTCAGCTGCTCACACAAAGGATGACAATTCAAGTGTATACAAAGGGATCTTGGAAGAAAATCCGGGTGATTTACTTCCATAACATTAGCACTGGAAAACCAGATGGAGGATGCTTCTATGCCAAAACACGTGGAGTTGCCACGCATCAAAATCCACTTGACCGTCTAAGTTAGAATCTGTGTATCTCTACCATGGTTGTTGTTGTTGTTGCTGTTGGGAACAGCCACAGCAAAAGGGACACCAATTCTGTGTTACGTTGTATTTTGTTTGACAAGGAGCTTCAGATGGAATTGATCCATGGATCAAATTTGAGAACTTCTTTCAGTATTATATATTACTCTAAAATCTCTCTGCATGATAAACAATATGGAACAGTTCTTTTTGCCCACAATATGTACAAGAAAATTAGCATTCACTACTAAGCACCGAAGCTCAGCTTTCCAGATGAGTGGTAGTCTGAAGCTAAAGGGATTTGCTTGATTTCATAGCAGATAAAATGATCAGCTGTCCTAATGAATGGTCATGAAATATGTGTGGTGTGTTGGCTTCCGCTGCAGTCACAGCTGACTCCCAGGGTTGTTGGGAAGTTGTACAGACGGTTCCCCAGACTCCCTCGTAAACTGAGTGTGATTTGCCAGTGGGGACACTGTTAGGAGAAAAGGAAAGAAGGCAGTGTTTCAAGGAACTGAGTGCAAGTGGCTGCGAGGCCTCTTGCGCTTCTTTTTGCCTACGTGGTTGAGTTTCCAAGCAGCAGCAGAAGTAAGTGGGTCTATGCCTTCAGCAGATCATTGGCAATTGGGAGCGGAGCTCCAACCCAGCGAACATAACAGCTCCCATGTCTCTGGTTAATCTTCTCCTCTCTTAAGCTCCTCTGGTGGTTGCCTCTGTTCCATTTATACCTCCAGCCCTTCCAACACCTGTAAAAGCAACTGCCTTCCTAGCATCCTTCCTGCTTGAAAGAGTCAGACTGGTTTCCTCTTCTTCTGCAAGAACATCGATTGCTGTTATTAGTTGCCACCCAGTTGGCTCTGAATCATAATGACTGTATGTACAACTGAACACAACACGACTTATCCATCACCATCCTCTTAATCGTTGCTGTGTGGAATTCATTTCTGCAGCCGACTTGTCAATCCATCCCATTGAGGGTCTTCCTTTTTAACTGATTCTCCATCATACGGACCGTAATCAGCAGTGAATTGGTAATCTATTCCAAGATATTTTTCCTCGGTGATTTGATTGATGATTTTTTAAACCAGGGAAACCAAAAGGACGTACAAAAATAAAGACATCAATTCTGTGTTGATGCTGTTGTTTGCTTGCCATACAGTTAGATCTCACTCAAGGCAGCCTTACGTGTACCAGAGGGGAATGGTGCCCCGTCTTCCGCTATCTCCATGATCATTGGTATGTTTGCATTCATTGTGGTGGATAGTTAGTGTTCCTGCACCCTGCTGAGGAGTCCGTGGTCCTCCACTCTGCTCAGGAGCCCCGGGAGCACTGTGGATTAGGTATTGGGCTGCTGATGGAAAAGTTAGGTGAACGGTGCCAAGGCATCAGCCACACACAGGAGAAAGCTGAGGTTGCCTGACTACTTGAAGAAAACGTAGCTAGGGTCACCGTGAGTAGGGATGGACTTGACGGCAGTGGGTTTTGTTTTATCATTTTGGTTTTTGTCTACTATGCTAAGCATGACATCCTTTTTATCCTTATCTTTCCTGTTGACATGTCCAAAGTAAGCAAGGCACAGCCTAGTCATCTGTACTTTAAAGGCGTATTTCAGTTTTATTTCTTCCAAAATGGATTTGTGTTGCTTATTCTTCTGTCAGCCCACGGGATGGATATTCATTGTTTTATGCCAACACCAAAAATTGAATGCTTCTGTTTCCCATCTTCAGTGTCCATTTTTTATATGGATGAGGTGCTTGGGTCAAGCATATCTTAGCCACCAAAGAGTGACATCTTTGCTTTTTAAAAGTTCACACTTAAAATAAATAAATAAATAAATAAATAAATAAAAATAAATCAAAGTTCACACTTATTTCCTTAGCTTTATGATAATATTACATACTGTATCATTACAACTATCATTTGCAGTTTAATAATTGCTTCCACAGATTGTCTCCTTCAATTAGTGCTGGAATTTAGAACTTTAAAGTCATCATTTTCTTCATAACCTCATATTAAGAGTATTAGTTATTTGCCCCAAATCATACAATAATTGGCAGAATTAGAACTCAGATCTTTTGACTCCAAGGATGTAGCTGTTTCTTTAAAACATTGTGAATAAATTAAAGATGATCATACATAAAAATTGAGTGCCTCAACCAGTATAGATTGAGAGAAATTGTGACTCCCTAGGCTTCCTTTCACTCATCCTACCAACATAATATCACTTTTCTTATCACTGTTAAACCCAAGAGGCAAGAGAATTTTGGGAATGATGAGGGCAACAAATGTATAGATGTGCTTTACACAATTGATCTATGTATTGTGATGAATTGTATGAGCCCCAATAAATTGATTAATTAAAAAAAAATTTAAGGCCAGTGCTCTAGTGGCATTAAAGCATTAAAATCAATTGCACAATCAAAAAAAAAAATCACTAGTTAGTCCCTGCAAAGTCACGCCTATCACTGTATATGTATAAATAAATGTTTTATTTTACAATAAAAAGAACAAATGTATTCAGATTAGAAGAAATAAGTTAGTGCTTTTCTTTTTAGCTAATGGTTTTATTTTAATTCATTTCAATTAAGAAAATGTATGCCAGTCCAAATACATATACTTTTTTTCTTCTCCACATGGTTACATTTACATTTAATGTTCTTCTCCATTTAATGTTTGAGGGTGTATGTGGAGAACATATTTTTTCATTGACTTTATGCTCCCTTTATAAGAAAAGAGGATTCAAAAGGCAAGTGAAAGAAGGTTCCTTTCTCACCTTCAAATACTTAAGCTTCCTTGCTATCCATCAGTCCTCAGTGGTTCATCTTGATGGGGTGTTGATAGGGAACATGCAAAACTTTAATTATTTGGGATAATGAGAGACAGCATGCGGCCTCCACAGCGAGTGTCCCAATGCTGAAAAAAAAATTTTTTTTCACACAAGATCACACTTATACGTTGTGACAGGTTACACCATTTCCCAAGATGACGCACCATCTGGACCAGGGAAGAAAGTAAGTGTGAGCTCTTGTTGTTGTCATGTGATGCTTCTTTCAAGCTGGGACTCCATAAATATGTACCAGGTCGTACAAGAGGCTCATGGGTGCCAGTACTTGATGATTTTTGTTTTGTAGAATTGTTATCCAGCCCTGGTAAAACATAAAGATAAGCATTCTCATTGTCCTAAAATTACTGAACTAGTACTTTAAAAAATACCCTCATACTATTAATCTACAAATTGAGGACATGAAAAAAATTTTTTCTTAGTTTTAGTTTGAGATTTTGGGTGCAATATTAAGACATTTATATGCAAAGGCATATAAAATTGTTCTCTCCAGTTAGGCTCCCACAGGTGAGAATCTCTGATAGCAGTTTGTTACTACTGTTAGGTGCCTTGGGTTGAGTTCTGACTCACAGCCACTCTGTGTACAACACAACGAAACACTGTCAGGCCCTCCGTCATCCTCAAAAGTATCGCTATTGCTATGCTTGAGTCCATTGTTACAGACAGTGTGACAATCTATCTCCTTCAAGAGCCTCCTTTTTCACACTGTTCCTCTACATTACCTTCCCCAGAGACATGCTCAAAGTATGGGAGAGAAACCAGTTCCCCACCTTTGTTTCTAAGGCACATTATGGCTAGTCTTCTTTTAAGAAAGATCTGTTTGTTCTCCTGGCAATCCAGCTCCATCAGATTAAACAACTAATTGTCCTTGACTCTTCCTCTTGCTCGTTCTTGGAGCTTGTGAAAATGACATATTGTATATCTTAGATTCCCTGTTGATTCTGCTGGGTGGGCCAGCCCTTTATGATATGGGCAAAGACCAAGGGAAGCCCTTAGCACAGCAGGCTGCCATTGTTTCTCATTCCCAGTGACCATCACGTCAACTGTGACTCATGGCCACCCCATGTGTGTCAAAATAGAACGTGCTCTGTGGGTTCCAGTAGCTGATGTTTCAGAAGGAGTTTACCAGACCATTCTTTGAGGTGCCTCTTAGTGGGCTGCAACCTCTAGCTTTGTAGCTAGTTGTTGAGCTTTTAACCATTTGTATCACCCAGGGAAGGATGACATAAAGCTCCTGAATTAGATACAGGCAATATACATACATTTGTATATTAAACACGTGATTATCTTTCTTATTTAAGTATGTTTCACATTTGCAGAGAGCATACTTATAAATGATTTATTTATCGGAAATTCAAATTTAACTAACTGCCCTGTTCTAGTTGCTAAATCTAGCAGCCCTGATACAATGACTGTTAGTTCCTATTCCCATTTTAATTAGATTTTATGTCATTTTTCTAGTATCAATTATCTCAGGCTCGTGAAAACTTTTCAAATTGTACTAAAAGACTTGAAGGAACCATCAGGTTTGTTTTTTTTCTTCTCATTACTCTTAGTATATTCTGAAGTCTTTACAAGCCCTAGGTATTAGACATAAATTTAAAAGAGAAAAAAAAGGATTTCAAAGCAAAAAGATAAACAAACATGTTAGAGTATCTGGACATTCCTGGGACTTAAAGGGAACCAGTCTGATTATGAGGGCAACACATTTTTAAAAAACAAAGGGTTGAGCAATGGTGAAAAATGCAATTCAATATTTGTCCTTTCATTTTATTGGATTTTTGTTCTGTTTTCAAGAGTGTTTATGTTTGAACTGACTCTAAGCTTATAAAATGTGTTTATGTTTTTACAACTTGATAAAGCCAGAAACAGTACTGAGCATGGCAGATTACAGGTGATATTGGGTATGATCCTAAGCACTGAGTAGAGAGTAAAATTTGGGGAAGCCAATATGTATTTTAAAAACAAACATGAGCTTTTAAATGAAAACACTTGAGAAGCATTGATATTAAAATAATCACTATTAAAGAAAGATTTATTGGTAACTTTTGGTTACCCTTGCAAATTTATTTTTGAAAATTAATTTAATGTTATCAATTGTTTGCAAGTTCATAAGATGTCCACAATTTTAGAATGCTCTAGGGTTTCCTTGAGTCCCTACAACTGTTCTAATAACAGAACATGCTATCAGCCAATGTTTGATAAAGCAATGATCGATGAATAAATGAGTGAATGGATAACATAGAAAGCCAGGACCGGAACTGTTCCAGCCTTTATGCAGCAGTGCTGGTCAATAGCTGCTTTATAGTTTGCATTAAGTTATGGGATCTTACACCAGCACAATAACTAATAGGGTAGAGCACATTCTCACATAAACAAATCACAAAGACACACACCATTAGGGATGCCTCATTTATATACTTCCCAGATGGAATTGAATATTGAACAACGCCTCCATTATGCTTGTGTTAAATATGATGAATTAATTCTGGAGAGTCCAAGTTGTTCCTGGTACAATATCTAGGTATCTACTTAAAGCTGTCCTTTAAAGCATTGTCCTGCTCCTCTCTCTCTGTACCACACAGTACATGTTGTCCACTTTCCTTAATGGGAGTGAATCACAATGATATGACTCATAGAGGTAAAGAGGTTCATTTTCATCATCCTTTATATTTTCCCTGATAGGATAATTTATTCTGATATCATCATGAGGAACTGTCTTGATGCCCATGGCTGGTATAACACAGCTGGCATCTAAGAGACTCACTGCAGTGAAGTGGAAAATGTGACACTTGGTATTATGAGTGTAAACTCAAGGATAATACTTTTAATGACTGATATTACTTTTACCAACTTTCCACAGTTTCGTTTTTCATTTATTTTATGATTCCTCCCATTAAGGCTAATTTGAGTCATTTCGGTGGTAGGATATATTTTCTTGATGGTATTTTAGTAAGTTACCATGATGTCAGAAATTGACTAAAAGGAAATAAAAGTGCATCCCTCTGTCTCATCATTTGCATTTGTCCTATTTAGGTAGGAATGCCATGAATGCGAAGTGGGGTAGATTTCATATTGATTTTAAGTATTTTTAATCATTTGCATATTGCGTTTGAAATTTTCTTTTTAAAGATATCCTAAGGGAAAATACTGAGAGCTGAATAGAGGGTGAGCATGATGGTGGGATATGAGGAAGGTGACAGTAAATAGAGGAAAGAAATAGGAGGCAAAAGCTATTTATAAAGGTATAGCTATAGAAATGTATATATGTAAATATATTAATGTATAATGAAAGGTATAGAGGTCAATGTACTTATATTTATGTGTTAAGTATTAAGATAGCACACAGATTTTGGACCTCTACTCAAGCCCTCCCTTAACATAAGAACACTTTGTTCTGATAACCTGGCACTCTTTGATACTCACCTTCCTGACATGATCCCTGAAGACAAAATGGGTGCGTAAGCAAATGTGGTGAAGAAAACTGATGATGCCCGGCTATAAAAAAATATAGTGTCTGGGGTCTTAAAGGCTTGAAGTCAAACAAGCGGCCATCTATCAGGGAAGCAAATGAGCCCACATGGAAGAGGCACACCAGCCTGTGTTATCGTGAGGTGTCAACAGGTTCAGTTATCAAAAGATCCAAACCAAACAACTATATTGAAGCAAACAAGAGGGGTTGAAGTGGAGGCCCAAAGCCCATCTGTAGAAAATTGGATATCTCCCCACAGAAGGGTTATAAGGAAGGTATTATTCAACCAAGGTGTAGTATAGCACTGACGAATCACACATCATTCCTCTAGTTCCTGAATACTTCCTCCCTCCCACTACCATGACTCAGTTCTACCTTACAAACCTGGTTAGACCAGAGAACACACATTGGTACAGATAAGAGCTCTTGACACATAGAATTCAGGACAGATCAACCCCTCAGGAACAGTAGTGGGAGTAGTGATATCATAAGGGGAGGGGGATGACTGGGGAGGGGGAAAGGTGAGAAAGAGGGAACCCATCTTAAAATTGGATACATACCCACCCACCACAACCAAAGGGGATGAATAACAGAAATGTGGGTGAAGGGAGACAATGGACAGTGTAATATATGAAATAATAATAAGGAGCTTACACCTAGGGCTCAAGTAGAAACTGCTTTGGAAATGATGATGGCAACATATGTACAAATATGCTTGATACAATTGATGTATAGAACATTATAAGAGCTGTAAGAGCCCCAAATAAAATTACTTAAAAAATAGATATCCTAAGGGAGGACCCAATAGTAACATTTTTCTATTTGGCTGAGTGTTTCATATCACTGTTCTAAAAGATAACATTTCAATGATAACAATAAAGCAATTCTTTATCTAGCCCAATAATGGTAGTTTGCCTGCTAGCATTAACACCTTTAAAATAATATCAAAAGAAAAATATTTACAAATTTTTCATTAACTTAATTTTCTCACCTTTATTTTTAATTTTTGGGTCTCAGACTTTCTATCCCAAGTAATATTGCCAACCTTTGTTGTATGTTGAGTTCAGTCCTTTTCAAGTCCCTGGGTCAGGTGTCAAACTGGAGATTTCCTTGACTTGAGTAGCTGCTGAAGCTGACAAATGAGGATTCAGAGAGACAAAGCAGAAAGGTGACGTAGGATAAACATGACTAGTGGATGCAGAGGAAAAGGAATCAAAGTTCAGATGGCTCCCAAGGTTGACAGGCACTATGGCAGTCTATGTGCTCAAGTTCAAAAGAGCTAGAATTCAATGAGACAGATGCAGAATCTAAATCAGCAAGAAGCAAAGAAGCAGTCTAGAGTGTCTGCTCATTTATGAAGTGAACCATATCCTCAAGGTCATATCATTAGGTCTGTGAACTTAGTAAAGGGTTGCACTCCTCTCTGGTTCACCACAACTGCTTGACTGCACACAGGAGATACCACCAGGAACCGGATTGCATTGTAGATCACATCATGAGTGAGACCCCAACTGCCAAACTACTGAGAATCCCAGCACAGCCCAATTGAAACAAAACCAAACTGCAATATGCTGTAGATTAGAGATGGGTAACCCTTGATCTCTCAAGAACTGGAATATGTGCAGACTATGTCCCTCCAAGGATATTTCCAACTGGGTTCAAAGTGAAAATACTTCTCAGGCTTTTCTGAACAATCACACATATTAAGGAAGGATATAAAAAATCATGCTTTATTTTAGGGATGTATATTGAATTTATGGAATATTTGAAATGTCTTGTCCTATTAGGATAGGAGACTTGGTTGAGTAGTGGTTAAGCACTCTTCTGCTAACCAAAAGTTTTGTGGTTCAAACCCACTATCTGCTCTGTGGGAGAAAGATGTGGCAGTCTGTTTCCACAAAGATTCTAGCTTTGGAAATCTAGCTTTAGAATTCCAATTTTGGAAACACCATGTGGTGGTGGTGGTGGTGGGGGTTCTATTCAGTCCTATCCCAAAACTAAAGTTAAACCCATTGCCTTCAAGTTAACTCTGACTCATGGGATCCTATAAAACTGATTAGAGTTATCAAAACTTTAAATCTTTATGGAATCTGATTGTCACTGTATCCCTTGGAGTGATGGCGAGGCAGAGAGGTTCAAAAAATTTCAAAAAAATTAAAGCATTTGAGTGCTTTAATTGTTACACCCCTAGGGCCCTTTCTGTTCTATGTTGTTGTGAGTGATCCTATCATGTAATCGGATGAAACACTATTCCCTCCTGCTTCATCCTGACCATTGTTACCAGCATGGAACCTATTATTGTATCCACTGCATCAAGTAATTCCCTTGAGGGCATTCCTCTTTTTGCTCTGCATCTCTGTCCTCAAGCATGGCATCCTTCTCCAGGGCCATGCCGCTCCTGACAACGTGCCCCAAATACGTAACACAAAGTCTCACCACCCTTGCCTCTAAGGAGCATTCTGGCTTTACTTCTTCCAAGACAGATTTACTCTTTTGGCAGTCCATGGTTCTTTCCTTAATCTTCAATAGCTTCATACTTCAAACGTGTCCGTTCTTATTCAGTCTTCCTTGTTCAATGTCCAACTTCCACATGCATATGAGGCGATGGTAAATACGGCGGCTTGGCTCTAATGCACCTCAGTCCTGACAGTAACACCCTAGCTTTTCATCACTTTAAAGGAGTCCCGTGCAGCTGATTTACCCAAGACAATGAGTTGTTTGATCACTTGATTGTGCTTCCATAATCATTGATTGTGGATCCAAGCATGAAGAAATCTTCTGTCTTATAGGGTCACTATGAGGAGCCTGGGTGGTGTGGTGGCTTACACATTGGGCTGCTAACCACAAGGTCAGCAGTTTGAAATCACCAGGCACTCTGTAAGAGAAAGATGAGCTTCCTACTCACATAATTCTGCTCAATGGCAGTGCTTTTTAAAACAGGGTCATGTGTCATCATCGACTGGTGGCAAAAGGTTTGTTGTATGGAGGATAAGTTTGCCCTGGGGGACCACCAGCATCAAGGCCTGGCATGGAACGATTGAGGAAGAAGATGAACAGGAAGTGAGGTGGTCTTTGGGAGCCAATCCCTATCAAAATTCTGCAGAAAACTTTATAGCATCATACAATTTATAGTTAGCAAATGACGCTAAATTGAGACTAAATATATTCTTAGTAGCCTTTTAGATGGATCAAATTTCCCTTACCAACCAGTATCTGTGTACAACTTCCCATTCATTTTAAAAAGAATTCCTATGTATTTTGATCAAGCCAAATACAATCAGCTCTCAAATTTTTTCTCCCCTCTGTATGCACTGAACTGGTTTTGTGGTGAGATTTATCACCTTTTTGCTTGGGAATTAATGATGTGTGAAGGACTTAATAGCCAAACTGGATCAGATCCTCCAGAGGATATCATGTTGAAATAAAAGCTGTTTTATTTTGGAAATCTGTTGCACTATGTGAAATGGCTGTGCCTAGGGTGTTTTTGTCTGTCACTTTAATCTATCACATAAATTAGTTTTTCAGACATTTTAAGTTCACAGAAAAATAGAGTTGTCTCATTATTAAGGAAAGTTCACTTCCAGATGACCCTGAGTATCAGGGAACTGCTCAAAGGAATGTGTACCAACCAAGTGTTTGGACCACAGCTCTGAGCCTACCCTCCCAGCAGCACTTCACCAGACTGAAAAATACACACACACACACACACACACACACACACACACACAC
>NW_022103899.1:55120868-55131938 GCF_000313985.2 Echinops telfairi | reverse complement strand
AAACAAGCCACAACAGAGAAACCTGGAAAAAACATGAGTGGTGACCACTTGGGATCTTTCTGCAGAACCATGTGACACATTTTCACAAGTTAGGAACATGCCCTCCCGGGGTCAATATCTCAGTCTTCTCTCCTCTTTCTGCTTCAAACTGGCATTAGCCAAAATCACCCTCCTCTTTCTTCCTAATCGCCTAAATCAAAACCGAACCCAAATTACTGTCAGAGGGTCAATTCCAACGTATGAGGACCCTCTAGGACAGAAAGAACTGTCTATAGGGTTTCTCGCTGAAAGACCAAGCTCACTGTCATTGAGTCAATGTTGACGCATAGTGGCCCTCTGTGAGCTACCGAGACTGTAACTGTTTAGGGAGTAGAAAGCCCAGTCTTTCTCCTGGAGAGCTGCTGGAGGTTTTGAACTCCTGTCCATGTGGATCACAGCCCACTGTGTAACCACTATACCACCAAGGCTCCTATAGGGTTTCTGAGACTGTGAATCTTCCTTCTGGCAGGCTTGAACCACTGCTTAGTAGCCTCATGCTTACCCATTGTGCCACCAGGGGTCCTTTTTAAATTGTTGCTGAAACCAAAATCAAGACGTCACAACACTCAGAACAAGAATTAAGAGTGAATTGGCTTCCCAAACCTGCAGAGAGTGTATGACTGAAACCATAGCCATTACCCTGAAGTTGATTCTGACCCTTAGTGACCCTGTAGGACAAAGTAGAACTGTCTCAAAGGGTTTCCAAGTCTCTGGTGGTACAGAGGGTTAAGCCTTGGGCTGCTAACCATATGGTTGGCCGTTCAAACTCACCAGCTGCTCCATGGTAGAAAGATAAGGGTGTCTACTTCTGTAAAGGTGCACAGCCTTGGAATCTTCTGGAGTTGTTCTCCTCTGTCCTAGAGGGTTGCTAAGAGTCACAACAGCTCGATAGTGACAGTTTTTCTTGTCATCTTTGTAGAAGTAATTTGCCACAACTTTCTCCCAGAGTGGCTGGTGGATTCAAACTGTCCATTTTTGGTTAGATGGGAAGCACTTATCCGCTGAACCATTGTTATTGTAACCATAGCCAAAACACAATCCTCAAGTCTCCACGCTAATGTTCTGAAAGAATAAATGAATCTCTTCTGGCTCAAATTACTGTTTCCTCATCTACTACTGTTCTACATACAATACCTGAGGTTCAATAAAAAATGTATAAGGTATACAATAAAGCACAATGCCCACTTGTTAGAGGCCATCAAGTTGGTTCTGACTCACTGACACTGGATACATAGCAGATTGAAACGGTATCATTCTCACAGATTTGGTATCATTCTCACAGCTGTTGTTTCGTTTGATCCCAAGGTTAAAGCATCTGTCAGTTCATCTCATTGAGGCGACTCCTCTCTTTTGCTGAACTTCTAGTTGACCAGCATGATGTTCTTTTCTAGGAACGGGTTTCTCCTGACATTACGTCCATGAGATCAAATTACACCATCCTTGCTTTTAATGAACACTAGAACTCTACTTCTTCTAAGACAGATTTGTTTGTTCTTCTGGGAATCATGGTACTTTCCATTTTATTTCAATTTATTTATTTTTAATAAATCATTTTATTGGGGGCTCTTCCAGCTCTTGTCACAATCCATTCATGCATCCATCGTGTCAAGCACATTTGCACATAGGTTGCCATCATCATTTTCAAAACATTTTGTTTCTACTTGAGTCTTTGGTATCAGCTCATTCCCCCCTCCCCCCTCCCTTCCTCCCTTCTTCGTGATCCCTTGATAATTTATAAATTATTATGTTTTTCATGTCTTACACCGACCGCTGTCTCCCGTCACCCACTTTTCTGTTGTCCATCCCTCTGGGAGGGGCTCATAGGTAGAAAGAACATTGTGATTGGTTCCTGCTTTTCCCCCCACCTTCCCCTTCTCCTCCTGGTATCGCTACTCTCATTATTGGTCCTGAGGGGTTTATGTTTCCTGGATTCCCTGTGTTGCGAGTTCTTATTTGTACCAGTGTACATGCTTTGGTCTAGCTGGATTTGTAAGGAAGAATTGGGGTCATGATATTGGGGTGGGGGGGAGGAAGTATTAAAGAATTAGAGGAAAGTTGTATGTTTCATCAGTACTATACTGTACCCTTACTGGCTACTCTCTTCCTTGTGACCCTTCTGTAAAGGGATGTCCACTTTTCTACAGATGGGCTTTGGGTCTCCACTCTGCATCCCCCCTCATTCACATTGATATGATTTTTGTTCTGGGTCTTTGATGCCTGATACCTGATCCCATCGACACCTCATGATCACACGGGCTGGTGTGATTTCCCATGTGGGCTCTGTTGCTTCTCAGCTAGATGGCTGCTTGTTTATCTTCAAGCCTTTAGGACTCCATATGCTGTATATTTTGATAGCCAGGCACCATCAGCTTTCTTCACTTTTGCTTATGCACTTATTTTGTCTTCAACAATCCTGTCAGGGAAAGTGAGCATAATAGAATGTCGGGTTATAAAAACAAAGTGCTCTTGCATTGAGGGAATACTTGAGTAGAGGCCCAATGTCTGTCTGCTGCCTTAATACTTAACATATAAATATATGTACATAGATCTATTTCCCTATCATTATCTATTAAATATATTTATATATGTTTATGCCTTTACTTAGACTTCTGTAAATGTCTGTTGCCTCCTAGTTCTTTCCTCTATTTCCTTTTACTTTCCTCTTGTCCCAATATCATGTTCAGCCTTCATTTGGGTTTTGGTAATTCCTCTTGGTTACATTGCCCTTGATCAATCCCCACCAGGCATCCCATGCCCTTCTCACCATCAATTTTAGGTCACTTGTTCCTTTGTTCCTGGGTTTGTTGGCACCCCCCTTCCTTTTCTCTGCCTCTGCCTCTCCAGTGTCCCCCTGGAACCACCAATCCTGTTGTTTTCTCCTACAGATTGTTTATCCCACTCATCTTATCTAGATAGACATGCAGAAAATAATAAGTACAAAAACAAGACAAAGCAAAACAAAACAAAAACAACAAACAAACAAACAAAAAGCTTATCAGTACTTCCTGGTCTGTTTGTTGACCTTTAGGAGTATATTATGGTACAGTAAGATGGGGTGCCTGGCCCTGGCCCCAAAGTCTATTTTTGGTATTCCTCAGGAACTTCATTGGCTTGCTCCTCTTGCTGCTCTTTTGTGCACCCTTAGTTTTTCACACCAGTGTGCTGGGGTCAGATTGGGCACAATTCAAGCACTGTGTCTCCAGTGTTGTTGCCCATGGTGCTATGAGTCAGTGAGGGACAACATATCTCATGGTGGGGCCGGCCCTATGGTTCTCTCAGTGCATTGGCTTGTCTGAGCAGGAATATCGTCCTCTGGGAATGGTGTGTCAGGATGTGTTCCACTCTCTCTTTCTCTCCCCTTCCCTCTTCATTTGCTTCTGTGTGCTCTGATCAGATGCAACCCTCTCCCTGAGCTGCAGCTTCGGTGCTGTCCTCTGAAGTGCATTCTTCTTTGGGTGGGGGTGGGGGTGTGAAATCTTTTGCAGCAGATTTACCCGATGTAATATGTTCTTCAGTGTCTTCATGCTGCTTCCACGAGCATTGACTGGAAAGCCAAGTAAAATTAAATCTTTGACAACTTTAAACTTTTACTGTGTTTATCACGATGTACATTGGGCTAGTTTTGAGAATATTCGTTTTCTTTACTCTGGTTACAATCAACTCTGAAGGATGTAGTCTTTGCTTTTCATCACTAAGCTGTTCAGGTCCTCATCACTTTCAACAAGCAAGATTTTATCTGCCACATATTGAGGACAGTGAATAAACCTTCCAATCCTGATGCTGGGTTTTGCTTCATACAGTCAGGCTCTTGGACTATTTGATCACATACAGATTGAATAAGTATGGTGAAAGGATATAACCGTGATGCACACTTAAATTTTCAACATTCCCTTGTTCTTGACAAAGGATTGTTTTTTGGTCCATCAACAGGTTCCATATGAGAACTAAGAAGAGCTCTAGAGTGTCTATTCTTCTCAATGTTATCCATAATTTGTTATGATCAACTGTATTAGTCTGATTAGACTAGATAAACCAATCTATGGATACTCGTGTGTATAAGAAAGAGCTTTATACACAACAGCAATTGAATATTGAGAAAACATCCCATCCAATCTAGATCAAGTCCATAAGTCCAGTATTAGCCCATATGTCTGATACCATTGTATAAATTCCTCTTCAGAGTCACGAAACACATGCAATGATGCCGAATGCCGGATCACAGGCAAGTGGGTGGAAAGTCTTATGGATCCAATAGCAGTGGAAGCATCTCAGTGCTGGCAGCAATCTCCATATGGTTCCTTCCACTCCAAGGCTCTGGTTGCCATCAGCCTGTATCCATGTGGCTTGTCAATAGAGACTCTCTCAGGGAGTCAGCATCTGTCCCACCTCCAACAAGCTGTTTATCTCCTTAGCACCTCCAAATGAGGTCATCAACTGTGATCTGATTGACATGCTAAACTCCACCCCTTCACTCTTAATCCTCAAATTGACACCAGATTATGTAACTACCACATCCAAAAAATTGAACGCCTTGGCATAGTCAATGAACAACAAATAAAAATCTTCTTGTTATTCTTTGTTTCCAACCAACATCCAGTTGACATTGAAAATGATAGCCCTCATGCCATATCCAATTCTGAATCAGATGTGAATTTCTGGAAGCTCTCGATTGATAAATTGAGGCAACTGTTATTGAATTATTTTCAGGTAAATTTTCACTTCATGTGATTTTTCAATAACAATTTTATTATGAGTTTTGTGGGAATTTATATTTGAGATAATCAACTTTATTGTCAACATTTAAACTATTAATCAGCAACCCCCCCGCCCCTTCCCCAATTCTTTACCTTTTGCTGGATCCTTGATTTCTCTTCTCCATCTTGTGAACAACTCTCTTCCACTTCATTCAAGTTAACACCTCTTTAAAGTCTAGCCCATTACTTTATCATTCCCCCCTTGCCTTGGTGATCTCCAAAGTCTCTTCCCTTATGTATGAGCATCTTTATTTTCTTTTGTTCTTATTTCTAATTATAATAGTAGTTTCATATGATATCTGTCCTTTTGTGATTGGTTATTTTATCAGCATAATGTCCCCCAGGTTCATCCATGACATGAAGTGCTTCAGAGTTTCATCATTGTTTTGGGGGGACACTCCCATGTGATATTAATGATATCATTCAATAATTCCTGAATCCTATTGAGTCACCTTTCTATGGAATGGGCACAAATATTGATATCTTCTAATTGGTTGACCAAAATTTTTGGCATTGATGAGTGCTCCCAGTGCTTCATCAGCTGTTGAAACATTTCAATTCATATTCTGTCAGTTCCTGGAGCCATGTTTTTCACTAGTGCCTTTAGTGCAGCTTGGGTTTCT
Organism: Echinops telfairi; assembly: GCF_000313985.2. Classification (NCBI taxonomy): domain Eukaryota; kingdom Metazoa; phylum Chordata; class Mammalia; order Afrosoricida; family Tenrecidae; genus Echinops; species Echinops telfairi. The sequence goes on along the minus strand of NW_022103899.1, from coordinate 55,126,522 downwards.
TTCATCAATACAGTTGTTTCTTGATCAGATGCTACCACTTGAAATGGTTGAACATTGACCAATTCTTTTTTGGTATAGTAACTGTATTCTTTCCATCATCTTCTGATGTGTTTTACATTGTTAAATATTTTTCCCATGGAGTTTTTTAATATTGCCAGCTGAGGCATGGACTTTTTCTTCAGTTCTTGCAGCTTGAGATATGCTGTGTATGTTCATGTTTTGGCTTCCTAAATCCAGGTCTTTGCACATTTCCTTATAATAGTCTACTTTATCTTTTCAAGCAAGCCTTTGCAATTTTCTGCTCAACTATTTTACGTCCTCATTTCTTCTATATGCTTTAACTGTTCTACTTTGAAAAGCAAGTGTCACAGTCTCTTCTCATATCCACTTTGGCCTTTGCTGTTTTTCTTGTCTTTTTAATGGCCTTTTGCTTTCTTCATGAATGATGTTCTTGATGTCATCCTAAGCTTGTGAGAGCTTCTGTTCTTAAGGTCCAATATGTCAAATCTGTTCTTAAAAGGTTCATGCAATTCAGATTGGATAGACTCGAGATTGTATTTTGGGCCTCATGGATTTGTTTCAATTTTCTTCAGCTTCAACCTGAACTTGCATATAAGTAATTGGTGGTCCATTCCATAGTCAAACCATATTTTCATTAAAAAAAAAACTAGAATTGGAGATTATTCAGATAGAAAAACCAAACCAACTGTCAAAAAGTCATTTCCAACTTACAACCACCTTATATAAGGTGTCCAAGTCGTTACTGGGAGAGATAGCCTCGTTTTTCTCCCAACGTAACTCCTACTGGTTTTGAACCAGGATAACTCTAATATGAAATATTTTACTCAACATGAGAAGCATTTGTAAGACTTGTAGATTTTCTGACTCTATATATCATAAATCAAGCAGTTAGTTTACTTCTTTCCTTATTAGTAAGAGATAGTGATTTTTATATTGGTGGAGACACTTTCAGGGGAAATTTCTAACAATTCAGTAATTCCAACAAACAAGTTCCCTCTATTTTTGAAATTTCAGTAATTCCAACAAACAAGTTCCCTCTATCTTAGAAATTTCTCTTCCATAGATTAAAGTCAGATACCTAGCCTCTTCTTTTCCATTTGCATGAAGCCACCCTAATTAATCCTCATATGCTTCCATATGTGCAAAGTTAATGGATAAAACTTGGTAATAAATTCATTTATTTTCAATGTATGCTTTGCATAGCTGATCTGCACCAGAAACCAGAGTAAAACTTACACTGTATTTGTACCTAGGTTCTTTTAATTAAGAATGTCATTGTAGGTAGAAATCAAGATTCTATTTTTTTCCTAAACAGATAAACAGCTATTTAAACCTTTGTGTTAAGCCACTGTGTGTGTGTGTGTGTGTAGAAATCCTTCCATATATGCAAAATATTTTTATGAGATCATAAACATAAAATTGTTGAGAATGCTAAAAGCCTGGATTTTCATCAGAACTAAGAATAGCCGTGCAATAAGGAAATGGAGGCATTTTGAGAATAAAGAGTGAAAAGTTTAGAGCAGTTATATAATTTTACAAAATATCAAGTATTCTTCCACCAGATTCCATTGTGCAAGAGTTTAGCCTAGCAATAAAGCAAAGGAACAGTAGATACCTTTGTATACTTGTACACAAGGAACAGTGTATACTTGTACGTGGCACAGTGTGTATTCCTGGTATCTGTTTCACATTACAGACTGGTGTCAAAGGACAGGCAAAGCAATACACAGTGTTGAATAAAAGCAAGGTCTTCAGAACACAACTTTATACTCGCAGATCCTTCCCAAGAGAACCCGTTTTCACTATCACATTTTCCAATCGCTTCTTTGGAAGACTAATTCTTTGTTCTGTACACAGCTTTAATGACATACAAATGGTAATTAGGGTACTTCAGTGAAGATAGCCCACAGGGATAAATGAGACATGTAAATGCCTAAAAGACATTATGGAAGGTTGTTAGTGTTTTTCACAACGATTATGAACAGTTCTACAGGAAACTCAAAACCAAACCAATTGCCATCAAGTCAATTCTGACTCCTAGTCACCAGACAGACTCGAAGTTGTCCACAAGATAGCAAAGTTATAAATCCTCATGGCAGCAGATTGCCGCATCTTTATCCCTTAGAATAACTGCAGGGTTTGAAATGTTAACCTTTCTATAAGCAGCTGGAGGCTTTTAATAATTTTGCCACTAGAGCTCTTTGGAACATTAAATGGCCCCAAATAAAAGCTGATATCAAAACCACATTATAAATCGCTCAATGCTCAAGTAAGCTTACAATATGCTGGGTTCAAAAATTTGTTGCAATGGTCACACACTACTTACAGACAATAGTCATGATTAGGAGGTCTTATGAAGAGAGTGAACAGGTTGCCTAAAGTCAAGATTAGTAGAGTACAGATGTAGTCATTAGTTCACAGCAACACCTCTCTTTAACCAGCCACCAATCTCTATTTCTCAGCCTGTCAGCCACACCCTCCCTTGGCCTCTGCCTTCTGTCTTCAAGGATAGGTGGCCCACCTGTCACTTTATCTCACAGTCCCATAGTCTGGGTGCTGCTCTCCTTGCTCTGCTCAATAGTTTCCTTGCCACAGTCTCTGGTGCCTCTAGTCTTGGCCCCCACCACACCAGACAGAAATCTGGAAAGTACACTTCTGACGGTCCTAGGCTTTCCTCCTTTGCCCCTGCTTCAAAAACGACTCACCCAGTTAGTGCTCCACAGGCCTTATTTGCATAGTCCCCGGCAAACATTTGATGAGAGTTATAGGGGCACAAGTAGAAGAGCCATGTTAAGACATTTCACTCCATCACACCAGTTAAAAGATATCCTCACCAACCTGAGTCATGTTCATCTGTGGCTGCAGTGGTCCATACTTACAGGAATAGTGGACCAAAATCAATTAATTGTGAACAGATGCACCAAAAAATAAACACCAAAGGATTCTTAACCTCAAAAGCAAATACATAATAAATCTTAGCTCACAGAGATATAAACACAATCTACCATGAAAAGACCTCTCTAGTAGAAGCCACAAGGATCTTGACAAGTGAATGAGGGAGGCAGAAGGGTCAGTGTCAAAGAGATGGGAGAAAGACTTGAAGTATTTCATATTGCTTTGAAGATGGAAAGGGGATGCAGAAAGCCTATACTCAGACCCACAAAGACAATGCTGTCCAGTCAATTCCCACTCATAGTGAGCCTGTGTTGGACTTTCTAGGCTGTGAGTCTTTACCAGAGTAGAAGCCTCATCAGCTAGAGGCTTGAATGGCGGACTGTACTTATCAGTCCAATTCTTAACGTGGGGCACCACCTATAGGAGCTAGGAAAGCAGGGGAACCACCTTGTTCCTACAACTTACAGAAGGAACAAAACACTGCGAACACCTTCATTTTAGCTCTGAGGGACTCAATTTGGACTTCGGACCTCCAGAAATGTGAGATAATAAATTAGAACAGGCAGTGACAGTGATTGATGGAGTCATTCTCGTTTTGGTACTCAGAAGCACTTGACGAAGCCAAGGTGTTCAGACTTTAGGTCTGTCTAATTTTCCTAGCTGACCGCGTCTTTAAGACTGAGCAACCACCCCAAGATTGAAAAATCAAATATTTGAAGGCGTGCTGATTTTAATGTTGTTATTGATAGTTGCCATTGAGTTAGCCCCTGACTTCTGGCAACCCCTGTACAATGGAATTAAGTGCTGCCCAGATCTACAGCATAACCATGAGGGGATGCGGATTTGACCATTGTGATCCATGGGACTTTCGTGGACCCATTTTTGGAAGTAGATGGCCTTTTATCTCAATTCTTCTTAGTATGGAAACTCCAGTGAAACTTGCTCAGCATCATAGCCCATAAACCTCCACGGACATGTGGTCGGTGGCCACCCAGGTTGTGTGCCGGTTGGGAATTGAGCCTATGTGTTTTTCATTGTGGGGAGAATTCTACCATTCTACCCCTACTCTCCTACTCCCAACCCCTGACCCCCAATTTTGTTGCAGGAGAGAAGACAAGTAACATAATGAACACTTTGAAAATCAGCTCCTGGTTATCTTATTTTATTTTTTCAATTTGGATATAGTTTGATTGTAGCCTGGCACTGTAAAATCACTGTAGCAAGTTTCAATGAAGTATGAAATGACACTGCTGTCTGCCAGCTGTACTCAATTGGACGGGACGGGCAAGGGTATTCAAGGAAAACACCAACATGAAAATCCAGTTGTTTCCAACTGAGAGCAAGTAAATTTTGAGAAAACGGATGTTAATGTGAAATATAGTAAGTCATGTAAGTGCTACATTTTCTAGACTAAAGGTCAGCGTGGGTCATCATGGAGGCACCTGGATTTAACCTCCCTTTTCTGAAGCATTAGGAAACAAGAGGAACAAAAGGGCAGTTTATTTGGCATAAAGCAACCTGGAATCATTATGGTGGTAGACATTGATGGTTCCCTCCCTGATGGTGTTTTAGGAAACACCTTATATTTGTTTACGGGATTCAGGAGGATAAAATTCCATCCCACCTCCAGGTGCAGCCCTGGATTATTTTAATCAACATGAGCTTTACTTTTCTGCTAACTGATTTTTTTCCTGGCACAGTCACATAACCTGAGTTATTTATTATATTGGAGTCACTTTTGATGGTAATTGCAGCCATTGCTTGCTCAAGGGGAACCGGATTTAGGAAAAAGCTGAAGGGGGTGCAAATAGTGTAACTTTGAAACGGGTACACAAAACAGACAAATAAAACTAAACAAAAATGAAGCAAGTAAAATCTTGTGGAACACCCTAACCCTAGATATCTTATGGCATGGAAATAAATTCCATCATTACATAGGCTATTTGGATCAACAGAAGCAGAGGTCAGAGAGCCAGATGCACAATCCAGACCCAGCAAAAGGCAAGCAACCTTTTCCACAGCATCCACTTATACAGGAAGTAACCCACACTCCTGAGGATACTTTCTTTCAATAGCGTCAGGGCTGTTAACTGGGTCTTGGTGTCAAATTCCACCCCAATCTTCTTAGAACTTATTGGCTACTCACAACAGATTCCATTATGGAGTTGATCACATTATGGTAGGTCAAACCTTGGGAGATTATTAGGTCGTTCTTGCCAAGCCTTTGAGAATTTTGGCCCAAGCAAATTGATAAAAAGTCTATTACAACAGAACCATAATTGTTTATAAAAGATTCAAATTTAACTTGGCATCCTATGTTTTATCTGGCAAATCTCTGAGTTAATCCATGCAATCGAAGGGCTGTGATTCTGTACTGAGTATTGAGGACATGACTCTGCTACCTGAAGTGTCAGAGGCAGACGTCCTTTTGAGAAGTCAAAAATAGGTGACTTTTATGTCAGATGAAGCCAGAAAATGCTTTTTCTTACTCCCATACTTTTTTTTTAATGAAGACTAAATATTTTTAAAATCATTTTATTGAGGCTCATACAATTCATCACAATACATAGATCAATTGTGTAAAGCACACCTATACATTTGTTGCCCTCATTGCCTAAATATTTTTTAAATCATTTTATTGGGGGCTCATACAACTCATCACGATCCATCCATCCATCCATTGTGTCAAGCACATTTGTACATTTGTTGCCATCATCATTCTCAAAACATTTGCTTTC
>NW_022103899.1:55104872-55119825 GCF_000313985.2 Echinops telfairi | reverse complement strand
CTTCATTTGGGTTTCAGTAATTCCTCTTGGTTCTATTACCTTTGATCACACCCTACCAGGCCTCCTACACCCTCCTCACCACCTATTTGGATCACTTGTTATTCCATTGTCTTTCTTCCACCCATACTTTCAACCATGTCTGACCATTAGTGTAATTTACAATTGAGACTTATGAGCATGTTTTAGATAGCAGTTGGAAAGAATACAAAAATTATTTTCTGAATATCTCAGTACCCAAGGAAGAATTTCCAAGAGAGAGATAATTAGATAGTTCCTATCAATATGGGAGGAAATGCTGTTGGGGCGACATCTGGAGTCCTCTTGCTGTATAAGAAGGAAGGAACCAGAACCCTATTCCACACCAGTCCTCAGCCAACTACCACAAGGTGGAGGTCAGACATGCCTTCACTCTCCAGCTTCCTTTAACCATATTCAAATACCAACCATTCCTCTAGGACACTCTACTTTTGGGCTGCCTCCAATCATCTATTGCAATGGCCACACGGAACTCCCAGCTAATATTTATGATTATGGGTGTTTTTTAGGAATGTTAATGGATTACCACAGGTCAGTATAAAAAACAAAGAACAAAATAAATCCTGACAGGTACAGTCTTTTATCCAAAGCAGTGCCTCTTTTTGAGCAGCAACTGTCTCTGTCTCTGGTTCTCCGCCTTTCAGACAAGTGGTCCTCTTTGCATTTGCATTGTTCCGTGGGCTGGGAAGTCTGCCACTTTGCCTCATGGTCCTGATGCTGCTCTCCTGCTCTGAATCATGATGTCAGTGCTGCAGCCTCTGGTACCTCTGGTGCTTCTGCCACTTCACAGGAGGCCACTCCACATGGCCATCTCCCATGTGGGCTGTTGGTGACTCTTCTTTCTTGGTAGTCTTTGAATTCTCTCTGCCCTGCTTTGGAGATGGCTCACTTTTGAATCCAGCAGGCTGACAAAGCTAATTCCCTCTAGTGGGGTTTCATAGTCTCATTTGCATAGTCCTCTCAGGCATCTGGTGAGACTTACAGAGACATGGATAGAAGAGCCATAAGTAATTCATCTCACTTCACGACAATAGGTGATATGGAAATTGCAAAAACCAGCACTGCTTTAAAAAAAACAAACAAAAAAACCCCCCAAAAAGGTGGTATTATTATCCCCAACCCTTCCAAGTAGAGCTAGAGGAAGGAGCTTCAAAAAGTCCCTGGAACAAGGGGGCCTAGGATACTGCCCTCAATGTTCTGATGAGTCATGCTGTGCTACTAGGTTGGCATCTATCCCCTGGCATTTTCTTGTACACAATAAAACAACAAAGTTCACAAAACAATGGGACTGAAAGTTTCCCACAAACTTTTTGAACTCTCTCTCATAATGTTGTAGAGAAATGCTTTTATTGTATCCCTAAAACTAAATTCTCTCCTAAAAAAAAGACTTGTTCAAAGATTACTGTGTGAGAAAGTGCCATTTTTATGATTGTTATGAAAAATGACCACTGGGAAATAGCTCACCAAATCTGCAGCAGATGATTGCTTGCTTTTTTTGTTTGTTTTACTTCAAGGAGACCCAAAGCTTCACAATTTGAATTTTCTAAGATTTTTTTTTAATTCTGAAATGAATACTTTGTTACTGAAAACATGTTTGCATTGGAAGTTTGGATTAATGCCCTTCTTTTCCCTTCAAATGATTTTCCCTTGCATATTTTTCTTATTTTATAGTGAAATTGAAATCTCTGGGTGGCACAAATTGTTAAGCACTAGGATTCTATCCAAAAGGTGGATGGTTCAAATCTACCCAGAGGGGCCTCAGAAGAAAGGCTTTCTGATCCCCCTTCTGAGATCACAGTCATCGTAAACTGTATAAACCACGGACCTGGACTGACTCATATAAGGTTTCCATTAAATTGGAGTCAACTCGTCATCAACTTTCTCTTTATAGAGAAATGAACTATTTTGTGTTATACAGTGTGTTAGTCCAGCTCGACTAGAGAAATCATTTCATTGACACTCATATGTGTGTGAGAGAGCATTATAGCAAAGAGCAATTGTATATTGAGAAAACATCCCAGTCCAGATCAAGTCCATAAGGCTGATATTTGCCCATATGTCCAATACTAGTCTATAAATTCCTCTTCAGACTCATGCAGCCACTCACGTATGATACCAAATGCAGGAATATCACAGGTTGGTTGGTGAAAAGCATTCTGAATCCAGTGTTGGTGGAAGCATCTTAGCACTGGCATGGGTCTCCATGTGGCTCCTCCAGCTCTCTGAGTGTGGCTTCTCAACAGCAGGAAAGTGAAGCAGAGAAAGAGAGGAAGTTCCTAGAATCCTCATGAGAAGGCCATGCCCACAAGGAGGCATCACCTGATTGACAGACTAGACTCCACCCCTTCACTCCTAACACCCTCGTTGACACAGATTTTGTAACTACCTGTGTTAGGCAAGGTTCTCTAGAGAATCAAAACCAGGACACTTATGACTATATAAATATATGAAAGTATAGGTTTATATTGTGAGAAGGAATATAACAGCTAATTAGACCACACCATAGTACAGAGGGCTCAGTTCAATTCACTTTCATGGAACAGTTAATATACTGAAGGTCCTTCAGCTCACGTGGGCTGCCAGTCCTAGGTCAAGGAAGCAGACAGCAGTCTTCCCTCAAGCAAAACAGACAGAGTCTTCCCACAGCAGGGTAGGTCAGCAACAGGCAGGGGAGCTTAGTGAAGCAGACCAGGAAGGGATATTGAATGCATGTAATGCAAGGTGATAAGATTTACCAGCCTCAAGCTCAAGTGATGTATGCACCAGCAGTGTGACAAAGCAGATCTGGAAAGATGCTCAAGCTCTAGAGACACGCTCCACAGGTTGGCTTGGCCCACAGGGAGTGCAGCACACATGGTAGAGGCAAAGAATAAGCTCAAGCAGCAGCACGCTGGTCTGATCATCAGGGGGTCCGAGGTGGGTGGGCCTTGGAAACCCATTTATCTCCTTGCCCTCCAATCAAGCTGCGACCTGATTCAACTCCACCCACATGTTCCTATTGGCCAGGTTGGCACAATAAACCTAACTATCACACTACCACACAGTGGGACTTTAAAAGATTCATGGGGAAAAAAATCCATTCAATTTCAACTCCATTTTCTCACAGGCTCTCGTATATTTAACAATCCCTGGTTTCACAATCGTTAAAGCGCTCAACTACCAGCCAAAATGTTGGCAGTGTGAACCCACCAGCCACTCTGAAGCGGAAAGATGGGCTGTCTGCTCCTGTAAAGACTGAAGCTTTAGAAACAGTATAAGATAGTTCCACCCCATCCTACCAGGTCACTATGAATTTAAGTCAACTCCAAATCAATGGATTCATATGTCTATTCACAATGAATCGTTTTACTTTCAATGTACACAAATAAAGATCAAGCAAACTTCTCTTGAGTTGAATGCCAAATGTGCAGCCCACATGATAAAAATTTAAACTCACTGGGCTATCAATGCGGTGTCTAAACTTTGTCCTTGGCCATTTACATGTATGTTTATTCCCATTAATAGTAACTTCACGGAGTCCTCCTGCTCTTGGTTCTAGTTTATTATTTCCATGTGATTCACCAGCCAATCCTCATTCCAAAGAACTGGTTCTGGGCAACTATGTTTAAAGATTATATGACAGCTTAGTGATAAAATAGATCAATAACATGTACGCAATAATCATAATAACACAATCCCATGAGTTGTTTAACACTGTGCAGTTAGTCCCTTTCACCACCTCAGTTGACATCTATAACTTATACAACGATAAGTTGGCTGTCACTATTGCCCCTTAATGCTTGAAGAAACAGGTTCAGGGTGGTTAGTGGCTTGTGCCTAAAGTTTTATGAGCCAGAGAAGGGTAGAAAAAGCAGGAAGAGTACTCATTATTTTTTGAACATCAGTCTATTTTGTCCCTGGTATTTGCAGAGAGAAAAGTGATTGATCTATGTGGAGAGGAAAGAAAAAAATACAATAAAAGTTATCAGGCTGTTAAGAGCAGTAAGTCATTTGAATAACTAAAAGAAAGAACATGAATAAACATGTTTTTCTGCAACCCTCATAAAATGGAACTGTGATCTTTTGAGTGGAGCCTCAAGGTTAACTCAAAGAATTTAAAAGATCAACAGATATTGATATCAATGGCTAATGCCATCAACAAGAGAAAACTGTGTAGGCACACAGTGGACGTCTGCTCCCAACACTAGTTCCTCCAAATTCCTACTCATAGCAACCTATATATACACTGCCCCAAATGAAACACCACCCAGTCCTGAACCATCTTCATAGATATTGCTGTGTTTGAGCCTATTGTTACAGTCACCTTGTTGAGCCAGCTTGTTGAAAGTCTACTTCTTTTTAATTGACCCTCGACTGTACCAAGCATGATGTCCTTCTCCAAGGACTGGCCCATCCAAAATACAGCTGCTGTTCAGGTGGCACTGAGTTGGGTCCGACTCATAGCAACCCGATGTATAACAAAAGGAAACACTGTCCGGTCCTCCACCCTCCTCCTCACAATTATTGTTATGTCTGTGTCCATTGTTGGAATCGCTGTGTCCATGTAGCCCCTCGAGGGTCTCCTTCTATTTTACCAGGGACTGATCTTTCCTAATAACATGTCCAATGTTTATGAGAGGAAGGCTTGTCATCTTTCCTTCTAAGGAGCATTCTGGCTATATTGCCTACAAGACATATTTGTTTGTTCTCCTGGAAGCCTATGATATTTTCCATATTCTCAACCGACACCATAATTCAAAGGCAGCAATTCTTCTCCAATCATCCTATAGCAGTTGCCTCTGCAGCTGCCAGTCTGTGGCCTTGTGAATACAATAACCACCCCCCTTAGTCATTTATGTCACTCCACAAATATTTATTTGAAAAACATAGGAATACTGTTCTAGGCACATCAGTTCCCACTGCTACATGAGTCAGGAGGATCTGTTTGTCATCTGCTCCCTGGACTTGAAAGATGCCTAGATTTGGACTTGACTGCTTCTACAACCATGTAAGTAACTGTCTTGATATAAATTTCCCTTACTACATACATATAGAAGTTTCACTGGGTTTGCTCCTCTAGGGAACCCAGCATAAGCCATCAAAGAGCTAATGAATAAATACAATGAAAAGATAATGGAATTTTTCCACAAACTTTTTGAAACCTTCTTACATATATACAAGAGAATTTGAACTAAGGCAGACTCTATCCCCTGAGAGCTTATTAGACAATAAGTATCCTGGGCTAAAGAACTCCACGAATCAACATTTACTTTTTATCATAATCTCATGGTGATTTTTATGCCCATTACAGTTTGAGAAGCTCAACTCTAGGAAATATACCTTGGAAATAAGGAGAAAGAGGGTAAAATAAAGGAAGATTCAGGGTAGACGTACTTCCATAATAACTATCTAGTCCAATTATGCAACACAATTTAAGCATTATTAAGTCTGAGATTTTTTAAAGTTCAATTCAGAGCATGGATGGAGGAATAGAGGGCAAAAGCAAAAATCTGCCACTTTTTTAGGTCCTAGATGTTTCTGAGAATTCTAGAAAGTGGTTCCAGATGAACATTTGAGCAAATATGGCAAATATTTTCCATGAAATAAGGGGTCCATAAACCCTCTGATATCCTTCTTATCACAAGGTAAAGGATCCCTTAATCGTAGGCATTTATTCATTTATATCACTCCAGAAATATTGACTGCAAGACCTAGGAGCACTGTTGAAGGCACGTTAGATTCAGATGTAAACAAAACAAAGAACTCTGTTCTCATGGAACTTAAATTCTTGGGGAAGAGGACAAGCATAAGCAATAAGTGTCATATATAGGTCACTTAAATAAGCACATTCATTGGGGACTAAGAGATGGGCAGACAAAGTGTGATCGACATGTCAGGTTGTGGAGTGACTCTTCTGGCCACAGGGGGTATTTTAAATAGAGTGTTTAAGGTAAATTTTGATGAGCAAAAATGTGGGGGGGACTGGGATCCAAATTGGGACACAAAGGCATGGCAAAGAAATGGCGTTCCAAGCAGAGAAACAACCTAGGAAATTCTGGCTTAAACAGCATATGTCTTCATTAAAACACGTCTTCACTCATTCTGTGAGTGGGTGGCTTTAGAGAATAAGAATTTAATGACTCATAGTTTTAAATCCCTAGAATCTAAAGTCAAGGTGTTGGTCAGGCTAGGCTCTCTCTCTCTCTCTCTCTCTCTCTCTCTCTCTCTCTCTCTCTCTGTGTGTGTGTGTGTGTAGGCTCTAAGGGACGATCCATGTCTCTTTCAGCTTCTGTGGCTTTGGGGCAGTGTTGGCTGTTTATCTCCTGCTCACAGAGTCGCCTGTGATCCATTTGGCCTGCTGTGCATAGGTGTCTATTTTCTCTTTTAGAAGGGGTCACTAGAAGGGAATTAGGAGCCCTACTGGGGCTGTCAGGTAAATGGAGGACTGCGAATGGCCAAGTCAGCTGCTCTGTGGGAGAAAGATGGGGCTGTCTCTTTCCTTAAAGGTTTACAGCCTGGGAGGCCTTCAGGAGAATGAGGGCTTTCTACTTCCATAAAGACTTATGGTCTTGGCAACTTACAATGGCAGTTCTAAACAGTCTTATGAGGTGCCATCAAATAGATGGCCGTGACTTTGGGGTTTGGGGGGTAAGAAACAACTCGAGTTCCTGGTGGTGCAAACAGTTAACATGTTCTGCTGCAGCTTGAACATTGGAGGTTCAAGTCCATCCAGAGATGCCTCAGAAAAAATTCCTGGTGATCTATATCTGGAAAAAAAAATCAGTCTTTGAAAACACTGTGAAGCACAACTCTATTCTGACACGAGTAAAAATCAGCTCCAAGGCAACTGTTTCAGAAAGGATTAGATTGAGACCCACCCTCTCCCAGTGAGGAGTCCAATTGACTCCATGGCAGTGAGTTTGGACTTGGTGACTCTAATGTGCTCTCATAAAAATAACAAAAGAAAGCCCTTTTCCATACAGGGCCCCAAGGACTTCATTTTTAGGGGATAAGTCTATCAATAGTAGTGTACTTGATGAGTAGGAGGAACGAGAAAGGAAGTGGATATATTTAGAGTAGAGTCAGCCAGCAGGAAACTAAAAGACATGAGATCAGCAAGATCAGCACTCCTTCGAAGGGACTTGTTCAATGGACATTCGCTGCTGCTCTCAATGAAGCACAGAGATATGGTGGGTTTTCAGCACAGGGGAGATGCCACGTTTCACATCGGTACTGTGACTCGGGTTAAGAGGTGTTGGTGGCAGGGCAGGAGTGACAGCAGGACACATCAGGCAGGTGAGATGCTGGTGACTCAGCTGTGGAGGTAATAAGTTGTCAACCTCAAGATGTATTTTGAAGGACAAACCGATGGGATTCCTCTTCTTTTTAACAGCAGATTTTTGGTGGCATTATGGTTACTTGTTGGGCTGATAACCACAAGGGTGGGAGTTCAAAACCACTGGTCAGTCACTTCCTGGGAGAAGGAGGAGGCTTTCTGCCCCTATGAGAAGTTACAGTCTTGGAATCCCACCGGGGATGTTCTCCCTGTCCTTGGGGGCCACTATGAGTCAGCAGTGAGTTTGGTGTGTTGAGTTCACTCCACCCACCATAAGGATACCCGGCACATCCTTTAAAAATGTACGGTTCCGTGCTTTGTTTCCAGTACAGTCACAAAGTAATGTACCGATGACCACTCTTTAATTCCAGAAAATTTGCATGAGATTCATTTTACTTTTTCAGACATCATTTTGACCCTTTGCTTCGAGATATTTTTTTACATTGTCCATATTTCATCTTGTGTTTGTGTTGTTTAGAATATATGCAGCATGGCACACAGTCTTCAACAGTTTCTAGGTGGACAATTCAGGGACATTGACTACTTTCTGGAGTGGTGCAGCCATTCTGACCTTCCTCTTCCACATAGTTCTTCCCTCATTCACATCAACTCACAGGCTCTCACCTTTCCTAGTTAATTGTTTTAGTTGTTCTGCCAGTCAGTCTATCTATGGAGATCTTAAAAGAGCACAATCCTCAAGGCAGACATTCTGTATTGGTTAGACTTAATTGTTGTTTGTTTTAAAAACACCACAGAAGATATTTTTTGGTTTAAGGTTAAAGTACTATCTCGGGACAGAAGTTTTTTTGGGGGGAGGGTTTGCATTTCCTCCCTTTGAGTGAGGATTCTTCTACGTCAGTGGTTCTCAACCTGTGGGTCGTGACCCCTTTGGGGGTTGAATGACCCTTGCACAGGGTCACCCAATTCATAACAGTAGCAAAATAACAGTTATGAAGTGACAACGGAAATAATTTTATGGTTAGGGGATCACCACGACACGAGGAACTGTATGAAAGGGTATTAGGAAGGTTGAGAACCACTGGTCTACATAATCCTTGCTCAAAATGTTGAGTAATGGTGACCAGGTGGCATCTGGTTCTTTTCGTCCCCTGACAAAGGAGGAAGTTGTTCATGGGGTGTTTCTAAATAATCTAGAGTTTAAAAAATGAACAAAAGCAAAAAGATATATATTTTCCCCACACCATCAAAAAAGGTGGGAAAAAGCAATATGTGATTTTGTTGTGTTATTCAAACCTTCTGTACTGAGAGAATCTTAACTGGAAAGGGGATTATGACCAAAGACATATCAGTGTCGAGTCTGCTTAATTTATCATTTGTAGCTGGAGGCCTGTGCTGAGAATAACTCAGAAGAGTACCATGACAGAGGTCACCCTTGCTGTACTGTGTGTCATCTGGAAGCCCCGGGATGAGGCCTTCATGTACTGTCCTAGGGTGGAAATCATTGCCACTTCCAGAAGATTTAAAATTTTGACAGCCCACAGCCGTAAGTTTGTTTTAAAGTATATTTTCAACCCTGCTCTGAGCACTGACTGTGTTGTTCTAGACCAGCTATGTAGGGTTTTTCTCAGGTTTAGCTCCTCACTGATCAGAGTTCACACACTGGAGCTGGGCTGACAGTGGGCATGAGTCTGCGGGAGCTCAGGGTGGGTCTGTGGTGTAAGGCACTATTGAGCAAGGCATCATGATGTATTTTACCCAACCGATATAAACTGTGTGGCAATGTTACTACCGCTGAGTTGAACAAAAAAAGATGAGAAGACTGTCTTGAATGGTAGGTAGCTCAGGATATTTAGGGGGAACCCTGGTGTTCTGGTGATTGTGCACTGGGCTGCTAATCACAAGGTCAGCAGTGTGAAACCATCAACTGCTCCTTGGGAGAAAGAGGAGACCTTCCTCTCCCATCGAGAGTGAGTCAAGGAAACTCACAGAAGCATTGCGGTTCCATCCTGTCGTTTCACTTTGAGTCTCTGTCGACTTGATGCCAGTAAGTTTGGTGTGAAGTTTCTGTCAAGACCTATTAGTATGAAAGCTCATTATGAAATTACTAATATATAAAAAGCCACATTGAATAAAGATAGAGGGCATACCCGTGGTAACAAGTGATAGAACATTACAATTAGGGTAATCAAACATAAACTCCATCCAGAAAAAATATATGCCTCAGAAAGAAAACATTCTCCAAACTACTAATTTAGAAAATCTTTCCTCATAAAGGGACTAGCATGAAATTTCAATCAATAGCAATTCAGCTATTTTCTTAGAGAGATATTAAAATTGTAACTGAAAAGGAGATCACATTGTTGGGAGTCTTCCGATTCATGAACAGTTAAGAAACTCGGCGGTAGGAGTATTGGGTGTGAAACTGGTAAATACTTTGTGTTAGTATAGATGATGTTGATCCACCTCTCTGGATCACTACTGAGACTCAGAATGACAAGAGTCTTATGCATGACAATAAACTTTTAAGTTCAGTCATTTCTGATCATTGAAACTTATATTTTCTATGTGTGTTAGGCAGGGTTGACTAGAGAAATAAATCCAGTGACACTCATATATGTTTAAGAAAGATCTTTATATCAAGAAGTAATTATATACATCAAGAAAGTGTTCCAGCCACGTTCAACTCAAGTCCACAAGTCCCTCTTCATTACATGAAGCTGCATGTAATGATGCAGAATGCAGGAAGATCACAGGCTGGTGGTTGCAGCCTTGACACTTTCAAGTTGACATAAAGTTGTCTAACTATTATACTATGTTCAAACAAACCTTTTCATAAAGATTCCAGTGTCTTCATCTCAAGGTTTAGATGATCAGCCCATTGTAGGAGACGCTGCACTAAATCACTTCTTTGAGAAAAAGGCATCTAGGGTCTGAATTCCACTTAAGTATTGGTAGCACTGTTTTCTGTATGCATCAATTATGTTGATGAATACCACCTATAGGCATTGGATAGTAGAAGGGCAAGAAAACAAAGGGGAAAGGGAATAAAGGGGGGAGAAGGCAAGAAGAAATAAACAAATAGGGAAAGAAACACTGCATGAGAAAGTAAATGAGAGTGGACTTCTGCTTTGATTTGAACTTCCAAAGTTTCCATAAGTAATGGAGTGCTTAACCATTGCACCACCTAGGAATTTCTTGTGAGATTATTAAGGAACCTAAATACAGGTGGATACCAGTGTATCAGCTGTACTTAGGTTCCTTAACAATCAGTGTACTCAGAACAAATCAGCGTTCTAAAACCAGGAATCAGAATGAATGATCACGATGACCATAGCAGAAGAAGGGGGCTTCAAAATGCTCCTGGAAAAAAAAGTCTATTCATGATCGCTGAAGACAAAATGGGTGCAAAAGCAAATGTGGTGAAGAAAGCTAATGGTGCTATCAAAAGATATAGCATCTCAGGTCTTAAAGGCTTGAAGATAAACAAGCTGCCATCTAGCTCAGAAGCAACAAAGTCCATATGGAAGAAGCACACTAGCCTGTGTGGTCACGAGGTGTCAATGGGATCAGGTATCAGGCATCTAAGACCCAGAATAAAACCATACCCAAGGTGAATGGGGTTGAGGGGCGTGGTGTCATGGAGTGGAGACCCAATGCCCATCTGTAGACAATTGGACATCCCCTCACAGAGGGATCACAGGGAAGAGATGAGCGAGTTAGGATGCAGTGTAGCACTGATGAAACACACAACTTTCCTCCAGCTCTTTGGCGTTCCCTTCCCCCCACTATCATGACCTCAAGTCTACCTTACAAATCAGATTAGACCAGAGCATGCACACTGCTGCAGATGAGAGCCCGCAACACAGGGAATCCAGGATAGATAAACCGCTTAGGGCCAACAAGGACAGTAGTGATATCAGGAGGATTAGAGGAGGGTGGGGGGAGAAAGGGGGAATCAATCCGAAGGATCAAGCTAGAACCCCATCCCAGGGAGACGAATAATGGAAAAGTGTGTGAGGGATGATAGATGACAATGTCATATATGGAAAAAATAATCTATAATTAATCAAGGGTTCGTGAGGGAGGGTGGACACGGGAGGGAGGGGGAAAAATGGGGAGCTGACATCAGGGGCTCAAGTGGGAAGAGAATGCTTTGAAAATGATTGTGGCAGCATATGTGAAAATGTGCTTGACACATTGGAGGAATGTATGGATTGTGATAATAGATGTAAGAGCCCCCAATAAAAGTATTAAAAAATAAAATTAAAAGAAAAAGTCCATTAACTTTTCATATGATTTTTTCATGAACTTTTTGAACATCATCTACAGTGTTCTTCCAATGAACGTAAATAGATCATTTCTTAATAACCACAATGTCTACATTTTAAGATTCTTTCTCTCTTGCTTACCCAAACCTTCATCTCAACCCTTTGAAAAAGGGTAATACATCTCTAAGCAATGAAACTCAAATTAGGTTCCATATTTGAAAATTAGGGGATGTAGAATAACATCTCATTTCATTTTGTAGAATTATAACCAACTCAGAAAAACAAGCCATAGGGAAAACATTTTCCTTTCTCCCTAACCTCCTTTAGTTGATATGGCTTTGAAGAGGCCCATAAAATCACAATCTCTGTTTCTAAAATGTTCCATCTGTTCCTGCTGTCTGTTCCCCCACTTGAAGGTGGAATTCTTTTGCTTCCCAATTATCCTCAATATCCAGCTGTGATGATGGGAACAAGAGTGGTGTAAAAGAGGATGTGGAACTAAGAAATAGTGATTTGGCTTTTCTAAGGCTAGGTCTAAGAAGTCTATGAGAGAAGAAGACGCCTAAACGCTAAACAATGTCCTTCAAACACTATAATTATCCAAATCGTCACTGGCAAATCTTAACTTTCAGGTGAAGTTTTCTGTATGAGATGTTCCTAATCCAAATATTGACATCTACATATATTGACCATGATGAATAAGATAAGAGAAGGGGCCTACTAAATATTGTGTAACTACTATTGATGTTGTCACAGGCCAAGTCTGTTCCAAGTCATAGAGGTCCAATGTGCAACACAACAAAGTGGTGCTTAGTGCTGTACAGTCTCACAATTGTTGCTATGCTTGAGACTATTGTCTGAGTCAATTCATTTTGCTGAGGGTCTTCCAAATGGCAGGATTACATATGTGTACTTACACTGAACCTTCCTCAGAGACATTTTCATTTTAAGACTGAGAGAAACAAGTACTTCCTCAATGCAAGAACACTTTGTTCTATTAAGTTGGCATTCCATGATGCACACCTTCCCGACACAATCACTGAAGACAATTGTGTGCATAAGCAAATGTGGTGAAGAAAGCCAATGGTGTTGGGCTATCAAAAGATATAGCATCTAGCATCTTAAAGGCTTGAAGATAAACAAGCTGCCATCTAGCTCAGACGCAACAAACTCCACATGGAAGAAGCACTCCAGGCTATGTGACCATGAGGTGTCGAAGGGATCAGGTATCAGGCATCAAAGAACAAAAAAATCATATCCTTGTAAGTGAGGGGGAGTGCAGAGTGGAGACCCAAAGCCCATCTGTAGGTAACGGGACACCCCCTTACAGAAGGGTTGTGGGGAGGAGATGAGCCAGTCAGCATGCAGTGTCGCAACAAATGATACATACAACTTTCCTCTAATTCTTAAATGCTTCCTTCCCCCCACTATCATGATCCCAATTCTACCTTAAATCTGGCTAGACCAGAGGATGTATACTGGTACAGATAGGAACTGAAAACACAGGGAATCCAGGACAGATGATCCCTTCAGGACCAGTGATGAGAGTGGCAATATCAGAGGGTGGAGGGAAGGTGGGGTAGAAAGGGGGAACAGATTAAAAGGATCTACATATAATCTTCTCTATGAGGGACGGACAACAGAAAAGTGGGTGAAGGGAGACGTCGGACAGTGTAATGTCTTAATACATTGTCTTAATATAATGTCTGTAATGACAAAATAATAATAATTTATAAATTATCAAGGATTCATGAAGGAGGGGGAAGAGGGGAGGGGGGAGGAAAAATGAGTTGATACCAGGGACTTAAATGGCGAGCAAATGTTTTGAAAATGATGAGGGCAATGAATGTAAAAATGTGCTTGACACAATTGATGTATGTATGGATTGTGATAAGAGTTGTATGAGCCCCCAATAAAATGATTGAAAATAAAGACTGAGGGAGATAAGATTTGGAGATTCCATGTCACATGGCCAAGATCACATAATTAATTAAATGGAAGATGAAAATTTGTCTGATTTTGTGGCCCATGGCCTTTTAATTATTCCACCCTGCTCCTATGAATGAGTGGAAACTTTTCATCATAGTGAAATGTTCAGAGCTCCATAATCAGACATACATGTTACCTTTAAATCGGTTTCCCAATTTGAAAAATTTAATAACAATGTCCATCATATAGCATTATTGTAATGATTGTGTCATAGCATATGCTTAAACTATTTAGCATAGTATAAAATTAATTCAGAAGTATCACTGAAGAATTGCTTTTAGGCCTTTTGGCTAAGATCAAGTGTAGAAGTATCATTAAAGAAAGAACAGACTCAGCTTAGCTCACTGTTAAAAGTCCCACAATTCTAAAACTATTCATGTTAAATTGTACAGTTTGAACAAACCTGTAGTCTTCAACTTTTAGTCTCGATATCTCGGAGAGACAAATTTTCTATAGAACTGAAGCAAGAGGGCTAGACTGGTTTCTCAATTTATATGTCTGTGGATTATGCATCCCTAAATTAGAAATAACTACATATATATATATATATATATATATATAAATATAATCAGCGATAAGCAAGAAGTAGAGATTAGGAAAAGTCCTACAAAATATCCCCATTATTCCAAACCCAGTCTGTCATGGCCGTACGCCCTTGGGTCCCTGAGCTATCTTTTGTGTTTTTGTTTCAAATGTGTTTCTTTGAAATTTGAAAACATCTTAGCTTGTCTTTTACATATCCTATTTTCAAAAAAGTTGGTAGGCTCAACATAAAGTCCTGATACCAAAGTGTTTATGTTGAAATGTATAGTTGTCTATATGGATTCAATCCACTTCTAGCCAAGATCCATCTAATATCAGCAATAACATCACGATGTTTATGTCTTCTTCTGAATCCAGTTAGAACTTCTGGAAGCTCCTTGTTAATGTATCGTGGCAAGTGTTTAAATTATCTTTGGAAAATTTTTACTTACATCAGATGATATTAATAAAATTGTTTAAGAATCCACATTCTGTTGGGTCGCCTTTCTTCGCAATGGGCACAAATTATGGACCCCCACAGCTCATCAGCTCATTACGTCCAATGTGTCAAATCTGTTCTTGAGGTACACTCTAAATTCAGATGGGATATGCTCAAGGTTATCGTTTGGCTCTCATGAACTTGTTTAATTTTCTTCGTCATCAACTTGAACCTGTCTATGAGCAATTGATGCCCTATTTCATAGTACAGTGAACCCTCGTTTATCGCGGTTAATCAGTTCTAGACCCTAGCGTGATAAATGAAATTCTGCGAAGTAGGATTCCTTATTTGTAAATCAAATATTTTCGTAGTTAGAGCATAGAGGACATGAAAAAACACCCTTTAGTCACCATTACACTCGTA
>NW_022103899.1:55077408-55103457 GCF_000313985.2 Echinops telfairi | reverse complement strand
TCTTACACCATCCGACATCCTCCTTCACCCATTCCTCTGCTGTCAGTCCTCCAGGAAGGAGGCTATGTGAAGATCCTTGTAAACAGTTCTCCACTTCCCCCTCACCTTCCCTCCACCCTCCAGGTATTGCCATTCTCAGTAAGGGGTTCATCTGTCCTGGATTCCTTGTGTTTCCAGTTCCTATCTGTACCAGTGTACATCCTCCAGTCCAGCCGGATTTGTGAGGTAGAATTGGAATCATGATAGTGGGAAATGGGGGAAAGAAGCATTTAAGAACTAGAGGAAAGTTGTATGTTTCCTTGTTGCTGCACTGCACCCTGATTGCCCTGTCTCCTCCCCATGATCCCTCAGTAAGAGGATGTCCAGTTGTCTACAGATGGGCTTTGGGTCCCCACTCTGAACTCCCCCTCATTCACAATGATATGAATATTTTGTTCTTTGTTGTCTGATACATGGTCCCTTTGACACCTCGTGATCACACAGGCTGGTGTGCTTCTTCCATGTGGGCTTTCTTGTTTTTCAGCTTATGGAATTCCTAATACCAGTATGGAATATTGATGTATTTGCTTTTCATTTTATTTTTAATGGTTTCCCATTTTCCAGAGATTCATACTCTTCTTTCAAGTGATGGAACATTGTCTGATAAGTGCCAAAAGGTACTAAAATTACAGCTAAACAAGGGCTTCCCCCTCAAACTTGAGTTGACCTTAATGACATGGATGGAGCAAAGCTTCCAGGGCCTTCATTTACTGATAGAACACAACTCAAAATAAGAGCAAACAGTTGGAAAAAATTATAGTTGGAATGTGGAATGTATGAAGTATGAATCCATAAAGACAGTAACCTGGAAAACCCTATGAAGCAGTTATACTCAAGTTATACTTGAGTTGGAACAGGCTAGACAGCAACCAGTCTGGTGTGGATTATAGATTTTGTGTAAGTATAAATGCATAAAGAAATTCTGAAACATATTTATGAAAATGTTGAATGCTATCACTGGATGAGGAATTTTAATTTCCTCATCAGATTTTCTTCTGCGTTGTTTTAATTAAATTTTAATATGAGCATAGTATGCTTTAATCATAAAATACAAATTCATTCATTGTATTAAAAATATAATAGCCCAGATATGTTCTCTTTGTGTTAAACACTTGAATTAGCTTATGTAAAATTAACACCAGACTTTTTGTAAGCTCTATTAACAATGCAGAAAAATTAAAAACAAGTCTCCCTCAGGCCCTTACATAAGAATTTTATATTTGTTTATTATTTATTTTGTCATATCTTTCATTTTATATTATCAATTATATAACTAATAAAGTCTGATATTTAGAATAAGAAATGTTATTTAATTTTAATTTTTAAAGCAATATTACAAATATTTTTAATATCAATCAATATATTTATTTAACATTTTTCTTTTATTCCCCTTTGATTTCTTGCTTATTTCTTTTACCCAAGTCAATACGTATCTACCCTCAAGTTAGTGATTTACAATCCTTTCCCTTCTCGCCTCTGGAAACCATCAAAGAATGTTTATTTTAATGTGAGAACCTTTACTTAACTTTTTATAATCGTATACTCATACAGTGTTGGTCTTTATTGACTGACTTACTTCATTCAGCAGAACATTCTCCAGGTTCAGCCCTGTCATGCAGGTTGTCCTAGCTTCATTTTATTCTATACAGTGTCATAGTATTCCACTGTGTGGATGGCCCATAGCTTGTTTAGTCATTCTGCCATTGGTGGGCATTTAGTTATTTCCATGTTTTAGGTATTGTGAATAGTGCTGTGATGAACATGAGTGCGCACCTATCTATTTATGTCAGTTCTTCTTTCTCTTGGATATATACCAAGTAGTGGGATTAGTGAATTATAGGTATTACTATTCCCAAATTTGTAAGGATATGACATACCCTTTTCCTGCCCTGGTTGCACCATTTTACAGATCCAACGATTCTGTGTGTGGGTTCCCGCATCTCGAACCCATGGCAGCATTTGTTATTTTCTGTTTCTTTTTAAAATTTGCTATTAATAGTGAGATGAGATTTTATTTCATTGTTGTATTTATTTGCATCTCTCTAATAGCTAATGATTTAATACATTATACATTCATATCATTATATATTCATATTCAAATATATTAATGATATATACCTTATTTTGTATCATCTGGGTGTTTTCTCTGGTTGTGTCTATTCAGGACCCCTGAACATTTGATAATTAGATACTTTTTCTTTATTTGTTGAGAGAGATGTTGACGCTTTATATAAATTTTACATATTTATCCCTTGTCCATGTCATTGCCCCAAACATTGTCCCAATCTTTGAGTCATCTTTTCATACTTTTGGTGAAGTGTCTTATAGCATCTAAGTGTCTCATTTTGAAGAGGTCCCGGTCACCAAGCTCCGCTTCTGCGGTTTTGTGGTTTTGCATTTTCCATTGTGTTCGGTTGTGTATTTAAGCCATGTATTATGAGGTGCCCTAGAATCAGTTCTGGCACATCATGATTCTATGCACACCAGAAGGGAACACTGCCCATTCTGAGCAATCCTCACAATTGCTGTTAAGGTTAAGTCCATTGTGCAACCTATCTACTTGAGGGTCTTCTTCTAAATGACCAACCATGATGTCCTTTTCCACAGACTGATACCTCCTGGTAATATTTCCAAAGTACTTGAACCAAAATCTCAGCAGCCTTGCTTCTCAGGAGTGTTCCGGCTTCTTCCAATCGAGGTCTGCTTATTCTTTTTAAAATCCATGCAATGTTCAATACTCTTTCCAACCACCATACTTCAGATCCATCAATTCTTCTACCTTATGTATCACTCAGGTTTCACATGCATAAGAGTCATTGGAAAGTCCATGGCTTGGATCTCGTGCACCTCAGTCCACAAGTTGACACATCTATTATTTAGCACTTTAATTCTTTTGCAGCAGATTTGCCGAATGCAATACATTATTTGAATTTTTGACTTGCTTCCATGAGTGCTGATTGTGGATTCAAGTAAAATGCAATACTTGGCAACTTCAGTATTTTGTTTATCATGCTGAGGTTTATTGATCTAGTTATCAGAAAGTTTTTCCTCTATACATTAAGGTGTAATCCATTCCAAAGAGTGAAAAGTCTTTGCTCTCCAGTAATAAGAGCTTCAAGTCCTCTTTGCTTTCAACAAGCAATGTCGTGTCATCAGCATATCAGAGCTTGTTATTTGGCTTTCCCCTAACCCATACCATATTTTTAAATGTAAAATTTAAAAATAGAAAGACCATCAATGAAAAACTCGGCACAAATTTAGAGACCTCGATTGTATTATATAAAATTATATACAAATATATATACAGGAGCCTTGGTGGCATTAGTGGTTATGTGTTGGGCTGCAATCCCCAAGATCAGCAATTTGAAACCATCAGCCCACTCTGAAGGAGAGGCAGGGGGCTTTCTACGCCCCAAAAGTTACAGTCTTGGAAACCTACAGAGTCAGTTGTGCCCCGTCTAATAGGTTTGCTATGAGTGGGCATTGACTGCAGTGATATTTAGCTGTATTGTAGGATCTCTGGTGGCAGAGTGGGCTACAAGTTGGACTGATAATAGCAACATCAGCAGTGTGAACCCATCAGATTCCCTGATACAGAAAGCTGAGGCTTTCTGTTCCCATAAAAATGTAGAGCCCCGGAAGCCCACCGGGCAGTTCTATTCCTACCTATGGGGTCACCCTGAGACATAACTGACTTAATGGCAGTAAGTGTGGTTTTAAGTTTTTTTCATTGTATTATATTATATATCTTAAGACCTTTACATTGGTATTATGTATTCAGCCCATTAAATTTATTTCTGTTTTGTCTTTGATGATTTTGTCATTTTACGTTTTACATTTAGGTCCTTGATTCATCTTGAATTCATTTTTTATAATATGGTACAAGATATGAATACGGTTTCATTTGTCTGCAAATGAATATCCAGTTTTCTCATTCCATTTGTCAAAAGAGAGTATCTCCTCTTCATTTAATCAGTTTTAGCCCCTTTCAAATATTCATAGGTGGATGAATTTAGTTCTGAGATGTCAATTCTATTCCAGTGGTCTATGTCTGCTCTTGAACCATTACAGGCTATTTTGGCTACCGTGGCTCTGTAGTAGATTTTGAAATGGAAAAAAATATTTATTATCAACTTCAGCTGCTCGATAGTCTCCAAAGATCATGTGGACCACATATTATGAAAGATCAAAAGATGTGTTGCATTAGGGCAAGACCTCTTTACCTTTGCACAAGACCTCTTTAGAGTATTGAAGGGGAAGGATATTACTTTGGGGACTCAGGTGCACTCAAACCACGATATTACCCATTGAATGATATCACGTGAGAGTAGGACATTAAAAAAGAAGGCTGATGGTGCCCGGCTATCGAGACCTATAGCATCTGGGGACTTAAAGGCTTGAAAGTAAACAAGCGGCCATCTAGCCCAGAAGCAACAAAGCCCACATGGAAGCAGCACACCAACATGTGTGATCATGAAGGGCCAAAGGGACCAGGCTTCAAACACCAAAGGCGGGGAGAAAAATCATATCCTCGTCAATGAGGGTGGCGCGTGATGGGGACCCAATGCCCATCTCTAGACAACTGGACATACCTTGCACAGGGGTAGTGGGGAGATGAGTCACTTAGGGTTCAGTATAACAACAATGAAACCCACAACCCTCCTCTAGTTCTTAAACGCTTCCTCCCCCCAACTACCAGGACCCCAATTCTGCCTTGCAGATCTGGCTAGACCAGATGATGCACAGCAGTACAGATGGGAATTGGAAAAGCAGGGAATCTAGGACAGATGAACCACTCAGGACCAGGGGTGACAGTGGCGATACCAGGAGGGAAGGGGGATGTAGAAAGGGGGAATTGATCACAGAGAGCTACATATAACCTCCTCTCTGGGGGATGGGCAACAGAGGGGTAGGTGAAGGGAGACGCCGGGCAGTGTAATATAAGATATAGTAATAATTTATAAATTATCAAGGGTGCATGGGGGAGGGGGTCAGAGGAAGGGAGGGGTAGTGGGGAAAAAAGGAAAATGAGCTGATTCCGGGAACCCAAGAGGCAAGTGAATTTTGGGAATGATGAGGGCAACAAATGTATAGATGTGCTCTACACAATTGATCTATGTATTGTGATGAATTTTATGAGCCCCAATAAATTGATTTTAAAAAAAATTAAAACAAGCAAACCTTTAAAAAATGTGGGGAAAAAAAGGAAGACCAGAGAAGAATAGATGCATCTGATTTGTGGTGCTGATGAAGAATACTGAAAGTACCATGGACTGCTAAACGGGAAACCAGGCTGTATTGGGATAAGTAAGACCAGAGTGCTTCTTAGCGGCAAGGATGAAAAGACTTTGTTTTTCCTACTTGGGACATATTGCCAGGAGAGGCCCTGGAGAAGGACATCATATTTGGTAAAGTGGAAGGGCAGTGAAAAAGAGGCAGGCCTTCAAGGAGATGAATTGGCACAATGGCTGCATCAATGGGTCCAGGTAGAGGCACCATTGTGGGAATGGCGCAGGACCATGCAGTGTCTCATTCTGTTGGGCATAGGGCCACATGGGCTGAAGCTGACTGCATGGCACTCAATAACAACTACACATATTCACAGCTACAATATCTACTGAAATCAGCAGTGATACAACAGATTATTTTATTAACAACTGATTTCAAAGAGTTAAAAGTAACATAAGATTGCATCTACAAGGTGGTTTGAAAAATATCATACAAAATTTTGATTATCTTTTAATTCCACTTTTCCATGAACTTTTTCAAACCCCCCCCATGTATAATACTTGTTACCTTTCAAATGTATACTTCACTTTACTTTTCAAATTTGGTTGTAAGTTTTATCTGCATGTGTATCAAGTGCACTGTGCTGTAAAATTATGATAGCAGGAATTATATCTAACTGAAATTTATATGTCAAATTGTTAATACAGTATACAATAATTACTCAAGGTAGATTTACTATATCTTAATTACTTAAATTCATTATTAATTTTTATAATTATCCGAAAGATATAAGAAACATTTTAAAAGAACACAAAATATAAAAGTATAAAGCAGACATATATAAATGAAAGGCATCCCATATTCATTGGTAGGAAGACTTCATGCTGTTAAGATGTCAGCACTACTTAAAAAAATCTATAAATTCAATGCAGTTCTATGAAAATTCTAATAATCATTTTATATACATTCAAACATTAATGATCAAATTTATAAAGATGTGAAAGGGCCCCAAACAACAAAAACAACTTGAAACAGAAGAACAAAATTGGAGGCTTCACATTTCCTGATTTCCAAAATTATTGTAAAGCTGTATTAATCAAAACTTGCATAGAATAGGTAAAGGCCACTGGAAAAGAATTGAAAATTCAAAGCAAACTACACATTCATGTATGTCCATTGACTTTTGATAAGGTTTTCAGATCATTCAATAAGGGAAGAACAGTGTCATCAATAAATGGTTGATGGGACAATTGGATTTCCTTATTCAAAGAATAACTATAAACTCAAAATGGATCAATGAACTAACTACAAGAGCTACAGCCACACAACTCTGAAGAAGAATACAGAGGAGTAAGTCTTCAGGACCTTGCATTTAGCAATAGATCATTATGTAACACACGAAGGGCGCACGCACACACACACACAAGAGAAAGATACAGATAAGTTGAACTTTATCCAAATGAAAAGTTTTGTGCAAAATAAAAAAGAAGACATTGTCAAGAAAATGAAAAATCTCCATAATGTGAGAAAATTCTTACAAATCATGTATCCAAGTTTTGTAAGGAATGCTCACAAAAGAAAGAAAACTGCACGTCTTACCTACTGCACAATGGGGCAAAGAATTCTAAAGACATTTCTCCAAGAAGATTGTGTTAGACAGGATTCTCTAGAGAGACAAAACCAGATGGCTAATAATTATATATATATTTATATAGATAGATAGATAAATATTTAACACAAGCAATAAACAGTTAAGTTATAAAGCAGTCATACAGATAGATATATAACAGAAGAAATAAACAGTTAAATTATAAAGCAGTACAAATGGCTCAGTACAATTCAAATGAGTTAGAGAGATGTGAGACACTGGCAGTCCTTCAAGTCTTGAGAGCCGCCAGGTAGTCCTCTGTAGAGAGATTCAGGCTATTCCTGCACAGGCAGCCAACAGCAAGGCAGGTCACCAACAGTCAGTCCACAGCTCAAGAGATGTAAATTCCAATTGGGTGGCGAAGCAGGTCTTAAAGTAACCTCAACTTACAGCGACACAGTCCACAGGTTAGGTGCCCCACAGGTAGTGTAGCTTCAAATTTCAGCGACACAGTCCACAGGTTAGGTGTCCCACAGGTAGCCGTACACTGGTCCGATGATCAAAGAGCGAGAGACAAGAAAGGCGAGGCTCACCGAACCATTTATCTCTCTGTCCTTCAATTAATCCCACATGTGTTTATCGGCCAGGCTGGCACAATAAACTACCTTAAAGATATACAAATGATCAGTAAACATATGAGAAGATACTTAATATTGAAATAATATGTAATATCGGCCTTGGAGAAAAAAATACTCCAAAACTAAAGTTAGACATTTCTACCCGTTTTGTCCATGCTCAAGAGATTCTTTGGCCTCATATCTTCTAATAGCATGAAGTTTTTTTAAAAAACAACTTATTATGCATGTATGAATCCCATAGAGAATTTATCAAAATGATATTTGTTGATGTTAGGGGCCATATTTATATCATTCTAATTATCATGTGGACTTATGTAAAGCACTAGCTACAGATTCTCATATTTTTAATTGATTTCAGTGGCTTATGGTGACAGTTTATATTTAGAACTTTGTTCATATTTGTTCAGAACTTATAAATTCTGGCATACAAATTATACAAATTATACAGCTTCTCTGAAACCTGGTTGCTTGTCAGTAAATTAGCAGCACTGAACTCAAATGACAATACACAGAAGGCAGGTGTAAAGCACATGCCTATTTCCAGGCAATATCTGTTATTGTTTATGTTGCTGATTTTATTAGTTAAAGAACTGGTGAGTGAGAGAAATACACGCTGACAGTATGGATCTGCAAGGATTCATTGTTCAATGGTCATAAGACAAGAAAAGGTAAAGATAATTGTCTCCAAACTCCTGCAATACCCTGTCTTCAGAAGCAAACATGCCATGTTCCATGATAGAACTCAATAATCACTCTCATTTAGTACTTTTCCTGTAGTACAAGGAAGACAAAACGTGTGTCACAAGGAAGTTCAGCTTCTTTCCAACACTGCTTCACCAGTGGCAGCCCCACAGAGCATATGGCCAACGGAAAGTTCTCTTCTGAATTCTGAACTGAAACCTTTGCTCCAGGGAAATTCTCTTCCTTCCAGGCTACACACATTTTAGATACACTGCATTTTAAAAAATGGCCATCTAATCTGATAGGCAAGAAATAGATATTGATTTAATTTTACACTAATAAGGCAGGAATGCACAACTATTTAATGCATATATATGTGTATATATACATATATATATGCTCATTGTTATCAAGTCAATTCCAACTCATAGGAACCATACAGAACAGAATAGAACAGCCCCTGTGTGTTTCTAACACTATAAATCTTTACAGGAGTAGATAGTCTCTTACTCATAGCGATGGCTAGTAGCCTTGAACAGCTGACCTTCCAATTAGCAGTCTGATGCATTACCAATTACATCACTAGGACTCCTTTCTTTTGATTGATTTTAGCTGAAATTATATACATCCACTCCTAACATCCACATAGCTAAGTTCCAAAGACCAGACCATTGTGTGAAAACCTGTGTTACGTGAAAATACATCACAAAATGAAGGATAATCCTGGAACTGCCAAATTACATCATTACATCAACTTGAGACCACCGATAATCATGATTCAGACAATTTAACTATCATAACCAGCATTACTCTCACCTCATGCCTTGGTATTCCTTACTGCCATATGTATGCTCTCAATGAGTTAAATAGTCACATAGTAGATTTTTGTGACACCTGTAGATATGAAATATTGAATAATAAGATAGCCAATGAATGCCAAACAATTGTATCTTCCACAGTTGAGCACAGAAGTTGCTAGTAACCCATTTCAGGTAGGTTGCAACTTATAGAATGAAACACCATCTGGTCCTGTGCCATCCTCACAATCGTTCTTCTGCTTGATCCCACTCTTGCAGCAATAGTAAAGTGAGAGCCATCAAGCATAAGCAAGATTACATTTATTCCTCTGATAGCACTAGCCTCCTGATTATATTTGTGAGCCAGTGTCTCCCTAGATATCATTATGTAATCAGTTATTTATTTAACCAGGAGCCTGGATGACCCAGCCACGCACCACCCTTTCATAATGATCAGTATGATCAAATATTTGGCTGAGAGTATACACATCAACTCTGTGTCAGTGGGTTTGATTTGGTTTTGATATGGCTTAAAGACAATGCTTTTCTGTAATTTCACCTAATATTTTAACTTTGTTTACCCGAACTTCCCTCTCCACCTTTGTAACTACCTTTGCACCTGGCTTGTAGGGCTAGGGGCAGGTCTTCCTTCTCTAAGACACCCTTTGTCAATGCTATCATTAGATGCACCTCCTCTGCTGTGTTTACGACCATTTCACCAAATGATCAGTAGAGTTACACTGACTAGAGTAGCCTGTGTGCCTTGTCCGGATCTTGGGTATCAGTGGTCCGATTGCTCTGTGTCCTCATTCTCATTATTATATCGTTTATTTTCATAGAAGAAGCTTACATAGCATTTACTGTGTGCCAGCACTCTCCTCAGTGTCATGTATGTGATGGTTAAGACTGTGTATCAACTTGGCTAGGTGGTGATTCTCAATGGTTTCCCAGTAATAACATGGTCATCTCCTGTGATAAA
This sequence comes from Echinops telfairi, assembly GCF_000313985.2. Taxonomy (NCBI): domain Eukaryota; kingdom Metazoa; phylum Chordata; class Mammalia; order Afrosoricida; family Tenrecidae; genus Echinops; species Echinops telfairi. The sequence goes on along the minus strand of NW_022103899.1, from coordinate 55,093,506 downwards.
AATTGCTATCATATACCAACCTCTGTGATAAGGTTTATGAGCAGCCATTCAATTGAAGAGAAGTTTTCTCAGGGAAATGGCCTGCCTCCAATATACAGAAACCCTGGCAAAACTCTCTGGGTTTTTGCTCTATTTGTATCTTCTACTGACAGAGTAGAAGAACTAGAGAGGTTTGCTAGGATGTCCATATTTATTTACCAAAGGAATCCTGGTGGCATAGCACTGATCTGCTAGCCACATGGTCAGCGGTTGAACCTGTCAGCTGCTTCATGGGAGAGAGATGATGCTGTCTACTTCCATAAAGAGTTGAAGTTTTAAAAACCAAAATGGGTTTCTGTCCTATAGGGTTTCTATCAGCAGGAACTGACATGGTGCCACATTGTCTACTTATTTGAGGATTCCTTATCCTCTGTAGCCTGGGAGATAGCAGCCTGACATTTTATCTACTTAGATTGGATTTATCAGCATCAGCAGCCTGCCATCTGACCTGTTGATCTTGGATCTGTGAGATCCTGCAACTACATGAGTCAGGAGAAGCCTCCAGCCTTATGTCTGACTCAAGGACTTGGGAATTGCTTACCTCTACCCGACCCAAAAAATTAGAAGATAATGAAAAATTTCCATGAACTCTTTGAGGTCCCTTTACATGATCACTAAAGTAATTGCTTCAAGTTAAGTAATTGAACCCTGAAGGAAAGAGTTTTAAGCAAGAAACCATGGGAAGATCAAAACTGGCAAATGTATGGCTATATCTAAGTGTCTTCCTTTTTACCCTTAAGAATAAACAAAAAGGAATATTTGCCAAACAGTGATAATGGTGATCAAAAAACACACACACAATAAAAGGTAGAGATGTACTACAGACAGCAAATGGAAATTAGAAGAGTTATGAGCATACTTAGCTTTTATTTAGAAGATGAAGAACATTAATAATATATTATGCTATTATCTTTCATTGTAGTGACTGAAAGAATAGAGAACTAATACATAACTTCCAAATCAATTGAAAGGGGGAAAATATCCTTTGTTTAAATTAGTAGAAAACAGAAAAGATGAAGCAATGAAAGGCATTAAACACAAGAAGAGACCAGCCAGTCAGGATGCAGTGTAGCACCAATGAAACATACAACTTTCCTCTAGTTCTTTAATGCTTCCTCCCCACCACTATTGTGACCCCAATTCTGGCTAGACCAGAGCACGTGCACTGGTACAGCTAAGAGCTCACAATGCAGGGAATCCAGGACAGATTAACCCCCCTCCCAGGACCAATAATGAGAGTAGTGATACCTAGAGGGTAGATGGGAGTTGGGGGCAGAAAGGGGGAACCAATCACAATGATCAACATTTACCCCCCAACCTGGGGGATGAACAACAGGAAAGTGGTTGAAGGGAGACAGTAGTCAGTGTAAGACATGAAAAAAAAATTATAAATTATCAAGGTTCATGAGGGAGGGAGGGAAAAAATGAGCTGATGGCCTCAAAAAAAATGAACCAAGGGGTCAAGTAGAAAGAAAATGTTTTGAAAACGATGATGGCACATATGTACAAATGTGTTTGACACAATGGATGAATGTATGGGTTGTGATAGAGTTGTTGTAAGTGTCCCCAATAAAATGATTTTTTAAAGGCATTAAATGTTAAAAGAAACAAAATTAAAGACATCTAAATGTAAATGATTGAACTAGGCTTATGGATTAAACACTCATGTTAAAAGATAAAATATCAGATGACTTAATGCATCTGTATAATACAACCAGAAACTTTAAAGACAAAGGAATGGAAAAGGATACTCAATGTGAAAACTACCCAATAGAAAGCTAGTGACAAAGGAATATTTGCTACTTACCAGCATTACTAAGGAAATAATATGATAAAAATTGCATCTTGTCATGAAGATATTGATCCTGTACTATTATCAATTTATTTAGTATATTTAAAATTATCTTGAGGAGTCCTGGTGACATAGTCATTAAGTGCTTGCCATCCAAACCACTCCATGGGAGAAATGGGTAACAGTTTGCTTCTGTAACTCTTACAACCTTGGAACCTCTGTAAGGCATTTCTACTTTGTCTGATAGGGATACTAGACTCAGAATGGACCCATCAGTTTGGTATTGACTAAAACACAATAAGCAAACAAAACAAAAAGAGCAAATTAAGTTTATAATATTTTGTTATTTGCATGGATATAATATCTCTCTGTCAAAAACTAATGAAATAAGCAAAAAAATGAGTATACATTTTAAATTTTTTAATTACTTACCATGATATATAGCCTGAAACCAACAAATCTTTTTTATGCACACATGGAAAGTATAGAGTGGCCATCAACTTGATCTCAAAGGATTGGGATCATAAGTAATATATTTTTGACATAAAGCAACGAAATTATACTTTCCTCAGGTGTGCTTAAGTGTTTAATTTTTGGAATTTTATAGTTATCAAGTATATCAACCTTGGGGGAAGGTGAGACTCTCTACTCCCATAAATAGTTACAGTCTCAGAAATTCAGAGGGGCATTTCTGCCCTGGCCCAGAGTCACTACAGGTCAGAATCAACTCAATGTCAATCTGTGAGTTTATGATCTGATGTTTGTGAATTTTAGTTAAGCATGACACACTATTTATGTATTAAAGGTGCCCCAGTTTTTCCTTTGATGATCTTTACAGTTTTAGGTTTCACATTTTGGTCTTTGATTCCATCTGGAGTTAGCTTTTGTATATTGTGTGATACAGGGATATCTAGTTTTCACAACCATTTGTCAAAAAGAGATGGTTTCCTCCCCAATTCAGGTGTTCACTGTATGTTCATCTGGGTTCTCTAGAGAAGTAAAATCAGTGATACTTGTATGTGTATGTATATAGGAAGAGATGTATGTCTGAAAGTGGTTCTCACAGTTGCAGAAGTGAGTAATTCAGTTTGGTTCAAGTCCAGGGATCAGATGTAAGCTAGAGACTTCTGGTGACTCGTGGAGCTTCAGAAGCTGCTGAACAAAGAGCAGGAAAGAGAAGCAAGAAGTTGAGATCTTCTACTCCAGTAGAGCATTTCAGTCTCCCAGAAACCCACAGGAGCAGTTCTACTCTGTCCTGTAGGGTCCCTAGGAGTTGGATTTAACTCTATAATAGTGAGTTTTGAGACCCAACTCTTTCTCCAATAACCATTTGACTACTTCACAGATGATCCCTTCAGGAAGTTGACTAAAGTATGTTAGAGCATATGGAAGGATCCTGCCCAGTCCAAGTTGACATAAAACTTAACTATCACAGAGCCCTTTGTAAAAGATCCAACTGTCATTACATGGATGAATTTACTTCTGGGTTTTCAATTCTGTTTGTCTATGAGTCTGTCATTGTATTAGTACCAAGCTCTTTTGACTACCATGGCTGGGTAATAAGTTTTGTGATAGGAAAGTGTGTAGCATCCTACTTTTTAATTCATTCTCTTCTGTAGTTCTGTGCTTCTTGGGATCTCTTTCTTTTCATACAAAGATAGTTAATTGCTTTTTATCTCTTTTAAAAATGAAGTCTGACTTGGCCTTGCATTATAGCTACAGATCACTTACTATTTTAACTCTTCTTATCCATGAACATAATATGTTCTTATTTATGTAAATCTCTTTTGGCTTCTTGTACTGGTGTCTTGTAGTTTTCTTGGTGTAAATCTTTTACATCCCAGGTCAGGTTTATTATTCTTAAGTAGTTAAACTTTGGGGTTGCTATTGTAAATGGTATTGTTTTACAGATTTTCATGTCAGTGTTGAGTTTTTCACGATGATCTGATAATCTGCCTCTTTGCGAAATCATTCTATTGCTTCCAGTAGCTTTCTTATAAACTTCCAGGGATATCATATTATCTACAAATAGGGATAATTTTACTTCTGCCTTACAAGTTTAGATACCTTTTACTTCTCTTTCTTGTCTAATTGCTCTGGCTAGGACTTCCAGTGCAATATTGTCAAAGAGCAATAATTAAGGACATCTTTGTCTGGTTCTTATTTTCAAGGGGAATGCTTTTATTCTCTTTCCCTTGGAATAACATTTTTTGTTTAGTTATAAGAAATGTCCCTTTTATTATTTTGATAAGAATTTTTATCAAGAAAAAGTATTGAATTTCTTCAAATATCTTCTCTGCACTGACCATATGGTGTATTGGGTTCACTGGTTTTCTAATGTTGAGTCATTCTTGAACTAATCTGATATGAATCCAACTTGGTTGTGATGCATTGTGTTTTTTGACATAGTGTTGGTTTCCATTGGTTAGGATTTGAGATTTTTTTGCATATTTATTCATGAATGATATTGGTATAGAAATTTCTTATTTGTTGTGTCATTGTCAGGATTTGTTATCAGAGTTGTACTTGTTTCATTGACTTAATGCGAACATACTTCACCTTTTCTAAGTCCTGGAAAAATTAGTAAAGAATTTATGTCTCTCTTCTCTGAATTCTATAGTGAAGCCTCTGGACCAGGGTTTTGTGTGTGTGTGTGTGTGTGTGTGTGTGTGTGTGTTTTAATGGTGGTAGTGGGGGTGGTGGTAGACGTGTTTTAATAAACTCTTCAAATTCTTTTTTGCGATAAATATGTTAAATTATGTACTTTACCTTTGACAGGGAGTATATTTCTAGAGATTTGTCAATTCCTTCTAGGTTTTCAAATTTAGCGGAGTATAATTATTCATATGTTGTTTTCCTTTCTTTTTCATTTGGTTTAGTTGCTATGTCACCCATTTATTTCTCCTTTGTGTGATTTCCATCTTTTCACTCTTTCCTTTGCTAATTTGGACAGCAGCTTGTTTATTTTCTTAGTCCTTTGAAAGAAACCACATCTAGTCTTTTTCATTCTGGCTATTGTTTTTTGTTCCATTTCTTTCTGCTCGAATCTTTATTATCTTTTTTTTTTCTGGTAACTGTGGGCATTTTTATGTTCTTATTCTAATTGTTGAAGTTGTTAGGTTAAAGTATTTGAGCTTTCTTCCCTTTTGATGTATGTGTCTTCTATAAATTGACCTAGAACACTGCACTTTTTGCATTCTAAAGGTCTGGTGTGTTGTATTTTTCTTTTCATATGATTTCTTCTACTTACTGTTCCCATGAACAGTTACAGCCTCAGAAACTTACAGGGGTAGTTCTACCTTGTCCTAAAAGTCAATACAGGTTGGCATCAACTCAATGACAGTGAATTTGGTTTGATTTTGGCTTATGACCCAGTAGTTTTTGAAAATATAGTTTTTACATGTACTTTTAAGTAAATTTTTACATGTTATTTAGTTACTTTGTATCTGATTTTTCCTGTTACTGATTTCTAATTTTCTGTGTTGTGATCTAAGAAGATGTTCTGTACTATTTCAGTGTGTTTTAATTTATTGATGCTTGCTTTGTTGCCTAACATATGGTCTGTCCTGGAGAATGATCAATGTTTGCTGTAATGATCAATGGAATTTATATTGTGCTTTTCGGAGGATGAAATACTCTGTGTAGATTTTGGAGATAAATTTGCTTCACTGTGTTGATACTTACAGAGTATTGTTCTACTTTTTCTGTCCTTCATCAAAAGCATTGTGTGAGAGTCTTCTGCTATTACTGTGGCGCATTCTACTTATCTTGTAAAGTTTATTTTAAGTATGTTGAAGCCCTTTCATTGGAGGCATACATGTTTATTTTGTTGTATCCACTTATTGGAATGCCATATAATGTCCTTCCTTGATTTTTATGTTGGTCTTTGCCATAAAGTCTATTTTATCAGACATTAATATTGCTGCTCTTGTTCCATGATGGTTACCATTTGTGTGATACATTTTCTACCCTTTGAACTTTAGATTATTTTTATCTTTGGGGCTAAAATACCTCTCTTATAGACATCATAATGATGATTGATGTTTCTATTTTATTTTTCCACTCACTGACTCTTGACAGGTGCTTTTAAAATATTTACATCCCATGCAATTATCAGTCAGTACATATTTACTGCTGACATTCTGCAGTGCCTTCATTTGTCATGCTGATTTGTTGTTGTTGTTGTTCAGTCATGATATTTTTAATGGCCTCATCTGCATGTGAAAGTTGGACATTCAATAAGGAGGACTGAAAAGAATCAATGAGTTTGAATTGTGCTGCTGGCAACGAATAATGAAAGTACCATGGACTGCCAAAAGAATCAACAAATCTTTCTTGGAAGAAGTATATCCACAATGTTCCTTATAGGCAAGGATAGTGAGACTTTGTCTCATATACTTTGGACATATTGTTAGGAGAGACAAGTCCTTGGAAAAGGACCTTGTGTTTGGTAGAGGGGCCACAATTCATCGCAACAAGATGAATTGGCACAGTGACAGTAACTATGGGTTGGAACATAATCACAATTGTGTGGATGGCACAGGAGTGAATGGTATTGTGTTCTGTGGTATAGAAATTCACTGTGAGTTGGCACCCACGGGATGGCACCTAAGAATACCAACGGTGTTTCATAGCTTCTCTATGAGACTTTGGACTATGGTCTTCACCCAGAATTACTGCTGTCTTTGTCTCACAGAACCCTTCACTTCATGTGACTTTCAGTCAATTATTCCTTCCAATATGTTCTATCTAGTTCTTTATCCTTTCACCTAGCACTAAAAATTCCAAGATTTTACTTAGTTTTTTAGGATTCTGCTGTGGAGATAGTATAGTGTGTCTAACTAAGACACTCCTTTAGCTGGAAATAATTCTATCATTTTATCTGTCATGGAATTTTTGTTTGTTTGTTTTTGTTTCTAACTTTATAAAAATTGATTTAGTGATAGCGTAAAGAGCAAATTGGTTTTTCATTCAGTAATTCATACACATTTTGTTTCATGACATTGCAGTTCCCACAGTATAACAGCACTCTTCCCACTTCCTCTCTGTTTACCACTGCAGTTCATCCAGGCCTGTCTCTTGTTAGCCTTTTGAGCTTTATCCTGCTGCCTTTTATATTTTGTGTAGTTGATTATTCTGAGGTGTGCTTATGTCCCAGTTTTATTGTTCACCTAAACCCCCTGTCCCTTGTTTATTGAAAAGCTGAGTCACAGGAATGAGTTTGGTTCTAGGCATGTACCGGAAGTCCTGAGGCCATAGTCTTGGGCATCTACCAGTCTCTATGAGTAAGCCTGGACTTACTTTATGATTTTAAGTTTTGATCCATATTTTTTTCTTCCGCTCTATTGAGACCTCCTACTGTAATCCCTTTCAAAGTGGTTCCAAGTAGTAAGTGGGCAGCCTCTAGGTCTTCTGGTCTCAGTTCTGGAGGCTGAAATTCATGTGGTTAATTGGTTCTTGAGAATATTGTTTTCCATGCATATTGCTTCTCTTCATCTTTCTTTGTGTTAGATGGGGTAAAACCAATAGTTCCACTTCAAATGACCACTCACAGGCTTTTATGGTCCCAGTTACTCCTTGCTAAAGCAGGATGTAGAACATTGTCCTTCTAGACTATGTCATGCCAATTGTTCTTGATATCATCCATGACCATGGTCCTGAGACTTCATGCACAGAGTAATAGGTCAAAGCCTTTCAAATACAAATTTGCTGTGAACTTTTTCATAGCTCAATAGCATATGGGAATGAAACTCACTGGTCCCTAAACTCACTATCTAACGTATCCAATTGCTATTGTAAATTTGTTCCCAGATAACTACTTCTTTAAACTAGCACAATGCTCAAGGCAGACATTCTTTACTAAGTGAGCTAAATTATTGTTGGACTCAGATTCAACTTCATGTTAATGTGTGTGTGTTTGCTTTTAATCATTTGGTTTAGAGAACACAGGACATATGTTTCATTTCAGGTTTAAAGAACATCTCAGGGCAAGATTTTCAGGGACTCATTCAGTCTCATTGGCTTCAAAAAGTCTGAAGAATCCACTTCTAAAAACTTATCCTCCCTCTTTATCTCTCTCACTTTCTCTCCACTAGAACCCCATGATCAACTCTAGCCTGGTGTATTGCAATCAAATTCTAGAAAGGTCTCCCTGCTTTCACCTTGCTTTGCTGACATCTGGTCTTAATGCAGTGGCCAGAGGGATCTTTTTATCACACATGTCAAATCCCATCACTCATCTCTTCGACACCTTTCAATGTTCCGTACCACTTAGAATAAAAGTCACAAGTCTGACAACATCCTGCAAAGCCACCCATCATTATCTGAAGGGCTCCTGTGAACTCTCCCACCTCACCTCCTACTGTCTTTCTCTCTCTCTTAGTGATGACCTCACTGCTCTTGTTAGAGAAGAGTTGAGAGGTATCTGCTACAAAGCCCCGAAGGGCTGCTTCCTTTTCCCTGGCATAGTTTTTCTCCAGGTGCCTACCTAAAGGCTGGTTCACTCTTTTACTCTATTTCTAGTCTTTCCTTAAATGTCATCTGGCTTGGGAGCTCTAACTTCACATTTACAATCCATCAAAATCTCGGCATTTCACCTCACCATTTTTTCTGCTATGATTAATGGACTGATGGCTTTAGCATACCATCCCTCCCTCCTGGGATGTGCAGGAAAAATGTATTTGAGTATGGGCGGGTAAGTAAAAAGTGTCACTACTACATTGCATGCATACTGAGGTCTATTTCAAACAATATGTTTCAACGTCTCTGTGATCGGAGGGCGGCTGCAGAAAGGTTCTCTGAGTAAGACAGTTGTCTTGGTCCCATTGTGGTGCTTTCGTGGCAAGAGAAATAATGCTATCAAGGTCAGCGCTAATATCACATTGTAAACAAGCTTCCTAAATCATGAAACCTTTGCAACAAGTTGAGAGAAATGCTGCACCATATGTAACAATATTTGGGGGATGTATCAAATGTTTTAAGGAAAGTAGGGAAGACCTCAAAGATGAGCCCAAAGAAGGAAGACTGGACCCTGGATGAATGAAGAAGCTGTCAGTGAAGTCCACACACTCGAGGCAGAAAATCACAGCCTCACCGCTGATGCGGTCACCCCGGAAGCGGGGCTCTCAGGTGGCTTGGCGTTTTCAGTTGAAGGTAAGCACCTTGGTTTCAGCAAGCCTCTGTCCTGATAGGTGCCAAAGACACTGGTTGCTCATGAACTATGAGCTCCAAGAGCTGGTCTTTCCACCAGTATTTTAAGGAAACTTAAGCTAGTGATGATAGAATGAATTGGAACGGGGTACTTACTAGTATTTTCCAAAGTCCAATCCAAACTGGTTTCGGAGGCGATCTGCTGGGCCAACTAAATTCAACGCAGAGAAGAAGACAGCTCGGCAAGATACGGCGACACTTATTTTGAGCATTCCAAATGGGTCATTTTGAAAGATGTGCTCACAGCACACAGGACACTGATGGGGACTTATTATGAAGAAGTGATTTTTAACTGAAAAAATATATTTTTTAAAGCCCCCCTCCCCGCACATGACAATGAATCTGTTCGTTATTTGACGATGGCGAGCGCTGGCCTGTGAGCAGCTCACTGGAAACCTGACCACATTCACTCTGCAGCCCTGAACTTTTTTCTTCAGCCTTCCTTTTGTTCCCCAAATTCAAAACACATTTCATAAAAACATAATTTTAGTTCCTCAAGGATACCTACATAGCTATTTTGTAATAGTATATACAGAAACACAGAATTCTTCAGAAGAGGGTTGTAGAGATGGAAACATTGCCTTCAGAGGTGTTTTGGAGTCTAGATGTATGAACTGCTGCGAAATAATGGCTTTACATTTTTGTGTTTTGGTTTAATAAACAGTCCTTTGATTTTTATAACAATACTTTAAAATTTTACCCTCATACTTAAGAGTCCATACATATATGCATTTGCAGTGCATGTGTATTGCATGTGCAATACATGTATTTATATATTGTATATATATAATTTGAGTCATATACACTATGTATATCATCGTTTAACAATACCTTAAGAAAAAATATATTTTTTTTTTTGTGAACAAGCTCTATTAAGAAGAAAGCTAGGGAGCCGACCTATCTTTAATTCTGTTCTTATAATAATTATAGTCATTTATTTTGTTTTATCAGAATATATTATATATCAGAATAAAAATTTAATTGGATTATTTTTATAAATAGATTTAGTTCTTTATATGTACATCTCCAGTAATTTGAAATAAAATTAACCACCGCACAGCCCATGCTGCCCAGCTGTAAATCTATTAGATAATAACATCTACAGAATGCACAACTCCAAGGGATTCTATCACATTAAAAAAGCAAATGTCAACCCTGAGAATATTCTGTGAAGGATGCTACTCCAAAGTATGCAATGTTGTGTCCCTCTGTCTCTCTTTAAATATTAGTGAAACTGGCTGCAGTAGATCCACTTAGAGGTCCCAACTGTTCTCTTCTCGGTAACAGAATTTTTCACCCATGATAATGTAAGAGTTTCATACTGGAAGAAGGGCTGCCTCCATTCCTTTCCTTTGACTTCATCATGCAATTATGAGTTCTCTGGTCTCTGGTTGTTAGAGGACATGACATGGGCATGGGTTTGAGAGGTTATTTGCTAATTGGTGCTCCTAGAACCTACCATTAGAGAGAGAGAGAAGTGGAAAACAAAACAAAACTGTGTGCAGTCTCCAGGAGCCCTGGTGGACCCAGGGTTACACATTGGGCTGCTAGCCACAAAGTCAGCAGTTCAACACCACCAGCTTCTCTGAGGGAAAAATATGGAGTTATACTCTCAGAAACTCACAGGTGTAAGTCCACCCTGTTCTATAGAGTCACTATGAATCGGAACTGACTCAATGACTGTGAGTTTGGTTGGGAGCTTTGTGTGCAAGTCCCCAACTTATAACAGATGGGAAACACACAGAATTAGCTTAAATGACCCAACTCACAGCTTAAAACAACCTAGCTGGCCTAATATGAATCAGCTAAATTCCAGACATTCCACAGATGCTTATGTGAAGCATAGATATTTATTGTGGACCAATGAGTTTTATGAAAGCTTGTTACAGTGTATTACAATGGCAGTGACTGTTAAAACGGTCCATCATTGAAATAGCTAAATTATATAACAATATGTGTTTGTGATCTGCTTTGGGGAAGGATGTATTATTGTGTACAGGAAGTTTTAATAGCATCATTCTCACTCTCCTAGGAAACTACATCCATTATATGATATCTTTGTTCTATATGCTTAACAATATTTAGTTTCCTGGCCTCATGTTGGTTTTTAAGGAGCCAGAAATGAATGGGTCATCATTCGTGCCACCAATTGAGCTTATGTGTAATTGAAAGAGATGGATTGGTATCATAGTGATAGAAAATCACATAATAATTGCAAAGCCCTAGAAAAGGCCCTCAACTCAACTGCTAGGCAGCAAACCAGCCCTAGGACGGTAACAGTAATGACAGAAGCCCTGAAGAATATCATTCACGCAGAAAGCAAAACATCACTAAAAAGACAGGAAAGAAAGAAAATATCAACACGGATGTTAGAGGAGACTCTGAAACTTGTTCTTATTCAAGTAGTAGCTAAGGCACATGGGAGAAATGATGAATTCAAAGAGCTAAATAGAATTTTTCAAAAGACAGCTTTAGAAGACAAAGTAAAATATTATAATGAAATTTTCAAAGGTGTAGCGTTAGAGAAACAAAAATTAAGAACATACTAAATATATCTTAAACTGAAATAAATCAAGAAAAATTCCAGCCTCCAATTGCAATATTGCATGACCCTACATCAAAATATTAAGGATATTTGAAGAATAAAAAGATGGAAAGAATACAGAGCGTCATTGTACCAAAAAGAACTAGTCGATATGAAACCATTCCAAGAGGTAGCGTATGATCAAGAACAAATGGTACTAAAGGAACAAGTCCAAGCTGCACTGAAAGCATCAGTCAAAAACAAGGTTCCGGGATTTAATGGAAGCCCAATTGAAATGTCTCAGCAAGATAATGAAGCAGGAAAAGCACTCCCTCTTCTATGCCAAGAAATTTGAAAGACAGCTACATGACCAACTGACTGGAAGATATCCATCCTTGTACCCATTCCAAAGAAAGGTGACTCAACAGAATTTACAAATCATAGAACTATGTCATAGATACCATAGGCAAGTAAAATTTTGTTGCAGATCATCCAACAAAGGTTACAGCGGTACATTGACAGGGAAGCGACAAGAAGTTCAGGCCAGATTCAGAGGGGGATGCTGAACAAGAGATGTCATTGCTGATGTCCAATGAATCTTGGATGAAAACAGAGGATACCAGAAAGATATTTACTAATGTTTCATTGATTATTCCAGGGCATTTGATTGTGTGGGTCACCAAAGACTATGGATAGCCTTGAGAAGAATGGGGATTCCAGAACACTTCATTGTTCTCATGTGGAACATGTACACGGATCAAGAGGGAGTTGTGAAAACAGAACAATGGAACACTGCATGGTTTGACATCAGGAGAGGTGGATTTCAGGACTGTAGCCTCTCACCATCATATGCATCTGCATGCTGAGCAGATACTCAGAAAATCTGGATTACATGAAGAAGAATACTGCTATCAGGATTAGAGGAAGGCTTCCTAACAATCTGCTATATGCAGATGACACAACCTTGCTTGTTGAACGTGAAGAGGACTTGAAGCACTTGCTGATGAAGGTAAAGGATTGTAGTCTTCAGTGTGGATTACAACTCAATGTAAATAAGACCAAAATGCTCACAATTGAATCAGTAGGTAACATCATGATAAATGGAGAAAACATTGAATTTGTTAAGGATTTCCTGTTCCTTGTATCCACAATTAATGCTTGTAGAAGCAACAGTCAAGAGATTCAGGGATGCATGGCATGAGGTAAATCTGCTGAATAAGACCAATTTAGTGTTGAAAAGCAAGGCTGTTACTTTAAGGACTCAGGCAAGCCAACTCAGGACCATTTTCAATTGCTGGAAATGCATGTGGCAACTGGACATTGAAGGAGGAAGACTGAAGAGAACTCAATGAATTTCAACTATGTTGCTGGCGAAGAATATTGAAAGTACCATGGGCTGCCAAAAGAATAAACCAAAATGTCTCAGAAGAAGTATGGCCCGATGGAGGCAAGGACTCCATCTCACATAGTTTGGACAAATTATTTTGAGAGACTAGTCGCTGGAGAAGGACATCATGCTTGGTCAAGTGTAAGAGTGGTGACAAAGAAGAAGGCTCTGGAGGAGATGGATTGACATAGGGGCTGCAAAAAAACATCGCAAACATAAGAACCACTGTGAGGATGGCGCAGGACCAGGCAGTGTTTCGTCCTGTTGTTCATAGGGTCATTATGAATCCAAATTGACTTGAGGGGATCCAACAAAATTTGCGGCTTGGATCCAAGCTTTTGCCCCAGTCAAAGTATTTTATCATATGAGAAGATGCCTTGGTGGGGTAGTGGTTATGAATTGGGCTGCGACCCACATGGTTGGCAATTTGAAACCACCAGTAGCTCCAAGGGAGAAAGACTGGGTTTTCTACTCCTATAAACAGTTATAATTTCAGAAACTCACAGGGAGCCACTGTGAATCAGCACGGACTCCATGGGAGTCAGAGTTTTGCTGAGAACGTAAGCCCTGGTTTTACTTCCTCCTTTCCGCCATAACAAGCTGTTCTCTGACAGCCTCATCATTTCAAACCATAGCGGAATAACACAAAGTGAAATTCTAAAACATCCAAAGAATTGAAATACACGTCACATAGCCCATGCCTTGAATTTGTATATTTTACTGATTATCTTTACCCTGAAATGCTCAAGGCAGAATCCGTTCATTTCTGTCAAGCAGAAAAGCTCACAACCTATTTTAGAATAGTAGGTTAGCATATTTTAAGGCAGAATGGTGGATGTAGGCACAGCTTCTATTAAAATGAGAATCCAAAAATGGCATCAAGGTAAAAGCCCCAACACAAAGCCACAGGTGTTACCCCATTCATAATGGTTAACTCTGCTTTGAGAAAGCATCCCTTCTGTAGTCATACCTTCAGTGTCTTCTGACCTGGGGGGCTTATCTTCTACCACAATCTCAATCAATGTTTCAGTGCTATGTGTAAGGTTTTCAGTGACTAACTGCTCTGAAGTAGATACAGTGAACCCTCGCCACTTCGCGCTTCGACTTCCGCGGCTTCACTCTATCGCGGTTTTTGCATAACAGCGCATGCTCTGTCATTACTGCCACTGATTGGCTCATACTGTACACGCTTCTGTCTGCATCGCAACGTATCGGAGCTACGTATCAGATGCATTTTTGCTTTTGTACAGTGTACTGTAATTGTTTGCGATTTTAAAAAAATTTTATCTAAGCCCTATGATGGCTCCTAAACGAGCTGCTTCTTCTAAGTCTTCTGACAATAAAAATAAGCGCCAGAGGAATATGCTCACCATCCAGGAAAAGATAAAACTATTGGATATGATCAAAGATGGCAAGAAAATCCTGGAGGTTGCACGCCATTTCGACTTGAATGAGTCTTCCGTTCGCTCCATCCGTAAAGAGGAAAAAAACATCCGTGCTACAGCTACTTTCACCCGCTCCTTCAGAGGAAAATGACGGCGACCCACCTGTAGAGTACATCACTTAAGTCATTTCATAGGCTATTGATTACAGTATTTGTAAGAACTATGTATAATAATACTGTATGTGAAATATGTAATACTGTAAACTAGATGCCATGAATAATATAATAAATGATAATTGTAACGTCCAAAATGTTTTACTGTATTTTCCCTTTTTCGTTTAATAAATTGGGTAATACGAGTGTAATGGTGACTAAAGGGTGTTTTTCATGTCCTCTATGCTCTAACTATGAAAATATTTGATTTACAAATAAGGAATCCTACTTCGCGGAATTTCATTTATCACGGTAGGGTCTAGAACCAATTAACCGCGATAAACGAGGGTTCACTCTAGCGGATTCCTTCTTTGTAGCCTGTTCTTAGTCTGGAAGCCATGCTGACAGTTTTTCATTTGGGGTGACCCTGGTGATATTTAAAAACCAGTGACATAGATCCCAGCATCAGAGTAACACACAAACCACCACAATACAAGAATAAAGGGAATTCCAGAACACTCCATTGTGCTCGTGCAGAATTTGCATAGGGATCACGAGGCAGCTGTATGAACAGAACACAAGAATAGCATTCATTGAAAATCAGGAAAGTTGTGCATGGGTTGTATCCTATCACCATATTTATTTCATCTGTATGCTGAAAAACTAATCAGAGACTGAAATAGATGAAGAAAAAATTGGCATCAGGATTGGATGCCATATGCCAAACTGCCATCTGTAGATGGTACAACCTCTTTGCTGAAAGTGAGGAGGACTTGAAGCAGTTGCTGGTGAAGATTGAGGCTTGCAGCTTTCAGTGTGGATGACAACGCCATGTAAAGTCGACCAACAAGCTCGCAATTGGAACTGTAGGCACATCAGGATAAATGGAAAGAAGATTGAAGTTGTGAAGGGTTTTGTCTTGCTGGGATAAACAACCAATGCTCCTGCAAGCAGAAGTCAAGAGGTCAAAAGACATGTTGCATTGGATAAATATGCTGCACAAGACATCTTTAAAATTTTGAAAACCCGGAGGCTTCACCGATGGTCTCTCTGGAATGGCTGACCATAGAAATTTTCCCACCGTTGTTCATGGCAGCGGGTGCCCAGAGATACAGAGACAGTGAAAGTCATGGGGTCCTGGCCCTTCCTCTCACTGCGCCTGGTTGTTCCAGTGACAATCTCACAGGACAGCTTTTGCTGGTGAGAGGCGGTTGTCTTCGTATTCCAAGTTTCAAGATTATTGAGATACATTTGCTATTTGGTTGTTTTTAATTTACGGAGGCCCGTGTTTGTCTGAGAAGAACCGTGCCTCATAGTGTTTTGTTTCTTTTGAAATTATTTTATTGGGGGCTCATACAATTCTTATCACAATCCATACATCCATCCATTGTGTCAAGCACCTTTGTACATTTGTTGCCCTCATCATTCTCATAACATTTCCCTTCCACTTTAGCCCTTAATATCAGTTGCTCATTTCCCCCCTCCCTCCCCACTCACCCTCCCTCATGAACCCTTCATAATTCATAAATTATTATTGTATTGTCATAAGTTACCCTGTCCGATGTTTCCCTCCACCCTCTTCTCTGCTGTCCATCCCCCAGGGAGGAGGC
>NW_022103899.1:55065779-55077308 GCF_000313985.2 Echinops telfairi | reverse complement strand
CTTGATAATTTATAAATTATTATTATTTTATCATATCTTACACCATCCGACGTCTCCCTCACCCACTTCTCTGCTGTCTGTCCCCCAGGGAGGAGATTTATATGTAGACCTTGTCATCTGTTCCCCCTTTCTTCCTCACATTCCCTCCACCCTCCCCATATCACCCCTCTCGCCACTGGTCCTGAGGGGTTCAGTGTATTTCCTGTATTTCCAGTTCCTATCTGTGCCTGTGTATATCCTCCAGTCCAGCCAGATATGTAAGGTAGAATTGGGATCATGATAGTGGGGGGGAGGAAGCATTTAAGAACTGGAGGAAAATTGGATTCCCTGTGTTTCCAGTTCCTATCTGTACCAGTGTACATCCTCTGGTCTAGCCAGACTTGTAAGGTAGAATTGGGATCATGCTAGTGGGGAGGAGGAAGCATATAGTGTTTTAAGAGGTTGTTTTTCAAAAGTAACTTATCAGGTCTGTCCTTTAAAGTGTCTCTGAGGAGAAACCAACTATCTTCAAAGTTCACTGCTCAACATTTTATCTGCTTGCATTATTAGGAGTTCCAAGTTTACAGAAGTTACCATGAATCTCACATTTATTCAAGATGAAAAATGACACAGTGATGTTTTTATTTTGGGGGTTTTAACGAAGTTTTCCTAATTCTTCCTTTTAAGATTTTTGGTTTTGCATTCATAGTTGTTTTGTTTAATTTTCTAGTAAAATTCTTTAAGGTTTTAGGAAAAAAAGGCATTGCAATTAGTTTGCTGCTACTGATGTTGCTGAGATGATTACTAGGTGGGGCATAATTGTGGATCAATTAGAAGTCAGGTGGAGATAACTAAAAAAAATTTTATTTTGAAAAACCAGGAGGTTACTTCGAGGGCTAAGGTGCCTCTGACTCAAGCCGTCATATTTGAATTGAGTCAAATGCATGAAAGTTGGGCATTGAATAAGGAAGAATGAAGTCAAATGGATGTGTTTGGTTTATGATGCTGACAAGGAATATTGAAAGTACCAGGGACTGAAAAATAACCCATCAATCGGTCAGGGAAGTAGTCAGGATGCTTCTGAAAGTCAAGGATGGTGAGAGGTCATCTCCTGCACTTTGGACATGTCAGGAGAAACCTTTCTGTGGTAAAAGATATCATGTTTGGTAAAGTACAGGGACAGCAAAAACCATGAGGGCTCCCAACAAGATGGATTGACATCCTGGCTGCAGCAATGGGCTCGACCATAGGCATAGGCACAATTGTGAGGATGGCACAGTGCCAGGCAGTGTTTCATTGTGTTGTGTGTAGGATAGCTACAATGCAGAAGTAACCCAATGGTATCTAACAACACCATGAACCTATCCCCATAGTGTGATCTGAGCTGGCGGGATGATGAATGGCCATGGGAGGCACAAATGAGAACGAGAAACAGAGCCGCTTTTATGTGGCCCAATGGTTAAGTGTTTAGTTGACAATCAAAAGGTCTGTACCCACCAGCAGCTCACAGGAAGAAAGAAGTGGCAGTCTGTTTCTATGAAGGTTTACAACCTTGGAAAGCCTTTCAACAACTTGAACTCACCACCGTGGAGTCACTTCCTACTCATCGCAACCCTATAGGACAGTCACGCTTCCCCTGTGGAATTCTGAGACTCTAACTGTTTAAGGATCTAGAGAGCCTCATCCTTCCTCCTCTGAGAAGGTGCTGGTTTCCAACTTCGTGGTTAGCAGCCCCACATGCTATAAGCATTCTGCTGCCCCATCAGCTCACTCTGATTCAAAAGCTAATGGATGACGATGATTCTCATGGTGGGTAGGGAGGAGTCTTGGTGTCACAACGGCGACATGCTCCCGGTCTCACAGAAAGATTGTTGGTTCCAACCTACCAGTGGCTCCACAGGAGGAAAGGCATAGCAATCATTTCCCCGAAATACTATAGCCGAGAAAACACTCGGGGGTGGAACTGTGTCCTGTAGGGTAGCCGTACATTGGAATCCACGGAAGGACCAAACGCTCCTCTGACAAATAGGAGTGAGGATGGAGGCTTTGGGTTTAACTCACCCCTAAATCGGTGGCTCCCATTGGAGGATTTGTGGTTCACTTGACCGTGATGTTTCACGAACCTTGTTCATTGTGTCCTGTCATTGTAGGTTCATCTTGTTATCAGATGGTGTCAAGTCAGTTCCAACTCATAGCTGCTGCCCGTATCATGGAACAGAATGTGCCCAGTCCCTTGTTACCCTAGCCTTACAATTGTTCTTAGGTTTGAGCCAATTGTGGCAGCTGCTGTGTTAATCTGTCTTAGCAAGGGTCTTCCTCTTTTTCCTCTCCCCCTCTGCTTTACCGAGTACCATGGCCTTCTCCAGAGATTTGTCACTCCTGATCACGTGGAGGTCTTAACATGACCTTAACAAAATACTGTTCGAACACACAGCCCTTCCCTCTGCTCCCCACATCCTTGGAACATTTGGTCAATAGCTTGACTTTGTCCACACGTGCAAAACAGTATCTGAGTAACTATTGAACTGTATTTTGTTTTTTTCTTTCTCATATCGACAACTTATGGAAAAAGTAAAACAGTGTCTCTAACTTCAACAACAGGATATTTGCCCTGATTTGTTTTATTATCTTGACGCTGTTGACTGCCACACATATCAAAGGCCTTAATTACAGAGATGAAAGGCTTGATTCACAGATTATAAAGGAGAAAAGTCATTAGAGTTTCACAAGCAACCTCCTGTTTCCTGAGTGATGATACAGTTTGATTGAGAAATTTGGCTTTACAATTATGATGTCCTTTGAGGCATGATTGTAACTGTACAAGCTTTGTCCTCTCTGACAATAATATGCTTGTGTATAAGAGGTAAATTAGCTCATTTATTCAGCGACTAACAGACCCTTTGTGCTTTGTCTTGAATGGCCAGATGATCGAACTCCACAAAATGCACAGCTAATTGTTTCTACTTCATCAGGCAAATGCTGAAGAAGTCAGTATTCCTTTATAGGGGAGATGGGTCCAATTGAAGAAGCCTTAAGGGTATGTTCAGTACCTTCCCTTTGGGATAAGAGGGGAAAGCTTAGATACTAAAACAGAATATGTTTTAGGTTAGAGACCCATTTCTATAATAACTGATGGCAAGATAGGACACTTTGGAATCAAGCTATCAGTTTTCCAGCTTTTGGGGCATTCTTACTTTACTATCACTTATAACCTGTAACTTGTAGAATTTAGGCAAAAATTGTTGGATCCTGCAAGTTTGTTAAGGAGACCGGTGGCAAAGCTATCGACTGGTGGCAGAGCAACTTGACTGCTAACTGAGAGATTGACTGTTGGAACCAGCAGCTTCCCTGTGAGAGAAAAATGTGGCTGTCTGTTCTTTCAAGATTCCCCGCCTACCCACTGCCAACTCACTCACTGCTGACTCAACTTGATACTATACAGAGCAGCACTGCTCCTGCGGAGGTCTGAGACTATAGGAATAGAAAAGCCCAGTCTTTCTCCCAAGGTGCACTTGGTGGTTTCAAACAGCTAACCTTTTGGATCACAGCCAAAGTGGAACGGCTTCATGGGGGTTTAGAGATTGTACATCTTTATGGGAGCCGCTAACCTAATCTTTCTCTTAAAGCTGGTTGATGCATTTGAAAACTCTTGATCTTAACGGCCATTGCACCACCTGGGTTCCCCGTAAAGATTCAAAACTCACTGCCTGATTGTGATAAGAGCTATAAGCACCCCCAATAAAATGGTTAAAAACTCACTGCCCTAGAGTTGATTCTGATGCCTAGTGACTCTGTAAGCCAGATTGGAATTGCCTCCCTGGGTTCCTGAGTGTGGCAGTTACATTGTCTCCTGTCAACTTGTGAAGGGGTGTAGTCTAACCTGTCAAACAGGCCATAGCCAACGAGGCCTCTGTGTGGATTCTGGGAACTCTGGAATTCCTCCCTGGAGGCAGGGTGGGGTGTAGGGTGGGGAGACTCTCTGCTACATATTGCTGTTGACAAGCCACATGGAGACACACTGATGGAGCCCGAGCCCTGGAGCTGGAAGAACCTTGTGGCGACTCATGCCAATGCTGAGATCCTTCCACTCCCACTGGATCTACAAGACTTTCCACCCACTGGCCTGTGATCATCCTGCATTTGGCATTATTGCATGGCTGTGTGTGTCTAAAGAGGAATTTATGGACTGGTATTGGATATATGGGCTAATATTAGACTTATGGACTTGATCTGGACTGGGCTAGGATGTTTCTCAGTGTCTGATTGTTCTTTTATATGAAGCTCTTTCTTATACACATATGAGTCTCCCTTGATTTGTTTCTCTAGTCATCCCAGACAAACCCACTGAAACTGTAAATTTATATGAGTAGAAAGCTTCATTTTTCTCTTGAGGAGCAGGTGGTGATTTTAAACTGTTGACTTTGTAATTAACCACCCAGGACATAGCCCACTCTGCCACCAGGGCTCCTCCATTAAAATTACAGTTGAGGAAACCCTATGGGGCAGTTCTCGTGTGTCCTGTAGGGTAGCTTTGTCAGAAGCAACTGGATGGAAATGGGTATTATTGTGTTTGCATATTTGTGATAATATTTCTATTAAGGAATCTGCATATGATTGTTTTCCCTTGAAAATAAAATAAAATGACAAAATTTGGATAATGAATTGGAAGTATGAACAGGAGGTATGGTCTGTCCATACAGAAATTTCCCCTTCCAGCAGAGAATCATTTCATAGACACATTGAATGTTGTCACGGCACTTCATTAAAATGGTATGTCCTCTTCCTGAATCTCACTTTTCTCATTTATAAATTATTTTCTGGAACCAGGGTTTCTGGATACATAGCAACTGGGGGGACTCCCAGATCAATTTCCTAGGAGCAACCTGAACTGCTAGGACCCCAACTATCCCACAAAGTCATCTTTAAACTAAACACCAATTTAGCTCATCTTACAAAGTAACTTCACCTGAACATTGCCCCCTTTTAAATAATCTATAAACATACAACTTTCCTCTAGTTCTTAAATGCTTCCTCCTGCCGCCCCCGCCCCTGCCCCAATATCATGGTCCCAATTGTACTTTACAAATCTGGCTAGACCGGAGGATGTACACTGGTACAGATAGGAACTGGAAACACAGGGAATCCAGGGCAGATTATCCCTTCAGGACCAGTGGTGAGAGTGGCAATACCAGGAGGGTGGAGGGAAAGTGGGGTAGAAAGGGGGAACCGATTACAAGGATCAACATATCACCTCCTCCTTGGGGGACTGACAACAGAAAAGTGGGTGAAGGCAGACGTTGGCCAGTGTAAGAGATGACAAAATAATAATAATTTATAAATTATCAAGGGTTCATGAGGGAGGGGGGAGCCAGGAGGGAAGGGAAAAAATGAGGAGCTGATACCAAGGGCTCAAGTAGAAGGAAAATGTTTTGAAAATGATGAGAGCAACAAATGTGCAAATGTGCTTGACACACAATGGACGTATATATGGATTGTGATGCGTTGTATGAGCTCCCAATACAATGATTTTTTTAAAAGAGAGATTAAATGGACAGCCAACCCCAAATCAAACTTGCTACCAGTGAGATAATTGTAACTCGGAGTGCCCTGACTTCATAGCACAGGTCAGAACTGCTCTTTAGGTTTCTGACGCGGTAACTCTTAATGGGAGCACACAGCCTCATCTTCCTCCAGCAGAGTGGCTCGTGAGTTTGAACCATGGATTTTGTGGTTCACAGCACAACGTTTAACACAGATGAGAATGTTAAACGGCCGAGAGTCTAAGTTAATGGTGGTGAAACAAATATAAAGAGGATGGGAGAATGAGCAATTAACTGTACAGGTATAACTAGTTGAATGGGTGGACGTTTTGGGCATCTTTTTACACAAAAAATACAGATTGGATAAAAAAAATCACTTCCTGAGTATGAACAGCATCAAATTATAAGGCAATTATAACTGTGGCACAGGAAAATTTAGAATCTGTAATAGTGAGAGCTTTGTGGCTTTAACACATCGCTTCCCAACATGCTTCCACCCCCGGACACACACACACACACACACACACTCACTCCTATTTAGGTCAATCCTTCTCACCATGGTAATTAGCTTTCAGTATCCTGACAGACTCAAGTATATTTTGAGATTCTACTTCTGTGTAACTGTATGAGTTATATATAGATTCTCCCTACAATTTATTTTTCTATTTTCACATCCTCATTACCAATTAAAAAAATAGTTTTATTGGAATAAAACGCTACTTGTCATAGCAGTCCCAAAGATGAACGTTGCCATGTTTTCTAAGATGACCCTTAAAAAAAGCAAAAAGCATTTTGTGTCAAATACAAAAGCATTAGAATTTTACTTACAGAAAATGCAGAAAGCAGTATTATATATTAAACTAAAAAAGTTAGATTTAAAATCAGCTAACCCATTAAAACCCCTTTCTGACGAGCCAAGTCCTACTCATATCCAACCATCCAGAGCACAAAGCAGAATTGTCCCAAAGGGTTTCTGTCGTCTTTGCAGGAGGAGAGTGGCACACCTTCCTCCCAGGGAGACGCTGGTGGGGTCAAACCAATGACGCTGCCACTGGCAGCTCAGAGCTTCATTCCGTGTCGCCAGGACTCCTTTAATAGAAGCGACTGCTGCTGTTCTTAGATGCCATTAAACCTGTTCTGGTTCCTAGCAGCCCTGTGTGCAGCAGAGCGAGGCCCTGCTCAGTCCTGCACGGTCTCCACGATGATGTTTATGGTTGAGCCTATGGCCTCAGTCACTGTTTCAACCCGTCTTTGTTGTTGTTGTTTAATTTGTTTATTTGTAAGAGACATATTGAACTTTCAAAATTCTTAGAAATGTTCTAAGATTGATTGTGGTGATGATTGTACAACTCTCCTTTTTAAAATTAATTTTACTTTATTGGGGGCTCTTATAGCTCTTATCACAATCCTTACATATATCCATTGTGTCAAATACATCTGTACATATGTTGCCATCATCTTTTTCAAAACATTTTCTTTCTACTTGAGCCCTTGGTATGAGCTTCTTATTTTTAATTTTTCCTCCCTCTCCAACCCTCCCTCCCCCATGTCCCCTTGATAATTTATAAATTATTCTTTTGTTCCCCCATATCTTACACTGACCACTGTCTTTTTTCACCCACTTTTCTGCTGTCTGTTCCCCTGGGAGGGGAGCCATACATTCCCCTTTCTCCCCTGCCCGCCTTCCCTTAGCCTTCTAGTATCGTTACTCCCCTTATTGGTCCTGAAGGGTTTATCTGTTCTGTGTTTCTTGTGTCAACTCATCTTGTGGAGGCCCTTACTAATTGTGGAGGCTCTTGCTTTCTTACTAATCTACTTTATCAAACATGAAGTCCTTGTCTAGGGACCAGTCTCTCCTGATACCATGTCCAAAGCATATGAAACAAGAATTGCCATTCTTGCCTCTAAGCAGCACTCTGACTGTACTTCTTCCAAGACACTGCAGTGATTTATTCCCCCACAATTCAGAAGTCTGAAGGAAGAGTGTGTCTCTAAGTAGAGATTCTTCGTTGCCTGTCTCAGCTCTAGTAACGTGCAGGCATTGGGTCCTTGGGGATCTGTGTTTGGCATCTGTCTTCCCTTCTCTTTGTGGCTGCTTGTCACTTACAAGACTATGGGGTTTAGGACACATCCAGCACTTACCTGGCCACCTTAGCTTAACAAAGGAAAGCTTATTCTCCAACAGATTTGCATCCAAGGAATGGGGGTAGAATTCCAGTAATGAATATACAAGTATATTTGGAAGGGGACCACAATTTAATCCATAGTAACTCATGTGTGTGAACATCCTATGGCACCTATGCATAAAAAATTCTTATTTACCTAAAATGAAAATTCAAATGAGCATTCCAAAATTTCGTTCCATAAGGCTGGTGACCAACCCCTATGGCTAGTTCAGCTCCTGCTCCAGGTCTAGGGTATTCCTAGGCTAGGGGCAGATGGATGTAGATTCACGTCTGAAACACATGGAAGCCATTTCTAAATACAAGAGGAAGCCTGACCATATTGTTTAAAATATGAAACTTTTCTAAGATGCTTCTATAGCTTATGAGGATAATCAACAGTATGTTTACCATTTAAACTAAATGGCTAAATCAAGTCTCTGGGGGAATTTATGTTTAATACGTGCATCACAGATTTCCTAGCGGTCTTATTCGACTTGAGGACTGAGTTTCTATTTTTGATTGGTTCAATAAATACTTTTTTTAGAGACTGATTATGTTTTTGTATATTTCTCAACCTTTCCCTGATTTAGCCAGATCAGAGGCTTCTTTGTTGCTGTTATTGTTAGACGTTGTTTAGTTGAACTGATTCATATTCATTCTGTGTCACACAACTCCTCCCTGAGAGGAGCAATCTTTATGAGAACAGATTACTGGGTCTTTCACCTGTGAACTTGATGGGTAGATGTGAAGGATCAACCATTCAGCTGGCAACCAAGAACTTAAACACAGTACCACCCAAACTCTCATTACGATATCTAGATAATAAATAGACATACACTGTATTTACCAAATCTCAGAGCAGGCTTCTTTTCATATCAGGAAAGTAGCAGAGTAGACAGAAAACATTTTAATCATCTTGGATTTCAATGCAGTCGTTGCTTATTCAATCATAGAGCCAACAAAGAAGACTGTACTCAGTGGTGACCATCAATTGGATACAAGAGAGGCAAGAGCTCATCACCATGAAGTCAATTTGAACTTATCTGAACCAAAGAGCACACTCACTGTCACGAGTTGATCCTGACTCATTGGGAGCCTGTATAGGATTTTCAAAGATGCACATCTTTATGGAAACAGAGAAGTTCATCTTTCTCCCATGGACCAGCTCAGAGCGACGTTTCTATATTTTGTTAGAGAGACCTCACCATAAGAAAAGTGTCCATGGAAAATACAAGGAAGAGAAGTAAAATTATCTGACAAAGAGAAAGATGGGGAGTTGCAACTTCTGTTTGGGTGGTCCAGGAGATGGGCACACAGGTGGCTAAAGTGAAAAGCACTTAACTGTTCCCAGAAGGGAGTAGTGTCAATCACTTGCCACTACACAGGAGAACAATGTAGCATCTGCTCCTGGAAAGAGTCCCGTCTTAAAACTCCTAAGGAGGAGTTCCACTCTGTTCTATGTAAGGTTGCTATGAGTTGGCATTAACTTGAAAACAAGGAGTTTGTTTTAGGATTCTGGTCAGGAGCTGACTTTAGGTGGTGGTATATAAAGAGAAACTTAGAATTTCATATTCCAAAGGCCAGGAAAAATACCTTGGTGAGATGAAAGACTCGGGTGTTTGGAGGTAAGTTGGGTCTGAGGACCTCCATGGAAGACAAGGAAAGAGAAGAAGTCAGCCAGTGAGACCCTGCAGGCCTTTGTGGGTCAGGCTACAGAGTATTTGAACACTTAAAGGGAGCAAATAATATGCTATGTTTTGTAAAGTAGTGGGGCAGCGAAAAAAAGGAAGACCTTCAATGAGATAGATCGATGAAGTGCCTGTATCGATGGGCTTACTATACAATCAACAGTGAGAATAACACAAGACCGAGTAGTGCTGTATTCTGTTGTACACAGGGTCGCTATGAGTCAGAACTAACCCCAAGGCACTTAACCCCAACCATGACAAATCACTGCAGCGCTGGGAGATTCAGACTCTTAACTAGAAATAGAATTCTCAGATTCACATTTAAGAGGAAAAGCCTGTGTTTTACTGAGAAACTCTGCCAAGTAACCCCTCCAATTGGCACATTTAGGATCAATAAAGAAGAAAAAAAACCTCATTTCTATTCATAGAAACCCTGTAAGACAGTGGAACTGTCTTTCCAAGTTTTGGAAACAGGAACAGAAAGTCTCATGTTGATCCCACTGAGCAGTTCACTCTGCGTTAGTGCTATCCAGTGGATTCCGACTCATAGTGAACCAATCGGACAGAGTCGAACTGCCCCGGTGGGTTTCTCAGACTGTAACTCTGTACTGGAGCAGAAATATCTAAAAACTCTTGGTTCTGAACTGCTGACTTGGTGGTTAGCAGCCCAATGTGTAACCATTATGCCACCAGGGCGCCCACACTTAGAATACCAACCCTATTTATCAAGCAAAGGAAGTAAGGATGCATTGCTTGCTGCCGTTGGCTTCCAATAGGTAAAAAAACAAACCCACTAGTAACCTAGGACCCTGAGTCATCATCGGTGCTCTGGTCCTCGTTTAGTAATGAATTGGGACAGAGATGGGGAAATGGGCATTTAGCCACTTCACTTCTGTGTGGGTTCCCATTAATGGCACCATTTCTCTCTCCCCGGTGCTTCTGAGACGCCATTAAAAATCACTTGGTGACATCATTCATCTCGGAAATGGCTGTTTAGTCCATTTTTCTGTCAAAACTCCAAAGTGCTTTAAGAGGATAGAGCCAGTGGGAAATGGTGTATGCTTCCCCCAAAGTATAATGAACCCAATAAACCTAGGCGGGATGTAAAATGTGGGCACCCCAGGGAGCTATCTTGTTTATGAACAATGTGAGGGACACGTTTTTCACTCAGCAAGCAGATCTTCTCAGGCTCGGGGGACACACAATTGCTGTATGCTTTGTTAATTTTAAAAGATTGTGTTTCCAGTCTGCAAACTCAATTTTCCTTTGCTGATAGGCATGTACAGAGAAAGGGGGGTCATAAAATGGAGGCCGTTCTGGTTTCTGTACGGGCCCCTATCCCATTCCGTGCCTTCTGTTTATAATGTTGAAATGCAGCCCCCTCTTCTCTTCTCTGGAGCCTTGAGGTAAAGGACGTTACTCTCTCAACCGCTCTTTCACGTTGGCACAGTTTCCTGTACAGGAAGCTCTTCCTGCCTGCCTAGAGCGATCCTCTACCCACTCTTACCACTTCACATTCTAACCCCTGGAGAGTTTTCATCGTCACTCCTTTTCCCACCCTCTTCTTCCCTCCATGCTCACAAAAAGAGTATTTCAACCTTTATCATTCGTCCTACCACTTCTCACCAAGGTCACCCTATTACACATGCTGCAGTTAAAGCCTTAGCTTCTGTGGAAGGAAGAATAACAACTCCTCTCCAAAGACTTCTATGCCCGCTTCCCCAGACCTGTGAATGTCTCCTTTTACGGGGTGATAGGAAATCAAGGCTGCCTATAGATATGAAGGTCACCATAAAGCAGGGAGATTATCCTAGATTATCTGGCTGGGTCATATGTACAGGTTCTTATAAGCAGAAGTGGAGGCAGAAGAAGAAGAACCAGAGAGATGGTGAAATGACAAGGAGCTGGTCCAGTACTGCTGCCTTTGAAGCTGGAGGGATAGAACCACAAACCAAGGAATGCAGGAAGCATCTGAAAACTGGGACAACAAGGACATGCACCATATCTAGAGCCTTAGAAAGGAATCTCAAGGCTGGTGAGTTAGTTAATTGTACCAACCTGGCCGATAAACACAAGCCAGGCTAATTGAAAGGCAGAGGGATAAATGGGCGGGGAGCCTCGCCTTTCTAGTTCTCAGGTCTCTTGCTTTGTGATGGT
>NW_022103899.1:55041870-55065468 GCF_000313985.2 Echinops telfairi | reverse complement strand
GCAGCATTGGGTTGGGATGTTTTCGTGATGCACACTTTCTTTACATAAAAGTCTCTTATACATGAGTTGCTGTGGATTTGTTTCTCTAAAGTACCTAGACTAATACAGCTGGTGTTGCCAGATTTTAGCCCAGTGAGAGCCTTGCCAGTCTTCTGAATGACAGAAGTAGAAAATAATAAAGTTCTGTCATTTTCAGTCACCAAATTAGTGGCAATGAGTTACAACAGTACTAGGAAACTAATATAACTGCCATAATCCAACAGGCACTAGATTTCCCTCCCATCTCTCTGCCTGTATGTCTTTGCAGGTGCATCTGGCCCCACTCAGGCTTTAAACCCTCATGCTTTGTCCAGCATGCACTTGTCTACTGTATCTGTAATTCCCTCCCCGGGACTCCAATAGTTACATTTATAGTCTTAGAGCATTTCTTGTTGAGTTCCAGGTCTATAAATACAACTGCTTCCCTTAAAGCTCTTCTGAAATGTTTCTTCGTCAGTTCAAAAAAAGTTTACAGCAGAAAACAAAATCATGACCTTTCCCCTCAAACTTGATTTACTTTCAGCAGGTTCTCACATCATCTTCCATCCAGTTACACAACCGCAGGGGTCATCGTTGACATCGCCTGGCCCTTTTATCTTCTGTCTGGAATTCATCCATCTGCCAACCTTGTTACTTGCTAAGGATTCTCAGAATCCACCCCATGACGTCATGCCTCCCCTGCTGCAATTCTAGCTGTTATAGTTTTCTTTTACATCGTCACAAATAACACAAAAGGACAGGTTTCAAAGACTCCTTAGGTCATTTATTAGGCGACAAATTGGAATCAACTCAACGGCTACTACAAGGAAACTCAGGAGGAAGGGCCCATGATGAGCCGATGGGTGAGGAACGGAGACACACAGATACCCTCAATTTGCCCAAGTCATTGTCCAAGAACTGAACTCCGTTACCCAGTGGCTCTTATTCATTACCCTCTTACAAGAGGTGGTGAAAAGTCTGGCACACTCCCGGGAAAAGGACTGGCGTGCTTAGCTCAAAGAGACTTGTAAGGTCCCGGGAGACGTTGAGTGGGCAGAAGGAATTTGGGAACGTGGCTAATGACAACACCCACTTTGGAGTGTGACTGGGAGCAGGCCTCCGTGGCACTTGCAGACTTCTGAATTTGACCTTTCTGGCCTGTTTCCCCCGGTTTTTAGTAGCCCGTTTGTTTTCTTACATGGCGAAATTTTCCACTGGATTTGGAAATTTAAAATGTTAGTTTTCTCTACATCTGACTAATCTGTTGGAGTCATCCATATCTGTGTTTAGCCTGAAGGAACTGCAGTGGCGCCAAGTTGCTTGACTGATCACAAGGTCAGTACTTTGAATTCGCCCGCCAACCCTCTTGTAAAGATTCACAGCCCAGAATCCCAAAGAGGGCAGATTGACTCTTGCATAGGGTCGCTGTGAGTTGGAATCCACTGGATGGCAGTTGGTCCTTAAAAAATGCGCTCAAAATCATCCCAGTAGCAGTTGACTGTAAAGGTAAAATGGACCATCATCTTAATGGAATGTATATATTGAGCCCTGGCTGTATTATGCTAGTTATTCATCTTAATAGCTATGATTTTTGCTGTGATTATTTTACTTTTGGTCTTTTGGGGGAAGCACCAATAGATCCTAAAATGAGAGGAATTAAGATAATTCTTAAAACGTTGTTTTCCAATTTAATGATTTTATTGGTCTTTAGGACTAAAAATAACAATGACTAAATGTTGATTTAAATAAATAAAGTGAATACATGCTCACTCTTTTAATATGACAGCATTGTGTAAGGATATAATGGTCATGACATTTAACTGTATCATGATTTTGCTACATCTAATACCTTCCGTGGTATTTAAACGGGGTGGCTATAGAAAGCATAGGAGAAGAGATGATTATGATTACATCTGCCATGAATTATTATGTTTTGTTTCAAGTAGTGATGGCTGAATATCCCTTAGGCCAACAGTTCTCAACCTGTTGATCATGACCCCTTTGGGGGTCAAACGACCATTTCACAGGGGTTGCCTAAGACCATCAGAAAACATATTTCCTGATGGTCTTAGGAACCGAGACACCGCTCCTCTATCCGTCTCCAGGTGGGTCCGCCCACATGCAGATACACCCACATATGAGTACCCGGCATGAAGACTGTTACCCATGGTACACCACGCTTCAAGTCAAAATTTTCATTTATTTGCAATTAGCAATAAATATTTCACAATATATAATTACATATTGTTTTTGCAATTAATCACTATGCTTTATTATATTCCATTGGTAACAATGAAAATACATCCTGCATATCAGATATTTACATTACGATGCATAACAGTAGCAAAATTATAGTTACGAAGTAGCAACAAAAATAATTTTATGGTTGGAGGTCACCACAACATGAGGAACTGTATTAAAGAGTCAAAGTGTTAGGAAGGTGGAGAACCACTGCCTTAGGCCCAGGGAATTTGTGAGAGCATTTTCCTATGTATACTACTACAATTTAAAAACATAGCATTTTTCAGCACCATGAAGACTCATTTGGAATTCCATAATCACACCACTCAATTTGATGGCAAATAAATCTCAGTGAATAACTTTGCGGTTTCAAAGCAATGTGACATGACGTAAAACTAGAGAAGGAAGATTTGTAAAGTAAATAAACCACTTTGCTATGCAGCACTCTAAAATACAGAACTCTGAGCAAAAGTCGATTCCCACACAAGCAAGGTATGTAACACAGAAATCATTCTTGGTTAACACAGGTTAAATAAGTTCAAAGTGGAATAACCCCGCCCCCCCATGAATAAAGACTATTAACATAGAGAGACATTATAACATTAATGTATATAAATGGGAGGTAGGTAATCTCAAATGTTGTGTATCAAGACCTTTAGACTCTTAGAAGTATCTAGAATATTAGAGTTCTGCATATAAACTTTGATACACAGTCTAAGCAAAAACTCTTTTGAAAATGGAGTAAGAAAATCAAAGTTTACATTATACAGGCGAATTAATCACTGGAGTCATGAATCCAGAGAATTGCCCCAGAAAACTGATGTCATCTCCATCATGCCCATGTTACCAGACATTTCTGTGCATTAAGGCAGCCTTTTCTAAAAGATATAGAGATATAAATTATTAAAAAGAAGATAAACTAAAATTATACTAGTTTGGAAAAAATAGTTTCCCATAATCAATATTTTTGTATTCCCTTTCTCTTACTTATTCAGATGTCTTTAGTGTCCTCTTTTGCTTTGCCATATTTTAAATAAACTGAAGGGAAAATTTTAATCCAAAATGTAATGAGCATTCTTTTCCTAGGCAGAACTCTTCCTTCAATGTGTGGAACTGCCTAAATCAATGACTAGTTGAATATTGCAAAGGCACTCTTGGGGAAAAGAGAATGGTATCATGATGAGAAATAATTCAGTTGGCATGTGGGAAAATTTAAAACAAAATTATCTGACCCTTACATATCATGTAAAATAATAATTAGCATTTATTTTCATGGATTATTGTAGATTGAAGTTTCTAAATATGGCCCCTCTACCCATGTCTCTGAAGTTCCCACCAAATGATTGAGCGGGACTATGCAAATAGAGCAAGTGTAACATGATTTGAGAGGACTTGTCTCTTTTCATTACCAGCGCCCACCCCCACCCTGTGGATATAACAGTGAGCTATAGTTGAAGCAGAAGTGGACAGAGAAAGCCCAGAACCATCGGAAGAGTATGTTCCAGATCTCTATCTGAAGTGGCAGAGGCTGAGACAAGAGGCAGTAGAGCCTGACAAGGACACTGTGAGACAGAGCAAAAGCAGAAGTACTGAGACTATGGGACTGTGAGAGAGAGGGCCAGGCTTGGTGGCTCAGAGAAACAGAAGCCAAGGGACTTTGTGACTGAGCGGCTGAGGACTGGAGAGAGATTTGGAGGCTGGCGGAAGAGAGGTGTTGTTGTGGACAAATGGTTATAACCCTCCTGTTCACTGATCCTGACTTATGGTCACGTATTACCTTCCCTACTAACCCCCCAGAGATCTGAGTGTTGTCTGTGAGTCCCGGGTGACCGTTACAATCAATTACTGAACACAGCATAGAAGTAGGTGGCATCTGAGTGAGTAAAGGCGGATGGAGCACAGAGCCGTGTCTGACCACGGTCTCTTGCAGTAGAGAAGCCAGAGGAGGTCAGCAGTGGCCCTCCGTGCAGTTTATTCCATGGACATCCTATCTTTTTCTCAATTTTCAATACTTGCCCTGTCGTTGTCATACCGTTGATTTCATAGCAGTCATGCAATTGGCTTCAGCACTTGGATCTACCACTGGATCATGCTTTACAAGAGAGTCAGCAAACAGAGGAAGACCCTCAATGAAATGGAGAAGCGTCGTGGCAACAGCAATGAATTCAAACATAACACATGTGAGGCTAGCACAGGTCGGGGCGTTATTTGGTTCTCTAATACCTGCGGCTGCTGTGAGTTGGAACTCAGTAACCCCTAACAGCAACAACAACAACAACAACAACAACAACAACAACAATGTCGTACCCGGATTCGGTATTTCCTCTTAAACATATTTGAAACACCATCATTACTTGTAGTTAAGATGAACCACAAGAACAAATCAAAATCTAATCTCTATGAGTCAAGTATTTCTAGGTTTCTAGAAATTCTTCAGTATTTACTGTTTTCTCAACCATCTCATCAAACAAGTTAATTAAATATTAGAATGTGAACACCTTGAAAAGATAATGGTTTGGACTGTGCTTTACAGCTAAAAGAATTATTGGCTTCCTAAACCTCCTCCCCCTTAGTGTATTTGTAATAGTGATCCTAAGAGATGTTTTGAATAAATACCAAGCTTCAAAGGCAGCATACACAAACAATTCCCAAAGGTATGCTAACAGGTAAAGAAGAAACCTTCATTTAATAAGTTAACAAAACTGGAGAGTGTGGTAGTGAAGTACTTGAGTAAACAAAACAAAGAAAATTGGTTATTTTAAAATTAGGTTAAATCAATTACTGGAAAGATTTAGAATGAGTCTCACACCTTTCTCCTTGACTATTTAATCAGCTTGTCTGTGCCATTATTCTTAGCATTAGAGACTTACCCTCCACTTTTTTATCTGATAGAATTATACTTGTTGGAAATCCTAATCTCTCTGTTAATGACATAGGATTAGAGGCAGTCATGTTAAAGAAAAAGATACAATTTATATGACTAGATTGCATTTTGGGTCCATGTCTTTTGAGATATAAAAGAGAATGAAGAGAAGTAGAGGTGGGGGAACTGGACGAAATCCAAGCAAGAAGTGTCAGGACCAGAGCAAGTCCTTTGGACCCCAGGATCCCACCCTGAGACCCTCCTGGACCCAGAGGAAAATTATTGACAAGACACGTGGAGATCTTCAAGGGATGCTGAGCCCACACACGTTGAAAGGAAATAAGACCTTATTCCAGAGCTTACAGAGAGTGAAAGCTTTCCCCTGGAGTTGGGACACTTCATTTGATCTTCTAGCCTCCTAAACTGTGAGTGAATAAATTCCTATAAGTTAAATCTATCATTTTGGGTATTTCTATTATAGTAATACCTGATAAGTAAGACAACCTAGTTAATAACTACGTTTTTAACATATAAAGTAGAACTAAAAGATGAGAAAAATAAAGTAGAGTGAAAGAAATAGAGGCTGATTTAGCATTACACCACTATTAAAGGGGAAAGCTCCTGTCTTGACAACCAAAGATCAAGTTGTCTCAGATGCCATACTCAGTTGTCAGACTTTTGCCTCTCTCGATATAAGCCTTCAGGTCATCCAGGAAAAACACACTGGAGACAGAATGGGAACACAGGCGAATAAGAAGCTGAGGCACCCGTGAGGAGACAGAGATCAATCCCCACCAGAGTTTCTGAAGGAATTAATAGTGGAGGAAATACTTGTGTGGACTATGTATAGTCCATTTGTAGCCTTTGGGGGGAGTTTTATAAC
The DNA here is from genome assembly GCF_000313985.2 of Echinops telfairi. Taxonomy (NCBI): domain Eukaryota; kingdom Metazoa; phylum Chordata; class Mammalia; order Afrosoricida; family Tenrecidae; genus Echinops; species Echinops telfairi. The sequence goes on along the minus strand of NW_022103899.1, from coordinate 55,059,463 downwards.
AGGGCCGTTTAAAGTGGTTGCAGTCAGTGAATGAAGAATAAGTTAGACAAGAACTGGTCTGCTCATCCTTCTGGAAATAAACTACTCTTGTTTTCTCATAGTCAGCCCTCCCTATCAGAGGGTAACAGTGCTCCCTGCGAGAGGGTTCTGATTAACCTTGCACTTTTCTGAATCGCTAAGGAGTGTTTTCTTTTTAATACCTCCTTTTAGATCCCAGAGATATAAATATATTTATCCTACCCAACACAAATAGCTACAAAATTAAGCAAACAAAAAAACTAAACAAAGAGCCTCTTACCTGGACTAAGGATAGTGCACTTTCAATGCTATTATTTTCCCTCTACAATATCCTATCTATGATTTTTTAAATGCCAATTTTATGCCAATAAATTTATTTCACAACCCACAAATGAGTTATCGTGTGTAGCTTTAAAGCAATTATCCTAGGGGATTTTTAAGGGGTAAGCAAAAGAAAGTACAAACTCTACGCCCTCCCTCCAAATGTGGTTATTATAACAAATATATAAAATGATATTTATTTTGTTTCTACAAAGGAAAAGCTGCAAAATCAGTTTAATGAACACTTTCATATGCTGTGCATGTTACCTAAATTGGGTTGTGTTAGCTTCTCAATCAATCTTAATCTATATACACACAAACCTCTCTCTATACACATATATATGCATGCATATGCATCTATATAGATTATATATGCATACACGTGTCTGAATCAATAAAATGATCATCATTTTGATAAGAACATCATTATTATATTGTTAAGTTATATTGGGTTATTATATCACTATGCTCTTACCTATCCTATAGAGTTGCTATTAGTTGGAATAAACTTGAGGACATTGAGTTTGTTTTGTTTTTTTCTTTTCTTTTTTTATGCTCTTAAATAACCTGGAAAAGGACATTATGCTTGGTGTGTTAGTCTGGGTACTTTAGAGAAACAAATCCACAGAAATTCATGTAAAAGAGACAGTTTTATATTTGTTAACTGTGCATCAAGAAAACATCCCAACCCAGTGCTGTCCAAGCCCACAAGTCCAACATCAACCCATTAACCCATATGTCCAACACCAGTCCACAAAGTCCTCCTCCATCTCACAAAGCAGACACAATGATGCCGACTGCAGGAGGAAAGCTGAGTTTATGAATGTGTAAGCATCTCAGTGCTGGCAGGGGTCTCCACACGGCTGCTCCAGCACTGAGGGCTGCATCGGGGTATGTCCATGTGCCTTCTCTTTGGGGTTGTCTTGCAGGAAGTCAGCCTTGCAAGCTGAAGCAGGGAATTGCTAAGGCAGCTGCACCCTGGTGCGACCATCACAAAGAAGAGACCCAAGAACCAGAAAGGCAAGGCTCACTGAGCCATTTATCTCTCTGCCCTTCAATTAACCCCACATGTGTTTATTGACCAGGTTGGCACAATAAACTAGCTGACTTGGTAATGCAAAAGGGCAGTGAAGAGGAAGAGTTTCAACCAAATGGACTGAAACAGTGGCTGAAACCTTGGGCTCAAGCATAACAATTTTTGAGGATGGCACCAAACCAGGCAGTGTTTTTTTCTGCTGGATATTGGGGGTGTATGGGTCTGACCCAACTAGATAATACCTAACAACAACTTAAATAATCTAGTGTCTCTTTCCATAGAAAGGTGTTATCTCATGTTATTTCAATACAATTTTCAACTTAATAAATTAATATTAATATAGTTCTATTATCTAAAACTTACTACATATTCAAAGATTGCCATTTGTTCCTGTTTAGATTATTGTATTCTGTATTAGAAAGATCTTTTTAAAAATATATGTGAAAAGCTGCTCTTATTTACGTTTCATTCTTTATGTTTTGCTCTTTGCTTCAAATAACAGTGCCTTTTTATGATAAAATTTCATTGTAAATTTTTTTTAAGTTTGTCAGCTGAAATAGGACAATCTCAACTCAATAATAAGTTGTTGGTTTTTTTTCCCCAGGGGGATTCAAAGTATCAAGACACTTATGAATCCATCCTGTCATTTTAAAACGTGAAGGTAATTGAGCAAGCCTATGGTCCAAATCCCTCATAGTGTTCAAAGTTGACCGAGAGTATCTGCTTGGTGTTAATGGTTATAAAGAAATGAGCGCATGGCATGGACATGCATCTAATGAATATCATTGTTTATAGAAAACCATCCACCTTTTTTACCTGTCAAAAGAATATAAATTACTAGTTGAAAATCTACCTGCAAAACAATTCCAGATAACAAAAGCAGTTAAAAGCCACTTCCGGCCTTTGGTCTTCAGCTCAGAAATGGAGCACTCGGGGAAAACCATTCTGCTCATGCTCAGCTTTCCAAGAAAAACCAACAAACAACAAAAAGCACCTGGTCAAATAGCCAATTTCACTATGTGTGTGGAATTCGTCAAACACTAGCATTCCCAAGTGTGCCAAGAATCTTGCGAGACACCAGGCTCTTTGGGGCGAGATGAAGAGATGAGACACAAGCACTCAAGGGCCAGAGCTGGACACTATGGAGAAGAGTTCAGCTAATGAGACTGGGGAGTAGCGAGAGCCACGTATGTGCTGGTGGGAGCGCTGCCTCAACTGGTGCCACAAAAATAGGCAGATTCTACACACTTTGTGGACTTTTTCTTCCTGAAGCCCAATGGGTGCCCACCCACAGAAACCCTGCAGGACCGTTGGAACCTGCCCCGGTGGGTCTGAGACTAAATCTTTTCTCATCTTTCTCCCTTGGAGCGGCTGGGGCTCCACTTTGTGGTTAGTAGCCCAACCCACCCACGCCCCCCAGGTGTCCACGCAGGAGGACAGTGTGAAAAACCAAAGGGCGAGCTTAGCCTACGTGTTGTCAAAGGGCCACACACAAAAATAAAATACAATTTTAAAAATAGGCAATTTAAATACTTTTTAAAAGGTAATTGAGTTTAAATCTCCCAAAACATGTTCAAGAGAATTTAAAGAAAATAGCAAAGCTTTGTGGAAAGCTTCTGAAGAAGACATATACGATTTTCAATTCAAAGGTTAGGCATCAGATCGCTTTAATTAGCTTGTAGACCCAAACTAAGAGGTTTGAAATGTCTGTTCCTGGATATTTATCTGCATATTATAAATGTCACAGTGTCCACATTAAGTAATTAAGATGAATGACCCAGAGACTAGATGTGGGTTATCATATAAAAAAATAATTACTGGACCCACTTGAGCTGCCTGAAAAGCTCTGATTCTTCCCAAAGACTACATTTATTTGGAAAAATATGATACATTTGCTTTGATGTGTAAAAATGAGGTAAACTTTAACAAAATTATATCAATAATCTGTATCACATCTATTGGCTAAGAATGTAGCTCTGGAGTGCAGCTGGGTGCTTTGATTTCTCAATGCACCGTCTGTGATATCAGAAAGATTCTAGGGCTGGCCCGGTAGAGTGATAAGGTTTTAATGAGATGGCAAACAGGAGGTAGGTAGCAGGATTCCCTGGTGGCCTAACTGGTTAAGCCGTCAAATGCCTCCTGAGAGACTGGCAGTTCAGACGAGATCGGGCATGTTCAGGGTGGTATGGCCATAGACAGAGACTGTCAGTTCAAATCCACCGATTATTCCATGGGGGGAAAATGATGTGTCAAGATCACAGCATTAGAAACCCTTTGGGGCATTCCACTCATCCCTGTAAGGTTAATAAAGTTGGGGTCAACTCAATGGCCATGAGTTATAGGAACAGTATTCTTGGTGTATAGTAAGTTCCCTAAAGTAATAGCAATTAATGACACAGATGTGATTGATTAGCTGAGTTGAACAGGAAACCTCTAGCAACTCTAGGGATATGAGAATCTAGGCTGCCCAGTAAGAGGTAAAGGTATATTATCACAACCCTACATCTGCTATAAAGGGGTCCTCAGGTGTCCTGATCTCCACCCTGTAGTTTAATGATTTAGAGAACATGTCAGCACACAGACAGTGGGCTTGAACCTTCTGGCTGCTCGCCTTTCAAAGCAGCTAAAACATATGAGTCCCACAACCCTTCCATATTCCAGGATGATGGTAAATGCAGTATTCCCCAGAGGAAAGCTGACAGTGTCACAGTAAATTACACTCAAAGGAAAAAAGGGTGGAAAGCTTGTCATCATTTTCCATCAAATGATGCTTCTGCATTATGTACAGTTTAAAGCTGCATTGAACATACAGTATGTCTCCTTCTACTTCAGGTATATTCTCTGAGCATGGCTGGGCACCATTCACCACATCCTCTTGGGGATCTCTAGGTTTAAAGTGCTCAGTGTCCTGAAATCTGCCCAATGATGTCTTAGATTATTTTTAATCGGCAGTTTAAAAAGTATGCCTTCAAGTAACAATATCAAACATCAATAAATTATAAAGGCAACTACTGTTGAACACTCTGATATTAGTTTATAAAGAGACTTCTAGTGAGTTAGGCAAATATGAACTTATGCCCATGTAAAACTTCATAGTCTTTTTTATGTAGTTCAATATAACATTTATCTGGAATTCTATGCAATGCACATTGATTTTGATACGTTTTATGAAAAAAACTGGTGACATAAAAATAAGGAAAGATAACCTTGCTTGCTCTGGGACTTGATCTATTTTCTAAATTCAGACAAATATAGGATTTACGCTTCAAGATATTTGTCAATAATAAGGAAGCTATGGTATTGTTTTCTTATGTATATGGAAACAATAAGGAAATACAATATTGATTTTATTTATGAAAACAAAGGCATACATGAATAATATATTCCCATATATACACTCACGCATACATGTGTGTGTGCATAGTGTATCAATATGCATATAAATAAAAACACACATTTATACACACACAAGAATGATGCATCGAGACGTGGAAAATGGGGTAAAAATGAACACTGCTGTTTCCCCCTCAGGTACTTGTTTCTATGGAAACATGACAGTTAATATAAATATAAATTCTGAACTCCTTTACACTATCGCTTTATGATTTTCTCACTCCTTTCTTGACAAAGGCCAGGGCAGGGCTAAAGCATAGGCTTTTAAAATTACGGTTCCATGACCCTAGCTAATGGTTCATTTTGAAACGAATGCTTCTCTAGTTGCAAACAAGTTCAGTTTTATTGTAGTGAATTTGTTTTTAAGATTCTCCTTGAAAAAGCCATTAAGCAGTGCATAAGATAATGCAGATGAGTGATAGTCTGAGAATAAATGTCATGCTTATAACTGTGCTGCAGTGCCCTGCAGAGTGATAGTATAACATTTAAATTCAAAGGTTCAGATGGTACACAATAAGGATACTACTTGGTGGTGATGTAAAATAGCACATTGGCTTGACACTAAAAATGGAAATCAGTTTGAAAAGAAAACTGCCGAATAAATATAAGGCATCACATTCAGCCAATGCCCCCCTAGCGTGGTAAAGAATTGAGCTTAATAAATATTTTATCTGTCAATTATCGTAAATGTCAAACAGGGAAAATAAAGCCAAACCTTTAAAATAACCTAAGTAAAATAAGAACATTTTAGCATGAATTTGAGATTCAGAAAGCATTTGGATAGCTTGTTTTGATATTAATCTTAAAATTTTTACTTACTTTCTCATTTTTTTAAAAAAAGCATTTTTGGCTAATTCATGTTAAATTTTTAAGTTAATAATACACATCAAACATTTAATAGGTGTTAACTATCTCTCCCATCACCTGTCTGTCAGTGTGTTGCACTCTGACAGCTTGCATGTTGCTATGACACTGGAAGATTTTCCGCTGGTATTTAAAATACCAGCAGGGCCACCTATGACTGGTTTCACTGGAACCTCCAGACTCACACAGATTAGGAAGGAAGGCCTAAGTGATCTATTTCTGAAAATTAGTCAATGAAGGCCTTATGGATCATAGCAAAATATTTTCCTCTATAGTATTAAAAGAGTCACCTCTGATGTTTGAAGGCCCTTAAAATCCACCGTGCATGCAATAATGGACTTGAGTGTGCCAGTGACCCTGACCATGGCCCAGGACTGGCCACCAGGTTGTTCTGCTGTACCGGTGGTTTCCATGAGTCAGAGCTTCTTCAGCAGCAAATACAACAGTTGCTGTGTGTTAGCCCGGGTTGACTAGAGAAACAAATCCATGGACACTCATAGATGTATATGTATAAGCTTTATATTGAAGAGTAATTGTACATAGGAAAACAGCCCAGCCCAGATCAAGCCCATTAGTCTGATAGTATCCCATATGTCCGATACCAGTATAAATTCCTCTTCAGACTCGTGCAACACATGCAATGATGTGGAATGCAGGAAGATCATAGGCCAGTGGTGGATCCAGTGGTGGTGTAAGCTTCTCAGCTCTGGTGTGGATCGCCACATGGCTCCTCCATCTCCAGAGCTATGGCTGTTATCCGTGTGGCTCCTTGTGGCTTGTCAACAGGAATGCGACACAGAGAGTGTGTCACGCCTCCACAGAGGAAGACCAGAGTTCCCAGAATCCTCAGGAGAAGCCTATGCGCAGACAGAGGCACCATTGGCTATGTCCTGATTGACAGGCTAGACTCCACCCCTTTGCTGAAGTTGACAGGAGATTATGTAACTGCCATAAGCTATAACTCCAAAACTCACTGCCAGCAAATGAATTCCGACTCATAGTGAGCCTATAAGACAGAGTAGAACTGTCCCTATAGGCTTCTGAGACTTTACGGGGGTAGAAATCCTCATATTTCTAGAGAGGAATGGCTGGTGGCTTAGAACTTTGGCCTTTGCAGTTAAGCTGCCTAATGTGCAATCCACTGCACCACCAGAACTCCCTACAGCAGTTAAGATTTCCAAGTGTCCACTAAGGGAGGTACACATAAAGTCTTAGATTCATCAAAACCTGAGAGAAAATAAGAAACTGCCTCATGATAGCCTCCAGAAAAAATGAGGCGGCCAATGTGAGACAGTTCAGATGTTTCTTACCATCCCATTCTTCATGGAGGATCAAAAGACATTCTGCTAAGACTCAGAGTAGCAGAGGTTCGAGGCGTTGTCTGTATGTCCGATGCAGATACAAACAAGGCCACCAGGTTTGTAAGGTAGAGTTGGGACCATGATAGTGGGGGCGGGGAGGAAGCATTTAGGAACTAGAGGAAAGTTGTATGTTTCATCATTGCCACACTGCACCCTGACTGGCTCGTCTCCTCCCCACGACCCTTCTGTAAGGGGATGTCCAGTTGCCTACAGATGGGCTTTGGGTCCCCACTCTGCACTCCCCCTTATTCACAATGATATTATTTTTTGTTCTTTGATACCTGATACCTCATCCTTTCGACACCTCATGATCACACAGACTGTTGTGCTTCTTCCATGTGGACTTTGTTGCTTCTGAGCTAGATGGCCGCTTGTTTACCTTCAAGCCTTTAAGACCCCAGATGCTATATCTTTTGATAGCCGGGCACCATCAGCTTTCTTCACCACATTTGCTTATGTACCCATTTGTCTTCTGCGATCATAGAGGGGAGGTAAGCACACAATGATATGATTTTTTGGTTCTTTGATGCCTGATAACTGATCCCTTCGGCACCTTGTGATCACACAGGCTGGTGTACTTCTTCCATGGCACCATAGTGGAGTCACTTTCCTGCGAGACCTCTGATCTTAGAGCACACAGCATTACTCATGACTCTCTATATAATTTATTTTAGTCTTTAATATGAAGCATATGAAATATCTAAAGAGCCCCTATGTTTATACTGTGTTGATGATTAAATGTGACTCTAAGTAAGAGGACAGTATATAGATCTACATGTATATATGAATGTAGCTATAGAAAGATATCATGCTTGGCAAAGTAGAAGTTCGGTGGAAAGAGGACGAACCTCAAGGAGAAGGATGGACACAGTGGTGGCATCGATGGGCTTCAACATCACAATAATGATGAGGATGGCATAGGACCAGGCAGTGTTTCCTTCTGTGGAACACTGGTCACTAGTAGATGGCACCGAACAACAACAGCATGTCAAGGAGTCGCTCAGTAGTACAAATCATTAAAGTCCTCTTTCATTAACTGAAAGTGGGAAGTTCAAGTCTACCCAGAGGCACCTTGCAAGAAAGTCCTGCTGATTTGCTCCCTAAAGTTCAGCCACTAACAACCCTCTGGAGTAGAGTTCTACTCTGACACACATGGGACTGTCATGAGCTTGGGTCATCTGAACAGTAACCGGCTTGGGTTTGGTCTTTTCCTGCTAAAGTTTATTTTTGCTCCACTCCTACTCAAACACGAACCGTGTCTTTACCAAGCTGCCATCTTGTAAGGAAAGGATCTTTACCACTCAGCTCCCCTGTGTTTGGGCCTCTTTAGAATCTCCTACTCCACAGTCTGCATTTAGTTGGCCAATGGGAAAGAGAGAACATTTAAAAAAAATCACACAAGGAATTTAGAACCCTGTATGCGAGTGGAATGCATCCCTTTCACAGAGATTGCACTGGCCGGAAGTCAATGAGCAGTCCAACCACAAAGGAGGCTGGGAAGTAAAGAGCTACCACAGATGGCATGGGGGAGCACAGTGAATGCTGCCAACATGAGACTAGACCCCAGGCATTTTCACACATGTGTAAAATGATGTGCACTGCCACAGCATTGTGGTAATGATGAAAAATTGGAAACAACTAAAATATTCTTGAACAGATACATGAAAACTGATATAGGATATATTAATAACATGATTACATACAGTTCAAATAAATAAACTAAAAATATATGGGCATATGGATGGCATAGACATGTCTTGAACAAAAAGCACACAGAGTGACAAAAGCTAGACATGCTATGATCATTTTTATTAGCATCATATGTAAAAATATGAAAAGCACAGATGTACTTCATTATATGATAGTTTTCTTTTTCACTTAAAGGAATGATAACTATCAAATGACCTAAAGTAGAGATGTCTTGAGAGAGAAGATGATAAACATAAGAAAGGAAGCAGAGAAGACTTCTAATGCACCTGAAATGCTTTATTTCTTTCATTTAAAAATATTTGACTAGATATTAAAAAAAGCTTGAAGGAAATTTCGTGTATGTTAGTTAATTAAAACAGAGAGCAAACATACAGATAACTAACATGTCTCTATCCAATATTTCACTCACCATGCTTGATGAAAATCACATTTAATTATTCTGTTGAATTTATCAAATGGAACTGTCATAAATTAGTCTTTTCCTTCAAATAGCATTTCCAAAAACCCACTGTTAATTTTTTCTCTTCAGCTTTGTACATTATGCTTAGTGTGATAATGTCAAGCTGCCTTGTAAATATGATTTACTAAACTGAAATTTTTTATAGAGCAAAGGTAAAAATATTTTTTCTAAATTTAAAGATGAACTTAATAATATATATTGAAAGGTTTGTATTAAGTTACTCTTTCATCTCATAACAAGTATGTGTACTGTTTTAAGGAACATCTTAATACAGAGTCACTGTGCCAAAAGAATCGGTCCACATCTAACCATCTCAAGGGGTAGAAAATGGTCAAGAATCAACTGTACTAACGAAAGAAGTCCAACTTCCACTAACGTCATTGGTGAAAATTTCAACTCAGGAAGTTTGTGGAATACCAATTAAAAATGTTTCAGGAAACTGATGTAGTACTGGAAATGCTCACTGTTGTATACCAATAAGGCAGTTATCTGGCCAACCAACTGAATGTGGTCATAGGTGTGCCCATTCAAAAGACAAGAGATGAAACAGAATGTGGAAATTATCAAATAATAATATGAATATCACTTACAAGTAAACTGTTGCTGAAGAGGATTCAAAATGGTTGCATCAATAGGGAGCTACCAGAAATTTAAGCCAGATTCAGAAGCAGACGTGGAATGAGAAATATCATTTCTGGTGTCAGATGGATCTTGGCTAAAAGCAAAGGCTACCAGAAAGGTGTTTACTAGGGTCTTATCCACTATGCAAAGGTATTCAACTGTGCAGATCATAACAAACTATGGATAACATTCCAAGAGTAAGTATTCTAGAGCAGTTCATTTTGATCAGTAGGAACCTGATCAGAGATCAAGAGGCAGTCTTATTCGAGGAGAAAAGGGAGATGTTGCACCATTTAAAATCAGGAAAAGTGTGAATCTGCCTTGCATCTTTTCAGCATACTTATTCAGGCTGTATACCGAGCAAAGAATCCAAGAAGATGGAATATATGAGAACACCACATATCATGATAATAGGGAGCTTCTTTGTCATTATGTGATCTTGCTTTCTGAAAATGAAGAGAATTTGAAGCACTTAATGATTGAGCGTTAGGTCTGCAGCCTTCAGTAGAGATTACAATGCAATGTAAAGAAACTAAAAGTCCTCATACGTGGACGACTAAGCAATATCGTGTCAAATGGACAGACGATATAACTTGTCACGAATCTCATTGTATTTGGATCAAGATTAGAATCAACATTCATGAATACAGTAATGAAGGAATCAAATGAAGTATTGCATTGGGTGAACTTGAGTTCCTTAAAATATTAAAGAGCAATGTCACTTTGAAAAATAAGGTCGTATCCCATGCTTGTGAAAGGTGAACAGTGAATAAGGAAGACTGCAGAAGAATTGACTGCATTTGAATCATGGTGCTGGTGAAGAATATTGACTATGCCATGATGGCCAGAAGAAGGAACAAATCTATCTTGAAAGATGGACAACTAGGTTTCTTTGTCTCATGCATTTTGAGACTTATCAAGAATTGCTTGTCCCAGGAAAGTAAAAGGAAATAGAGGAAGGAACTAGGAGGCAAAGGGCATGTATAGAGGTCTAAAACCAAGCATGTACATATATATAAGTAAATTTGTGTATGTTGATGGGGAAATAGATCTATGTGCATATATTTATTGGTTTAGTTTTAAGGTAGCAGATGGACATTGGGCCTCTACTCAAGTACTTCCTTAATGCCAGAACACTTTGTTCTATTAAACTGGCATTTCATGATGCTCACCTTCCCAACATGATCGCTGAAGACAAAACAGGTACATAAGCAAATATGGTGAAGAAAGCTCATGGTGCCCGGCTATCAAAATATATGGTCATCTGGGGTCTTAAAGGCTTGAAGATAAACAAGTGACCATCTAGCTCAGAAGCAACAAAACCCACATGGAGGAAGCACACCAGCCTGTGTGATCATGAGGTGACGATGGGATCAAGTATAGTGCATCAAAGGACAAAAAATCATGTTATTGTGAATGAGGAGGAGTGCAGAGCGGGGACCCAAAGCCCATCTGTAGGCAACTGGACATCCCCTTAAAGAAGGGTCATGGGCAGGAGATGAGCCAGTCAGGGTTCAGTGTAGCAATGATGAAACATACATCTTTCCTCTAGTTCTTTAATGCTTCTCCCCACCACACAACTATCATGATCCCAATTCTACCTTAAAAATCCAGATAGACCAGGCGATGTACACTGATACAGATAAGAACAGGAAACACAGGTAATCCAGGACAAATGAACCCTTCAGGACCAGTGGTGAGAGTGGTGATACCGGGAAGGTGGTGTAGAAAGGGGGACCCGATCACAAGGATATACATATAACCTCCTCCCTGGGGGACAGACAAGAGAAAAGTGGGTGAAGGGAGATGTCTGACAGTGTAAGACATGACAAAATAGTAATCATTTATAAATTATCAAGGGCTCATGAGGGAGGGGTGGGGAGGGAGAGGACAAAATGAGGAGCTGATGCCAAGGGCTCAAGTTGAAAGCAAATGTTTTGAGAATGATGATGGCAACAAATGTACAAATATGTTTGACATAATGGATGGATGTATCAATTGTGATAAGAGTTGTATGATCCCCCAATAAAAGTTTTTATTAAAAAAAATTACAAATAATTTTTAAAAGAATTGCTTGTCCCTGGAAAAGGACACCACCCTTGGTGAAGTACAGGGTCAGCAAAAGAGAGCAAGCTTCTCATCAACATGGATTGACAGTGGCTGCAGCCATGAGCTCAAACATAACACCTGGGAGGATCCCACAGGACCAGGCAGTGCTTTGCACTGTTGTAAATAGAGCCTCTATGAGTCAGAGCCAACCAGACTGTGACTAACAATACCAATTATTATCTTAATCGAGATCGGAGATAAAACTACCTAAGAAAGAAAACCTTTAAACCTGTAAATCTTACCCTGTATCAGAAATAAACTTCCTTGTGATCTGTTTCCTTGGAATTTTGATCACTTAATTTAATGTCAATAGCAAACCAAGTATTTCCATTTTAATATTATTTCATATAGAGTGAACTAGTGAGAGCACTTACACTTTACCAACCCATTCATTTTTCAGGCATTGAATGTTTACATCAAGAAATTAGGAACCAAGAACAAATGATTGTGAAGAAAAAAGACTTTACTTTTTGCAAACAAGCAAAATTAACATCTCACAAAAACACTGCCAAAGAGAAAAATCCAATTTAGTATCTTGGCAGGGCCTCAAGTAACTGTGCTATTTTAAGCAACACTCAGTGAACCACTTCACCTACAAGAAAGGAAAGAGACTCAAGTACTTTTTTTTTTAAAGGAAAGTATAATGTGAGTTGCCTGTTGTTGCCACAAGAAAAACAAGATAACCAGAAAATGCCACCACTGTGGTTTCAGTCAGCTCATTTCCGCAGTGGTAAAATCCATACCAGAAAACTGATAAATACTGGTCAAGAGGGAGCCCTGGTAGCTCCATGCTTCAGTGCCCGAGTGCTGACCAGAAGGTCCCCAGAGCAAACCCACTCAGGGGTTTCAGGAGAGAAAGTCCCGTTGATCTTCCTCCATAAAGATTAGACAATCACAATGTTAGGATTTTTTCCCTCCCCCCTGCCTTTGGTGCTTGAAACCTGGTTCCCTCAGCCCTTCATGATCACACATGTTGGTGTGCTTTTTCCACGTGGGCTTTGTTGCTTCTGGGCTAGATGGCCATTTGTTTACTTTCAAGCCATTAAGACCCCAGACGCTATATCTCTCAACAGCCGGGCACCATCAGCCTTCTTCACCACACTTACTTATGCACACATTTGTCTTCAGCGTTTATGTGGGGAAGGCGTTCACACAATGATGGTTGTTGTTCTTTGGTGTCTGCTACCTGATCCCTTCAATACCTCATGTTCACACAGGCTTGTGTGCTTCTCCTCTATGGACTTTGTTGCTTCTGAGCTGGATGGCCGCTTGTTTGCCTTCAAGCCTTTAAGAACCCAGATACTATATATTTTGATAGCCGGGTACTATCAGCTTTCTTCACCACGTTTGCTTATGCACATGTCTGTCTTCAGCGATCATGTCGGGAAGGTGGGTATCATGAAATGACCGTTTAGCTGAGCAAGGTGCTCTTGTATTAAGGGAATGCGTGTGAGGAGGCCCAATGTCCACCTGCTACCCCTACCCAGTGCCCATCTGTAGACAACTGGACGTCCCTTGCAGAGGGGTAGTGGGGAGGAGATGAGACACTTAGGGTTCAGTGTAGCAGTAATGAAACTCACAACCTCCCTCTAGTTCTTAAATGCTTCCTCCCCCAACTACCATGATGCAAATTCTATCTTGCAAACCTGGTTAGACCAGAGGATGCACAGTGGTACAGATGGGAACTGGAAGCACAGGGAATCTAGGACAGATGAACCTCTCAGGACCAGCGGTGAGAGTGGTGATACCGGGAGGGAAGGGGGGTGTAAAAAGGGGGAACCGATCACAAGAATATACATCTAAACTCCTCCTTGGGGGATGGGCAACAGAAAAGTGGGTGAAGGGAGACACCGGGCAGTGTAAGGTAAGATAAAAAATAATTATTTATAAATTATTAAGGGTTCATGAGGGAGAGGGGAGCGGGGAGGGAGGAGAAGGGGAAAAAGGAAAATGAGAAGCTGATTCCAGGAACACAAGGGGAAAGCGAATTTTGAAAATGATGAGGGCAACGAATGTATAAGTGTGCTTTACACAATTGGTGTATGTATGGATTGTGATAACAGTTGTATGAGCCCCAATAAAATGATTTAAAAAAAAGATTAGACAATCAAAACCAAACTCTGCCATCAACTTGATGCCCCCTCCTAGCTACCCTGTAGGGCAGGGTAGAACTGAACCGCAAGTTTCCATACTGTAACTGTTTATGGAAGTAGAGAGCCCTGTCTTTCTCCTGAGGAGAGGCTGATGGTTTTGAATTGCTGACCTTTGGGGTCGCAGCCCAGCACATAACCACTAATCCACCAGTGCTCCTGTTACAGATACAGCCTAGAAAACCCTATAGGACAGTTCTATGGATCACCGAGAGCTGATTGAAATCAGTGACATGCAACAATCAAATAAATATTTTATTTTCATGTTCATCAAAGTTTAAAACAAACGTCTTATTTATGGATCAGTTGCACTGAAAAACTATGCCTGGTTCATTTTTGTAGCAAATAGCAAAATTGTACATTATTTTGATAACAAGATGTACACAATAAATGTTCCATGCACAATGAATGCTGGTAGGAAGGGTAACTGAGATGATCAAATGGAACAATCACTAAGGTGAGGCTGAGAATGGAGTAAAACGTAAATGCAGGTTTAAGAAGGAGTGAGAAAAGGCAGCATTTCCCCAAGAATGATGTTCCTACGGTGAGGAGAGCAGGAGACATGGAAACAGGAGCCACTGGAAGAGGGACACGTGATGGGACGTGGACAAAGGATGGGTTGAAATAAAATGTGTATGAATTGTTGGAGGGTAACTGATGAGCTGCCCTGTCAACTTTCACACAATTCATAATGAAAGGGTGTGTGTGTGTGTGTGTGTGTGTGTGTCTGTGTGTTTTAATAAAAGAGGTACAAATTTACAATTACATAGACTTAATGCTGTATTCTTTTAAGATTTCTATTTTACATGAACAGTACATGTATAATTATTGGTTTTAGTGTATGGCTTCTCTGTATAACAGAGTTAACCATTTGGTTAATAATAAAATAAACTATAGTTTGAGCAAAAAGTACTAAACAAGATCTGAGTTCATCACTTGCATTATTCAGAGAGGAGACATTTGTTACGTTGTTGGTATTGTTAGGTACCATTGAGCTGGTTCTGACGCAGTTGGCCGTATGCACAACTCTCCGTGATACTGCACCATCCCCACATTTTTTGTTATGTTTAACCCATTGTTGAAGCCACTGTGTCAATTCATCTCACTGAGGGCCTTCCTCTCCACTTTACCAAGACTGATGTCCTTCTCCAGGGCCTGACCTCACCTGACAGCATGTCGGAGGTCAATGAGACAAAGTCTCACCATCCTTGCCTCTAAGGAACACTCTGGCTGTTCTTCTTCCAAGATAGACTTGTTTGACAAAATGGCAGTTTGGACATTCTTGATAGACACAAATAATTGTCCATTTATCTGTCTTTGCCTTATGGGAACAAAAAGACTCTTAAGGGGCAAGATTGGGGCTGTGGGTTTATCTGTCAGTTTGTCATACTGTGGTGACTTGTGTGTTGCCGTGAGGCTGGGAGCTCTGTCACTGGCATTTCAAATGTTAGGAGGGTCACCCAAAGTGAACAGGTTTCAGTGAAGTTTCCAGACAAAGGACAGAATACAAAGGAGGCATCAGCTCCCACGTTAGAGGAAGTAACCACTAAAAACCTTATGCATAGCATAGGAACATTGCAGACATTTGTTGTAAGATATACAAGTGTTCATTCGTTATTAACGTGGGTCCTTAATAAATCTCTTTGTATTAGGGAAAATAAAGGGATTGAGAATGGTAAATAGGAAGAAATCCTCAGATAGGATGAGACTAAAAATTCGCCCCACACACTTTGTACATATTATTAAAAGAGACAGGTGATCTAAAATTGATGGCGAGAAGGGTGTAGAATGCCTGGTGGGTGTTGATCAGGTGTAATGTAGCTGAGAATTACTGAAAGGCAAATGAAGGTCAAACATGATAATGGGACAAGAGGAAAGTAAAAGGAAATAAAGGAAAGAAGTTGGAGGCAAAGGACAGTTATAAAGGTATAAACACAGGCATATACATACGTAAATATATTTATATACAATGATAAAGACATAGATCTATGTACATATATTTATATGTTAAGTATTAAGGGAGAAGACAGACATTGGGCCTCTACTCAAGTACTTCTTCAATGCAAGAACACTGTGTTCTAATGACCTGGCATTCTGTGATGCTCACCTTCCCAAGACAATCACTAAGGACAAAAGGGGCGCATAAACAAATGGGGTAAAGAAAGCTGATGATGCCAAGCTATGAAAAGAAATACCACCTTGGGTCTTAAAGGCTAGAAGATAAACAAGCAGCCATCTAGCTTGGAAGCAACAAAGCCCACGTGGAAGAAGCACACCAGTCTGTGTGATCATGAGGTATCGACAGGATCAGAATTCAGGCATCAGAAAAACCCCAAACAAACAATCATATTGATGCAAAGAAGGGCAGGTTGAGTGGAGACCCAAAGCCCATCTGTGGATAATTGGACATCTCCTCACAGAAGGGTCAGAAGGAAGGAACAAGCCAACCAGAGTACAGTATAGCACTGATGAAACATATAACATTCCTCTAGTTCTATAATGCTTCCACCACCCACCACTCACTATCATAACCTCAATTCTACCTTACAAAGCCAGCTAGACCAGAGCATGTACACTGGTACAGATAAGAGCTCGTGACACACGGAATCCAGGACAGATAAACCCCTCAGGAACAATAATGGGAGTAGTGATACCATGAGGGTAGGGGGAAGGTGGGGAGAAAATGGGGGAGTAGATAGCAATGATTGAAGTATAACTTCTTGACCCCCACCCCCCGGCAGGGTGACGAACACCAGAAACATGAATGAAGGGAGACAGCAGACAGTGTGAAATATGAAAATAATAATAATTTGTTTTTATCAAGGGTTTATGATAGTAGGAGGGTGGGGGAAGGAGGGAAAAATGAGGAGCTGATACCAAAGGCTCAAGTAGAAAGAAAATGTTTTGAGAAGGATGATAGTAACATATGTACAAATGTGTTTGACACAATAAGTGTATGGATTGTTATAAAAGCAGTAAGAGCCCCCATTAAAATGATCTAAAAAATAATAAAAGAGACCAATTCCCTGAAAGGGGACTTCATCACAAATTATTACTTCTAGGCTTGATACATTCATGGCTTTGTTCCAAACAAAACATGCATAAACATATCTCTGTGATCAGTGGATGACTGCAGACAAGATCACTCAGTAATACTCATTTTAGTATTGTTCACTCACTCACTTAGTTTTGTTAAGGTAACTTCAAAAAAATTATTTCATTAAGAGTGGCTCCCAAGAGTATTTGCTGGGCTGGTTACATGCCCTGTACTCAGAGAGGTGAGCTCAGAAGTTCATGGCGAAATGTTGTGTGGGATCTTGAAGGGGCAACCTTGATATCTGTTCTCAAAGGACACAGGATGGTCATGTGAGCTGACTGAAAAGAAGTTCTAAAAAGAATTAAAACTGCATTTGAGATTACCAAAAAAAGGGACCTGGAATTATTATTATTATTATTTTAAATAATCATTTTATTAGGGGCTCATACAACTCATTACAATCTGTACATACGTCATCTGTGTCCAGCACTTTAGTACATATGTTGACTTCAT
>NW_022103899.1:55013003-55040832 GCF_000313985.2 Echinops telfairi | reverse complement strand
TTCAGGTCTTTAAGGCTTCAGGTGCTATATCTTTTGGTAGCTGAGCACCATCAGCTTTCCTCACTACACCTGCTTGTGCACCCATTATCTTCAGTGACTTCTGGTGTTATATCGTTTCGTAGCCAAGCATCATCCGCTTTCTTCACCACATTTTCTTGTGCACCCATTGTCTTCAGTGATAATGTCAGGTAGGTGAGCATCTCAGACTGCCTAATTGTTAGAACAGTGTTCCTGTGTTGGGGGAGCACTTGTGTAGGGGCCCACTATCCATCTGTTTTTTAAATACTCGACCTATAAATATATGTACATTGATCTATTTCCCCCTCATCATATATAAATATATTTACATCTTTATTTTTTTCCCTCTTTTTTAACACTTTATTAGGGCCTCATACAACTGTTATATGCCTGTACTTACATCTCTACGAGTACCCTTTGCCCTCCTAGTTCTTTCCTCTGTTTCTTTGTACTTTCCTCTTGTCCCACTATCATATTCTGCCTTCATTTGGGTTTTAGGCATTCCTCTTGGTTACATTGTCCTTGATCCAGCCCTGCAAGGCCTCCTGCACCCTCCTTGACATTGATTTTGGATCACTTGTTGTTCCCTTGTGCCTGTGCTTGTTAACACCCTCTTCCTTCCTTCCCCCTCCCCTACCCCCATGTTCCCCTGATCTGTCATCCCGTTGTTCTCTCTTCTGGCTTGTTTATTCCACCTATCCCTTCCAGGTAGACATGCTATGTACCATCACCAGACTGCGTGCAATGAGGCAAAAACAGAAAGTAAAACAATGACTACAACAACAACAATACACACATATGCATACATATATAACCATATGAATAGTTCAGGGTCTGTTTGTTTTCTTTCACGTGTGCTTTCCAGTCAAGTCTGATTGGGTGCCATGCCCCAGCCTCGCCTCTATCCCTGAGGACCTCACTGCTCTGCTCCCTCTGCTGCTCTGATGCATGCCCCCAGGGGCTGAGACCTGGGGACAATGTGCCTGTTCGGAACAGCGATGCATGGAGATGACCACAGGGTGGCCCCACCACGGGACACAGCATTCCTCCTTGACCCATCGCACCAATGGGGACAGCACTGGAGACAAACAGCAGGAATTGTGCCCACCATGAGCTCACCTGGAATTATTTTTTATCAGGACAATGTACCTGCTTATTCTTCAAAGGTAGCAAAAACTGTTCTAAAAGAATTTCAATGAGAAATCTTACCCCCTTCACTCTACTGCCCTGATTTTACCCTTTAAGACTTCTTTTTATTCCCCAAACTCAGCCTGCAAATGAAAGGTGATTTATGTCTCTCAAGGGTGCCCACACTGCTATTTTACATAGTGTGAATTGAAGAGAGCAGAGTTCTTCCGGGAAGGTTTTCACAGTTGTTGAATCTATTCTGATTCATAGTAACCCTATAGGATAGAATAGAGCTGTTCCACTAGGTTTCTGAGACTTTGAAACTTTATAGAAGCAGATAGCATTCAAAGAAAGAGACAGACTCTCTTATGGAGTGGATTTAAACTACTACGATTGTGCTTAGTAGACCAATGCTTAACCAACTGGTCTATCAGGTTTAAATGGTGGAACCATCCCCTTCAGTAGTGTATAGACTTAGATGGAGAATATATTGAGAAACAATAGCTTCACATTTAGACATTTTTATTTTATACGGAGTTGTATTACTTTATAGCAATACTTTTTTACTTCCCTTTTATGGAAAATCTTGACAATGATTTATTTTCTTCACTGTGCATAGAGTTTTGCACTATAAACTATGATTGAGGTCAGTTTTGCATGTTCACATGTGATATTTTCTACACAGAATGGTCTACTGGGTTTTTCCTTGGGATTTTTAATAAATCTTCAATTTATTTATGTTATAAATTTTAAAACTTAATTTACCTGGAACCTGACATGTAGTGTAGAGATAATATTCAATTTATAAATCTAATACATTTTGCCATGTCCTTGATTAATATTTATCAACTCAAGTTAAAATGATGAAACTCTCTGAATTAACTGGCCCACTTATAACTCAATTAAATTTCCTCAAGTCTACATTTATAAGCATAATGTTTTAAAAGCTACATTACATAAATCTCATAGATCAAAGGGACTATAAAATTCGAATTCTCCTATCATCCCGCACAATCATTTACAAACTTAATAAGATTCTTACATACATTTCAAATAAATATCACAAGGTCAGATCAGTCACAGAATTTACACTAGAACTCTTAAGCTAGTCTGCTATAGATTTTATTCAGGCATTTTATGTTAATCACTTGAAATGCCAAATAAAGGTCATATTGTTTCCGAAGTCAGTGCAGGATTATGAATACAATAGATGTCGTTTATTGTAGTAAGTACATTTACTTCTAGTTCTTCCCACGGGTGGACATCCATGCATTTATCTACCAAGCAGACATCATTTCTGATAAATGAAAATAACCAACTCTAACAAGTTGCAGTACTATCTTAACTGGATGAGTATATCTAATGGTCAACTATTTTCATCAGATAAATAATTTTCAAGGTATTTACCCAGTGATTCAGATGGCCGCCTGTGCCCTTGTGGCTATAGCTGCTTTGAGAACAGTGCTTTGGGTGTAGCTTCTTCAGATGGAGCTCATTCTGCTAAGTACCTGCTTGATCAAGTTATATAATAATAAGAGTTTCAACTAAATTTCAGAGTGGAAACCTCGTACTACATATTGAAAATTTCCTTCAACTATCCTCTTCCCTGAATGATTAAAGCAAGTATTCTTTCACATTATTTTTCACTGCCCAGGCTATAGTCTTATAGCTGTTTCCACGATATCTGAGTGAATTTACCATATCTTTCTTGATTTCAAACTTGTGGTCACAACTTTAAAGTCATACCGGTACTATAACAGAGAGAGGTCATCTGCATTTAACACAACTCATTCTTAACTACATTAAATCAGATGGGACTTAAAAAAATTAGGTAACTTACTGTGAAAGTTAAAGTTTTGTGAAACATGATTGAGGCAAGCGTCTTAGTGGTTTGATAGCTAAGACATAGTAACCACCCCTCACACCAATGTGAAATCTCCTTGGGAGTGTGGCCTGCTTCCAATATAAGTAGACACTGTGGGAAAGCTTGATTGGTTGCTCTCTGCTTTGGGATCCGACATCCTGCATCTGGCTTGTTGTCTAACCTCCAGTTCTTTGAATTTGAGAAAGTGGGCTGCCATTTGACCAGCTGATCTTGGATTCAATTACATTTGCAACCAGAAGCCTGCAGCTTGAACTGCCATCTTTGGGTTCACCAATCCTAAATCCACATGAATCAAGAAAACACTCTAGCCTGACATCTAACCCATGGACTTGGAACTCGTCCAATACGATAACTATATGAGCCATTTCCTCGATATAAAGCCCTCTGTAGAAATTGACCTAGGTAAACTTCATTGATTTTTCTCCTCTAGACAACCTGACCTTGAATCCATAAAAAAAATAATTGAAAGAGCTGAAGAGTGGCTTCCAAGATGAGCTTTCAGGAACATTTTGAGAAAAATACAATAGTCTTGTTCACAAGAGAGCTAGGCTATGATTAGAAATATTTTAATAGTAATCTCTAGCTTTATCACCAGAAACCTTGGCAAAAATTCATATCTAAAATGACTAAGCTCTTATTACATAGAAAAATGAAAGAACTGATATTTGTAAAGTAAAATCATTTAAGATACTAATTTAAATCACTAGGGAAGCTACTAAGAAAATAACTGTAAAAATAGAACAAGGAAATAGCAAGGAAATCTAAAAGGTATAGAAGAAACAACTATTTACCCAACATAAGACAATGATGGAGGAATATAGGAATAAAATTGTCATGTAGAACTCAAATAGAAAAATGATAGGCATACATGCTTTCTCATCTATAAATACGTTAATAAACACTAAACAAAATGTCCACAGCCATCGAATTGATTCTGACTCAAGGCGAGCCTATATTGTGTTTCAAAGACTATAAATCTGATCTTGTGGTTCGCATCCTAATGCCTATCAATAAACATCAAAGGGTAAAAAATAATAGAATGACATATTTACAATGATCTTACAAAGACACACAGAGTCAAGGTGCACAGGAATTGAAAATAAATAGGAGGAAAGGGGGAAATCATGTGAACAATAACCTTAGGAGAACTGGCAAGACTCTCATAATATCAGGCAAAATGCTGTTGTTAGGTGTTATCAAGTTGGGTTCACACAACTCTGTGTACAGCAGACTAAACAATGAGCAATTTCTGACCCTGCACCAGCCTCCTAATTCAGCGCTTCGTCACCTGTGGGTCGCGATCCCTTTGGGGGCCAAATGACCCGTTCACAGGGGTTGCCTGATTCATAACAGTAGTAAAATGACAGTGATGAAATAGCAATGTAAACAATGTTATGGTTGGGGTCACCAGCACATGAGGAGCTGTATGAAAGGGTCGCGGCTTTACGAAGGTTGAGAACCACTCTTCTAATTGGTATTAGCTTTGACTCCATTGTTGCGGCCATGCTATCTTTCCATCTTATTGAAGGTCTTCCTCTTCTTCTCTGCTCTTCTACTTTACCAATCATGATACTTTTTTCCAAGGTCTGGTCTCTCTTGACAACAAGTCCAAAGTATATGAGATGAAATCTCTCTATCTTTGCCTCTAAAAACACCAGTCTAGCTGTACTTCTTCCAAGACGCATATTTTTTCTTCTTTTGGCAGTCTAAGTTACTTTCAGTATTCTTTGCCAACACTATAATTCAAAGGCATCAATTCTTCTGTGGTATTCCTTATTCTTTGTCCAACTTTCACACCAACTTTCGCATGCATATGAAGCAATGAAATGAAAATACATCAGTGTGTTAGTCCAGGTAGACTAGGGAAACCAACCCAGAGACACTCACATATGTGTAAGAGAGAACTTTATATAAAAAAGTAAGTATGCATCGATAAAGCATCCCAGCCCAGTCCAGATCAAGTCCATAAGTTCAATATTAGCCCATAAGTCCAATATTAGCCCATGAATTCCTCTTCGGACTCACACACCACATGCACTGATTTCAAATGCAGGAAGATCAGCCACTGGTGGGTGGGAAGTCCTGAGGATCCAATAACAATGGGTGCATCTCTAGGGCTGCCATTAGCGTGGCTCCATGTGGCTTGTCAGCAGGAAGGTGAAGCAGAGAGAGAGAAAGGAAGAAAGAGATTAATTTCCAGAAATTAGTCCTTACACTTACATCCTTGATCTTCAACACTTTAAAGAGACCTTATGCAACAGATTTTCCCAATGCAATACTCTACTGACTGCTGGTTCCATGAATGGTTATTGTGGATCCAAGCAAAATGAAATACTTAATAACTTCAATCCTTTTTCCCATCTATCATGATGTGATCTATTGGTACAGTTGTGAGGATTTGAATTTTCCTATCATTTATTTACATTTATATCGTTACTTATCTATCAGATGGCTGTACTGTGATGGCTTCCATGTTGTCAGACAAAATAGACTTTAAGAAGAAAGTATAATTGCCATCAGAAATGAAGAGAACATTTAATGAAAAGTACTAATCCATCAAGAGGATTTGTTATTTACAATATATAGCTGTAAATATGTATATACTTACAACAAATTCCAAAAATACATGAAGCACAGCCTGACAGGATTGAAGGAGTGAGCAAAAGCTACTTTAACAATGATGTTTAGAGACTTCAATACTCAAAATTCAGTAATGAAAGAACACCTAGACAGAAGGTGAATGAGGAAAAAGAAAACTTGAATAATCCTATCAATCAATTAGACCTAACAGTTACCCACAGAATGGTCCATACAAAAGCAGCTAAATTCACACTCTGCTTTAGTTCTGTTGATCCATTTTCCAGGAGAAAGCATGGAAGTAGAAAGTTTCATGTACCACATGGTTCTCACTAGACCCTATTGGTCCTGGGACTGCATAGATTCAAAGGAACTTCAGGTTCAGTAAAAAAAAAACCCACCAGAAATATGTTTTGAGTATCAGAAAATGTGGCTAGTGCAACTTTAAAATATCTGGGCAGAAGGCATCTAATTAAACCCATTCTTCTTGTCATAAGCCAGAGAAGGGCTGTAGTTCATAATTCAAATTCTTAATGTTGAATAATTGCATTTCTCCAAAGCACAAGTGACTATATTAACTGACTATAGACTTTATTTCCTAATAGCTCAATGAACAAAAGTATAGCTATTTAGTTTATTAAAATTGGAATTATATTTATTTATGTTCATCTTTAACAGAATGTGTGAATGTCATAAATCATTTCCACTGACCACTATTTTAAATATTCATTTTATGTGCCTTCATATATATTTGATGTATAGTTTTTTAATCAACAAGAACATTTGACCCTATCTTAATTCTTAGGAGATTTAGAGGTTCATTGTTTGAAAGGGTTGGCTGCTACGCAAAAGTATAGCAATTTAAATCCACCAACTGCTTCAAGGGAGAATGATGTGGCAGCTTGCTTCTTTAAAGATTACAGATTTGGAAACATTATGCAGCAGTTCTAGAAATTTGAACCAAATCCACAGCAATGGACATTAATCTTAATTTTAAAACTTGAATACCTACAATGTACAGACATGTAACATTGAAGTAAAAGAAATCAGGCAAAGGTTAATGATAGGAAGAGGTAAAGACTTAATGAACGTGTGTGTTGACACACATCTAACTCAGATTCCTTTATTCAAGTGCAACTAACAAAAAATGGTTGTTCAGTATAGCCAACTCTTCCCATTCTTTGCAGAAAATCCAAAAAATGTGGAGTTTTAGATGAGAAACCTGTGGAATACTTACATTTTAAAAAGAATTGACAAAAATAACTCAGTTTTGCTGTTGTTATTCATTGGTTTGGGGGTTTTTATACATTTCATTTAGGTTCCTTCTCTTGTGTTAACTAATCACGGAGCTTTTGTCTCTAGCATTCCATAGAACATATTTCCACATTTGACTTTGGAGAACTCGTTACCTTTCCATAGTGTTCAGAGCTTTGCCATATAATTCCCTGATGACTGCTCGCTCAATCCTTTACCAGATCCATTTCAGGTTTCATTATATCTTGTGTGAGTGAATTTCATTAAATGAAGTCATTGTAACTTAGATGTTAAACTTCAAATTTTATTCTCATATTCAGACAGCAATAGTCAAGAGTTGTTTATGTATTCTGAATTATTTTTACAACCCTCCGTTTTTTTTAATTTTGTTCATTCCACATTTCAATTTTTACGATTTTTTTCAAGACCATTTTATTGGGAACTACTAGAGATAAAACATCATTCCATACTTCAATCGCATCAAGCATTTTTAATGCATGGTTACAGTGGTTTTTTTCCGACTTTGAGTTGTTCCACCGCAGCAAATGGAAATTGCATGACAGAAATTTTCAATACCAATGAGTTATTCATTGCAAATACCTTTTCAGCGACATAAACAGTCACTATACATAGGACCTTGCCAAATGGGATACAAATGGATCAAATTGACTATATTTGTGGAAAGATACAATGAAAGAGTTCAATATTTTTAGCCCAAACAAGGACAGAAATCAACTGTAGACCACACCACCAATTTCATATTGAAGCTATACAATATTTAAACAAATTTATGAGAACTGAAATACAGCCTTGAGAATATTCCACTTGAGTTTAGAGACCATTAAAAAAATGATTTGAACACTAATGACTGCAAACCAGATACACTGTGGGGGTGACATCAAGAACATCAAACATGGAGAATGAAAACTCACTCCTTCTCTGCCATCAGGCTAAGATTCATAGGGATTCTCTAGGACAGAATAGATCTTCCCTTGTGGGTTTTTGAGGCTGTACATCTTTACAGGAACAGAATTCCTCATTATCCCAAGAAAGCAGAGGGTCATTAAAAACACAGGGAAGACAGAAAAGACCAAATTGTAAGTCAGAAGAAACTCTGACGCTTTCTATTAAACATATAATAGAAGAAAGTATGAAGTGAAAGAACTAAAAGGAAACATTCAAAAGACTTGAAACGAGAGTCTAAAGTGTTATAATGAAAAGATGGAGGTAGGAAACCAAAAGCGAATAAAATGCTCCCTATTTCTTCTAAAATTAAAAGAACTGAAAAAAATGCCGAGTTGCCATATTGAAGCATTTGATGGGCAAAAAATCGGATGATGCGAAAGAAAATACAGAATTGTTGGACATCCAACCATTTCAAGAAGTAGGATATGATCAAGAACCAATAATGTTATTTGTTATTTGGCATCATCGAGTCAGTTCTAACCCATCGTGATCCTGTGCACAACAGAAGAAAACACAATAGGGTCCTGTGTCATCTCACACTTGTTCCTGTGCTTGAGCCCATTGGTGCAGGCCCTGTGTCCATCGGTCTAGTTGAGGGTCTTCCTTTTTTTCTCTGTCCCTCGACTTGACCGAGCATGATGACCTTCTCCAGGGACTGGTCTCTTCTGACAATATGTCCAAAGTATGTAAGACAAAGTCTGACTCTAAAGAGGTTTTTGCAGCAGATTTACCCAATGCAGCACATCTTTTGATCTCTTGACTGCTGCTTCCCTGCGCAGTGATTGTGGCACCAAACAAGACAACGATCCTTGACAATCTGTTGTACTGTTGTGGCTTGTTTGTGCTGTGATGCTAGATGTTATGTCACTAGAATTTCAAATGTCAGCAGAGTCACCCAAAGTGAGCAAGAACCAATGATACGGAAGAAAAAGTTCTATGTTGCACTGAAAGTATTTGCAAAAATAAGGCTCCAGAAATTGATGGAATACCAACTGAAAACTCCCAGAAAACTGATGTAGCACTAAAAGCACTATCTTTCTATGCCTATGAATTTGGAAGATGACTACCTGCCAATCAAACGAAAGAGATCCTTTTTGTGCCCATTCCAAAGAAAGTATACTCAATAGAATGCAGAAATCATGGAACACTATTACTATCATATGCACGTAACTTTTTTATGAAGACAATTCAACAATAATTGCAGCAGTATATCAACAAGAAGCTGCCAGAAATTTAAGCTGGATTCAGTATGTGGTAGTTACATAATCTGGTGTCAATTTATGGTTCATGGTGAAGAGGTAGAGTTTAGCCTATCAATCAGATTATAGCCAATGAGGCCTCTGTGTGAGTGTGGCCTTCTCCTGAGGATTCTGGGAACTCTTGTTTTTCTCCTTGGAGGCAGGAGATACTCTATCTCTCTCTGTTCACTCCCTGCGTGACAGCCCTGACAAGAAGCCACATGGACCTACCCTGATGCAGACCCCTGGGAGCTGGAGAAATCATGTGGAGACCGCTGCCAGTGCTGAGAAGCTTACACCACCATGTGCTCCACAAGACTTCCCATGCACTGGCCTGTGGTCTTCCTGCATTCGGTGTCATTGCATGTGTTTCATGAGTCTGAAAAGGACTTTATAGATTGGTATCAGACATATGAGCTAATATTGGACTTATGGACTTGATCTGGACTGTGCGGTGATGTTTTCTCAATATTCAATTGCTCATGTACATAAACCTATGTACATAAACACATATAAGGGTCTATGAATTTGTTTCTCTAGTCTACCTGGACTAACACATATGGTACCTTGGGAGTGGGGTACTAGAGAAACACATCATAAAAATGGAGAGTAGATGCTTGCTTGACCGCTCCCTCGTGGAAATTTTTCTTCTTGGGATAGCCAGAGGTCAGATATGGCCTTACAGTTTGCTGTGTTGTTTTCTGGAGGGAATGTGGAAAGTTAAAGTTTTGATTATTTTTGTTTGGTTGTAGTCTTTGGTTATTCTTGTGTGAATTACCAAAAATGAATGCTGTTAGTGTATATTTTGTGCTCAGGGGACAAAATTGCCCCTTGAATTTCTCAGAGCTGCTCAGGAAAATGGTTGACAGAAGGTCAAAATGGCTAAAAAAAACCCCACCTTGCATATATCTTGATGCTCTAAGAGGCCTAATTCCATATTTTGTATCAATAGAATAGTTTAGATAAGGATTGAACTTGACTGTTTTAAGAATTAAGTTTAGTATCTGGTTCTACTTTGTATATACTGATTTCCTCTGCTTATTATTGTTGATATAAGGATTTATATAAATGACTATTGGGCAGTATGAAAATAGAGAGCTTGTGAGCCCACTTGTCTTGAGTCATTAAAATTTGATCTTTAAATGGGTTTAGGACACACCTACAAAGAGGGCTCTGAAAAGATAAGCCCCACCCAGTGTCTTAAGTGCTCACAACATTCAAATGTAAAGAGACATGTTTAGGGGCTGTTGACAGATTGAAGAAAAATAGGACTTGAAGCACTTCGATTCTGTCCTATAGAATCTCCATGGCAGTCCTTATAATCTATGCCTAAACAGTTGTCATTGACTTAATTTCAACTCATAGAAACCCTACATTGGGCTTCGGAAACTATAAATCTTTGAGAGCAGACAGTCCCATCTTTATTTTGAGGAGTGGCTGGAGTTTCTTCCAGGGAACAGATGGTTGGAGGTGAATTGTCAATCTTGGCTAGCCGTCCTGTTGTTGTTAGGTGCCAGTGAGTCCATTCATGCTCATAGTGAGCCAGTGCACAGCACGATGAGTCAGAGCTCAGTCCCGCACCATCCTCGCTATTTTCACAGTCACTTTGGCAATCCATCTTATTGAAAGTCTTCCTCTTTTTTGCTGCCCTTATAGTTGATCAAGCATGATGTCTTTTCACAGGAACTGGTCTCAACTGATAAAATGTCCAGAGTACATGAGACACAAAATCTCACCATCCTTGATTCTAAGGAGCATTCTGGTAGCCCTAGCTCGCTCCATGTGTCTTGCTCACCACATTATTGTTGCTATGTCCCTTAACAATCAATTGGAAATACCTTTCATGTCCTTCCTCTCCTCTCCAGTCTCAGTCACAGAGTCATCAGAGAGCCTCTGATCTTACATGTGAACAACTACAACAAGTTTCACAACCTTATACCCAATCATATGCAACAAACGGCTGTAGGAGGATTAGTAATCCTGAATCACTACACCAATTTCCTCCTCTCCTATTCTACTAACTCAGGGTTCTTCCTTGCTCATTAAACAGTCAATATTATGTTGTTGTTAGGTGCCATCAAGTTAGTTACAATGCTCAATGACCCTATGCACAACAGAATAAACTATAACTAAAACTACAAATATAGGAATGGAAAAAACTCTTCTTTTGTTCGTATGCCTAATAAAATTATCCTTAGAATCAAATAGACCTGTTCTCAAGAATTCCATGAAGTTCCATACCCAAAACCTGTTCTTGAGGAAGAAAAGTCTCCAAATTTTATTGAGTTTATATTTTATTGAGTCATCTTTATTAGGTCTTAGTAGAACAAATTAAAGACAAAGACAAATCACTCAGATGAGGGAGACCATCATCATGAGACCACAATGGTGTCCAGAGGATTTATAATCATGAGGCTAATTATAGAACACAGAAAAGAAATTCTGGTTGGCAAGCAGATCATGTTAACATTGTAGTAGGTGAGATACATAATTAGGAAAGAGCTAGGGATCATGATTGGAATACTTACACTGTTATAACTTAGAAACATGTATATGACTGGTTCTGGGGCTTTCTGGCCATCTTGGTCAAAGTAGGACTTCTGACCGTGTAGTACCGGGATACCAATTTCCACTAAGATCACATGCACGCAAGTCCCGTGAGTATAAGACGGCCCCTCACTGGGTTGACCACACCAAAAGAGAAACCAAAACTCGCTCCCAATGAGTCGATGCTGACTCATAGTGGTTCTGTAGGGCAGGGTAGACTGCCCCTGTGAGTTCCCGAGCCTCTTTATTGAAGTAGAAAGCCCCATCTTTCTCACACGCAGTGCCTGATGATTTTGAACATCTGACCTTGATGATCGCAGCCCATTGAGTAACTATTTACAAACTTCTCTACCTGAGAGCAAAACTATTTACAATGCTGGTTAATGGTCAGAAAAATACTCAGACAAAATACCCATTTATAAACTATCAAGGGCTCATGAGGGAGGGGGGAGCGGGAAGGGAGGGGGAAAATGAGGACCTAATGTCAGGGGTTTAAGTGGAAAGAAAATGTTTTCAGAAACGATGTACAATGTGCTTTACACAATTGATGTGTGTATGGATTGGGATAACAGTTGTATGAGCCACTAATAAAATGTTAAAAAAAAATACTCAGATGGAAAATGAATTTAAGTCAAAACTGAAAGTGGAGTTAATGCGCTCACATGACCTTCAGCAAAGCAAGTGTTCACAGTTTAAGCTGAGTACAACCCTCAGACCCCTTCCCCATGTAGTTGAACTATTAACCTATAATTTGGCAGGGGTTGTGGTGAGGATCAACAGAGAAGTGTTGATCTAACAGTTTAGATTCTTTGTAATGTTCTGCCAATAAGAATCTAGACCTGGAAACTTACCTTATTGCTTGTTTCAGGGAAGTTGGCACATGGTCTCCGGATCCAACTGCAGAGTTCAGACCCTAAATGAATGTCTACTAAAGGAAACCTCACAAGATTATAGGTAAGGTGGGATTTATAAACACAATATAAGCATATATTCCCCTTAGCTGGCCACTTGGGAAAGCCACCAAGCAAGGACCTTTAGCCTAAGAGCATGCAGTTCATGATGCAGCAGAGCCGCCATGTTAGGCAGCATGATTACTTAGAAAGAAACTGTTTTAAGTACTGTCTTCATGAAGGTAACAAGGGCAACAATTAGGCCTGACAGGAAAGATGAGGTTTTAGAAAACTAGCAAGGCATTTGTGAATTTTGCCTCTTCTTTTCTGGGTTTTTCTCTCTACTACACATTAAACTTACTACTTCACAACTTTCTTCTTAGTTTGGCCAACATATGGGTTGAAATCTAAAATAGCAGTTTATTTTCTGCCATTTCTATGTTGGAAACTTGCAGTAGGTGTTGGAATCTGCATTTGCATTTGCTGTACCAACAATTTCAGATGACTTAGCTACATCTCTTTGCTGTTAAAGAAATGCAGTGTGATAATAATAACTCAAACTATTCCTGATAGTTAATGACCCTCATCTTCATATTTTGGGGCAATTAAAAGTTATTTTCTGGTCTATACATCTGAGACACATGTTCATTGGCCTCGCTGTTTTGAGGAGTTATGTCCCTGGAAGAAGGTGACTTTGCATCAACTCAAAGTTTCTCACAAAACATATCCAAGTTCTTACAGGTGTCGCTTATGCCCATGCAACAGAAAGATGGACAGATCCTTTATCTGGCCTTCAACTGTGTTTTTTTCAGAAACAGACTCTGAAATTCAAACTATGGTCAGGAAACATTTTGAGTGAAAAGGTGTTCTCAGTGGCATTGATGAGGAAGGGAGAATGGGCAGAGTAGAGGGTGAAGCTGACCTGCAATGCTGTTGCAACGAAGGCTTCTCTTTCATGGGGGAACACTAAGGAGTCTTTTGGCTCAATGGTTAAACACTCCGCTGCCAACTGAAAGCTTGCTGCTATGAACCTGCTGGTGCCTGTGGAGGAGAAAGATCTAGCAATGTGCTCAAGTAAGGATTACAGCCTAGAAAACTATGTTACAGTTCTATTCTATCACATTGGGTTAGTATGGGTTGAAATCAATAAGACATACCTAACAACAACATTGAGCAGAATGGATTTTTACTGCTGCCCTAAATTAATTGAATATAGTTGGATCTTTGTTCCTTTGCATCAGACAGTTATTAGCTGCAGGCTACACCTTGGAAGAAAGTATACCCCTGGCTCAGGCAGTTCCTTGTGGTTGAAAGAAGGAGCTGTGCTCAGCACTGATAGTCCCATGTGGTAGGGGAGAAGAGAAAGATATCTGCTGGCACAGTGGGTTGTGCATTGGACTGCTAAAGAGAAAGGCAATAGTTTGAACCCATCAGCTGCTCCATGGGAGCAAGATGAGGCTTTCTGCTCCTATAGAGATGAACCATCTTGTAAACCCAAAGGGACCACTGTACTCTGCCCTATTGATTCACCATAGCGTTAATCAACTGGATGCCAGTGGGTTTGTGTTTACAAGAGGACAGGTTGGATGTGCCTTCCCTGAAGAAATGATCTAAATAAAGATTTGTATCTCCATGTGAATTTGGATGATAAAGCTTAGCCCCCAGGGAAATTAAACCTTCTGCTGTGGGCTCATTAGCTTTTGTCTATTGCACTAACCAGTCACATGAGACTTAAGAAGCATTCATTACAGAGGGAATGAAGGTGACCAGTTCATTTCTGGTGGCAGAGTGCTACTGCATGTAGCTGAATGATATCATTCAGTGATAGAAGGATAAGACAGAGAAAATAAAAACTTACTTCTGAAATTCTATCCAGGCGTGAGATGTGAAAGAGTAACATTGACTTCATTTAAAATATTCTATCTAAATATATATATATATATTCACGTTTTAAAAAGCAGTCAAAACTAATACCCAGTACATTTCATGGGGTCCTTGATGAATACAACCTTTCAAAAGAAGATCACCAAGCTGTTCTTCTGATGAAATTTTGGTTGGATTCCAACCACCAACCTTCTGGTTAGCAGTCAAGCGCTTGACCCAAAGATCATCAGTCACTCCTTAGAATGCTACCTTACTGCCATCTACTTGTCCCAACCTCACACAGGGTTCCAAGTCCTTGTAAATCCTTATGGGAAGAGATCACCTCTGCTTTCTCTGGAGGAGTGACTGGTGGGCTTGCGGGGGAACAGTCCAACACTCACCTTTCAGTGCCAATTGTCACGAAAATGACCTCTCAGAAAGTCAGGAAAAATAACTGTGTTTTGACAAATAAGAATGGAAAGAATCAATCACCAGCATGGCAGTTCTTTGACGCATAAGAAATGTCAACTGAAGTCTTTCAAGTGCAAGAAGCAATAGGATGCGCATGGTCCAGTGGTATGCCAGAAGGTGACTACTACCGCGTACCCAGAGCGCCTAGAAAAAGATTGATAGGAGGGATTCATCCTGGGGGAAAGACATCATGCTTGGAAAAGTACAGGGTCAGCAAAAAAAGGAAGACTTTTTCTTTCAATAAGTCGTTTTATTGGAGGCTCTTACATCTCTTATAACAACCCATGCATCAATTGTATCAAGCACATTTGTACATATATTGCCATCATCATTTCCAAAATTGTTTCTTTCTTTTTTGTCTTACTTTTATTGGAGGCTCTTACATCTCTGACCTCAATCCATACAGTCATCCAGTGTATCAAGTACATTTGCACATATGCTGCCATCATCATTTTTATTTTTTTAATCGTTTTATTAGGGGCTCATACAACTCTTATCACAATCCATATACACATCAATTGTGTAAAGCATAATTGTACATTCATTGCCCTCATCATTCTCAAAACATTTGCTCTCCACTTAAGCCCCTGGCATCAGGTCCTCTTTTTTTTCCTTCCTTTCCGGTTCCCCCCTCCCTCATGAACCCTTGATAATTTATAAATTATTATTTTGTCATATCGTGCCCTGTCCGACATCTCCTTTCACCCACTTTCTGTTGTCTGTCCCCCAGGGAGGAGGTTATAACTTGTAATTGGTTCCCCCTTTCCAACCCACTCTCCCTCTACACTCCCAGTATCGCCACTCACACCACTGGTCCTGAAGGGATCATCTGCCCTGGATTCCTTGTGTTTCCAGTTCCTAACTGTACCAGTGTACACCCTCTGGTCTAGCCAGACTTGCAAGGCAGAATTGGGATCATGATAGTGGGGGGCGGAGGAAGCATTTAGGAACTAGAGGAAAGTTGTATTTTTCATCGTTGCTACATCGCACCCTGACTGGCTCGTCTCCTCCCCAAGATCCCTCTGCAAGGGGATCTCCAGTGGCCTACAAATGGGCTTTGGGTCTTCACTCTGCACTCCCTGCCTCATTCACTATGTAAGATTTTTTGGTCTGATGATGCCTTAAACCTGATCCCTTTGACACCTTGTGATCGTACAGGCCGGTGTGTTTCTTCCATGTGGGCTTGTTGCTTCTGAGCTAGATGGCCACTTGTTTACCTTCAAGCCTTTAAGACCCCAGACGCTATATCTTTTGGTAGCCGGGCATAACTAGCTTTCTTCACCACATTCGCTTATTCACCCGCTTTGTCTTCAGCAGTTGTGTTGGGAAGGTGAGCATCATAGAATGCCAATTTGATAGAATTGCATTGAGGGAGTACTTGAGTGGAGGCCCAGTGAAGACTTTCAAGGGCATAGTTGTTATTTTATATATGATCATTACAAGTCTGAGCCAGCTCAATACCAACATCCTTGCTGATGTTCTTTCTAGATTATTCTTTCTCAAAATTTGAGTGCCTAGGAACCCTGGGTGTATTCTGATGTCACAATGCCTCAGGAATGTAGAAGTTATATAAGTCCTTGGGTAAATTTAGCATATCATTAGTTACTATTTGCTAAGAATTTGGTCAAGTAGCATTATTTCTCTAAATCTAATTTCCCAACCTCTTAAGATAGGACTAATAACTTCCTGCTGCTGATTTGAAAATTAGTTTTCTTACATAAATAGAGCTTTGCATAGCACTTGGATCTATTCAAATAACTTTTAGATCTATAGGCTAAAAAAGTAAAACCTAAGAGATCTTTGGAATTCATCTTATTATCCATAGATTCATAAGAAATCATCTTAAAGGCCAGTGGGATAAAATGACAATGTCTTATTAGCTCACGTCTATGTAGACTAGCTGGGCTCAGCAGGGTGGTTTTTATTTGGTCTCAGTTGCAGTTAGATATCAGCAGGGGCTTCAGGAATCTGGAAGCCAGTCTAAACTCTACATCTAAGACAGCTCACTCACATGGCTCCCAACTTAGCCTAGATGCCCAGTGAACGCTCAGCTGGAGCTGCGGAGCCCAGTATGTGTGAATGGTTTCTTCATGGTAGGTTGGGCTTCTACCAGCATGATGAACAGGTTCCAACAGAGGACATATCAAGAATAAGTGTACTAAATAGCAGGAAGAATTTGTCAAGTTTGCCGACAGCTGTATACAATTCCCCCACTGTCATTTTACTCACCTTTATTGGTCCATGAAGTTACAGAATCTGCTCACTGAGAGATGAAAAAGTAATATATATTGATAGGAGAAAGGCCAGGTCATATCACTGAAGAATATGTGGGATTCTTATTCAGATATAGTTCTGTCATTGTGGAAAATGTAATTAGACAAAATGGTTTAATTTAATAAAATCCATGACAGCTCTTACTCTAAAGTGAGCTTGTTTCATGACAGAGGCAAACACTGTGACACTCACAACCATTTTACACAGAGAGAGACTTTGCTAGCAATAATTTTGAAAGCATGTCACAAGCATTATCAAATAAATTGGCAGTTAAAAGGAAATGCTGTTATCTAAGAAGTCAATGAACAATGCTTTCCTTTAAGGTCAGTTTATTGGTTTTCATCCCAGGAAGAAGTCCTTGTCTAAATGGTTGTACTGTGCGATGTTTCCTGAGACAAGCTAAACCCTGCAGTGATTATGATGGACAGAAGGGTGCATAGGTTGAAAAAAATCACTCCTTGGATAGCGAATTCAAAAGCCTTAGTATCTAAAAGAACAAAGACAGATAGCAAAAACTGTGGCATGTTGTCTTGCAGTAATTCAATAACACATTTGAATGCAAACTCTTCAAATCCTCAAGACCCAATCTCACCTTTTGAAATATTTGGATATTACTAATCCCAATGCTATCTGGCAAGTAATAAATGGCACTATATTTTCTTCCTTACCACTTCAATAACATTTTAAAAATTATATTTTATGCCATTTTTATGAGATAGATATTACATACAAAAGCCATTGTTTTTACTTAATCTCCACATAGATATTTAAAAGGTATTTGGGATGAGGAAGTGGTTAGTCTTACAAAATCCTATCATGTGATCTACAACTCTGTTTCTTTCACCAAGGCTGTATTTCCCAAATACTGTTCCTTTATCTTTGTTTCCAACTTTTGCATTCCAATCATCAATAATTTTAAATACATCTTGATTACATGTTTGGTCAATTTCAACAACACATAGACTTCTCTATATGGAAAACATAGAAATCAACTTAATTACATCTGCAAGAAGAGACTTGGAGACATTCAATTTCAGCAACTAAAATTTAGGTCTGGAGTCAAATGTGAAACAGACCAGCAGTTAATCATATGCAAGTTCAGGGTAAAGTTGAACAAAATTAAACAAGTCCATGTGAGTCAAAATATGACCTTGAGTATGTCTCACCTGAATATCAAGAACATTTCAAAAACAAATTTGACCAATTGAACAATAATGACAGAAGACGTGATGATGTGTGGGATAGCAGGAAGAACATCACACAGGAAGAAGGCAAAAGTCATTTAAAAAGGAAGGAAAGACAATATCGAAGTGGATGTCAGAACAAATGCTGAAAGTTGCTCTTAATCTTGGAGTAACTCAGGCAAATGGAAGAAATGATGGAGTTAAAGAGCTTAACAAATTATCAAAGGGCAGCTTTAGAACATAAAGTTAAGCATTATAGTAGAATACCCAAAGACCTAGAGTTAGAAAACAGAAAAAGAACATGCTCAGCATATGGTAAGCTGAAAGAACTAAAGTAAAAATTCATGCCATAAGTCACAGTATTAAGAGACTCCATGAGCAAAATATTCATTGATGCAGGCAGCATCAAAAGAAGATGGAAAGAATAAATAGAATATCATATGAACGAGTTGACATCCAACATTTTGAGACAGCATAGGTTAAGAATCAATGGTACTGAAAGCATTAACCAAAAACAATACTCCAGGAATAAATGGAATATCAATGGAAATACTTAATAAACTGAGAAAACCCTGAAATAACACACTCATCTATGCGAAATTTAGAAGACAGCTCCTGGTTAACTGACTAGAAGAGATCCATAGTTCTATCCGTGCCAAAGAAAGGTGGCTCAAATTACAGAAAAATATTAAGATCACATGCAACTAAAATTTTACTGAAGATCATCCAACAACAGTTGCAGCAGTACATAGATAGGGAGCTTCCAGAAGTTCAGGCTGGATTCAGAAGAGGATATGTAACGAGGGATATCATTGTTGATGTCAGATGGATCTTGACTGAAAGCTGAGCATACCAGAAAGATGTTTTCTTGTGTTTCATTAACTATGCCACGGCACTCAACGGTGGGAATCCTAACTAACTGTGGATAACCTTTAGAAGAATGGGAATTCCAGAGCACTTCATTGTGCTCATGCAAAACTTGTACATGGATCACAGGAGGCAGTTGTGTGAGCAGAAAAAGGAAATACTACATGGTTGAAGATAAAGGACTGTATCCTCTCACCATACTTATTCAAGCTCTATTCTGAACATATAATCAGAGAAGGTGGATTATATGACATGGCATGTTCCATCAGGATTGGAGAAAGGCTTATTAACAACCTGCAATAAGCAGATGATACAACCTTGGATGCTAAAAGTGAGGAGGCACTGAAGAGCTCGCTGAAAAAGATCAAGGATTAGAACCTTCCATATGGATTTACAACGAAATGTAAAGAAAACCAAAATACTCACTACTGGACCTATAGATCATATCATGCTAAATGGAGAAAAGATTGACAATGTTAAGGATTTTGTCTTATTCGGATCCAAAATCAATGCTCATGGAAGCAGAAGTCAAGTTATCAAATGACACATCACAATGGGTATATCTATTCCACAAGACCTCTGTAAAAGGTTGAAAACTAAGGGTGTTACATTGAGGACTAAGGTGCACCTGACCCAAGCCATAGTGTTTGTAATCGCCTTAACGGCATGTGAGAATTGGCCATTACATAAGCAAGATTAAAGAAAAATCAGTGCTTTCAAATTGTGGTTTCTGGCAAAGAGCATCAAAAGTGCCATAGATTGCCAAAAGAACCCACAAATCTGTCTCGGAAAAAGCGCAAGAATGCTCCTTAGAAGCAAAGAGGGCAGGACCTGGTCTCACATACTTTGGACAGTTATCCAGCGGTACCAGTCCCTGGGAAAGGAAATCCTGAGGGGCCCTGTAAAGAGGAAGATACTCGATGAGATAATTGACACCATAGCTACAACAGTAGTCTCACACATAGGGACACTTGTGAGGATGGGGATAGTCTAGTTGTGTTGTACGTCAGGTTATTATGGATTGGAACCAATGCCATGGCACCTAACAACAGCTGCATCGTACATATGAAAGCCATTTCCTTATAAAAGCCAATTTGTGGGCCTTTATAGAATAGACTCCTATTTCTAAAGACTTCCGTTAAATACAGAGAGAATAATATCAAGGTATTTTTCCAACAACTAATAGACCAGTAAGACTTATTTTGTTTTGATTTTATCCTCTTGCTTAGCCATATCATGATATTTCTTCTTACATCAGTACTCTACTTCTTATACATACTAGACATTGTAAGACATTACAATAGTTAATTATATTATGCATTATATCTCTTAATTTAATAATGTATCAACAACAATTCTATTCATTGTCATCAAATCATATTATTTTCTTTTAAACTTGCTATTGTGATGTAGGTGAAGGTTTACAGAACAGATAATAATCAGTTTTACATTCAACAATTTATGCATAATTTTGTTTCAACTCATCTGTGTTAATGCCCTCAATGTACCATCTCTTATCCTACTTCCTACCAGCTTTGCTTCCATTCTTCCTCCTTTCCAACCCTCCTGCTGTTGAGTAAATGCTGCCCTTTTGATCTTAAATGTTTGATATTCTAACAGGACCATTGATTCATGTCCAGAATGGAAGGATGACTGAGGGTCAGAGTCTTAGTGATCTCACCAATCTCTATCCAACTGATGAGTCTGGTCCCTTTTATGATTTTGAGTTCTGTTCCATGTCATTCTCTCACTCTTTCTGAGACTTTCTAATGTGATCTTTCCCAGAGCAGTCGGTCATGACAGCTGGGCATCATCTAGTTCTTCCACTATCCAAGTTTTGAAAATCAATGTCTTATTTTAGTGACCATTTACTTGCTCCAAATGATAGACAGGATTATACTACAGAAACTGACCAGAAATTCAATTCATGTCTTCAAATAATTAACAAAGTTAATGTCATCTGTACTGCTGAATTAATTTAGTAGTTTTCAGTCACTAATTGTCCTGTTCTGCTCTCAGACCTTAGTGTTATTAATCAGCCATTTGACTAATTCAGACAAAATTACTCTTTGCCAGAATGGTGAATGGCCTACAGAGCCCTTGGGAGGAGCTCAACATTCAATTCTTGGTATTTATCAAACTACTCATATATTTCTCTGACAAATTATATTTTTATTTAAATGATGAACTCCTGATTTTACTTCATTGATTATTGGAAGGGATTTTGAGGAGAGCACAGGATAAATCTGGCAACAAGGAAACTAGCTGCTCCCATGATTTCTCTTCAGGAAAAAAACATGACATTCAAGGTCAAGATGGACTCTGAGCTGAGTGCCTCTAGTCAAGACACCATCACGGCCTTGTAACAGAGGACAGGGTCTTTCTGGGGAACCCCCAGGATGGAGTGTTGCAAGTATTACAGAGCCTGGCCATTTCTGCCCAATAGAAGACTCTTGTAACAGTCAACCATTGCTCCAGGCTTCCCTCTCTACGGCCTGGTATACAATCATAGTCTGAGACATGCATTATAGATAAGCATCATAGTCTGACATTCCCTTTGTCCACTTCTGCTTCCTCCTGCATTTCCTTATACAGGTGCCAGGACCAGCATCACAACCTGAACACTTTCCTACCTAATCATGCTTTCTTCCCCATTACCTTTAATGAGCATACTTCCCTCCATTAGACCTCTTACCCTCCTAACTCTGTCTCAAGCTTGACAAGTCAACGTATTAGGTTTTCTCAACCAACAACTATATGTCCCATAGTTTAGAAGTAAAATGGAACAATCTGGTGGAACTTCATTGAGAGAGAGACCTTATCTGTATTTATAGGCTCTGCAAGAGGTAGATAAGCAACTGATAGAAGAAAAGGAAATTCTGGGGAGAGAAGCTCAAGAAAGGATGAGACGAGAAAAGCACAAGCTGTTTTTGGATAACAGCTGGTAGATCTACTACTCTGGAGGGAACGCCACTGCAAAAAGTCAGACACGTCCAACTTTCACAATAAATTTTTCATAAGACCTACTGCCAGTGTCCGAAATGCCTGATAAAACATCTTAGTCCAAGAGCATCATCATGGTTCATCCTAAGGTCTTATTTTGTAAGATTTACTGTCTTTGGTAAGTATCACATTCTTTTATTCTCATTGTGAATTCAAATAGAAAGCTCACCTAAGTTTGTTCCAAGGCAAAAAGAGGTACATTTTCAAAGCTACTTCCTCGACTGGAGCACATAATATAGTGTCCTTTGGACTCTTTCCCAGATAATCTGAATGTGATCCTTCACTTTTATGGACTTCTTTTGTCCTTGGGAGACACAAATGGTTAACTGCTTGACTATTACATTAATGGTCAATGGTTAGGAACACCACCACCCCAAGTAAGCATGTATTACCCCCAGGCCTGTTGATCTGCTTCCAAAGGTCCTAACCTTGAGAAACCTATGGATTGTATCTACTGTGCATTATGAGTTGGAATTGATTCAATCACCACTAACAACAAGCACTGAGACATTGAGTGCCATTGGTGATTCATTGGTAGGACCCGTGATTTCCACTCAGAAGACCTGGGTTTATTTCTGGCCAACATACCCAATGTATAGCCACCATGCATCTGCGATTGGTTGCTCATATGCTGTTATGATTCTGAACAGTGTTTACCAGAGCTCCCAGGCAAAGACAGACTAGGAAGAAAAGTCCAGCAATCTACTTCTGAAAATCAGTCCATGAAAACCCCATGATCCCAATAGTCTGATGGCACAAAATTGGGTGGCATCCTATCCTAGTGTGCATGGGACTCCCATGAATCAGCACTGGCTCTTTGGCAGCTAACCACACAGTGCAGACATGAAACATTATTTTGTTCATATAACCTCCAGTCACGTCAACAGTTCAGGAGGGAATTTTCATTGAATTATGAATCCAGTCCTTGACCATTATTTCTAAATACAGATATTTGCTCCACAGTCTAGGCTTTCCTTAAGAAAAACAAACAAACAAACAAACAAACAAACAAAACCCTCAAACCAAATTCACTGCCATCAAGTTAATCCTGACTCATAGGTCAGGGTAAAACTGCTCCTGTGGATTTCTACGGTGTTAATACTCACAGGAGCAGCAAACCCCCTCTTTCTACTTCGGAGTGGCTGATAAACTCTGAATGCTTGCAGGTAACAACTCAATGTATATCTCACTAGACCGTCGTGGCATAGGATCTCTATGAGTCACCATCGGCTCGATGGCAGTGAGTGTGATTTGGTTCGGTGGCATGGTGGGTTACACATTGGAACATTAACTACAAGATCAGCAGTTAGAAGCCACTAGCCATTTGCAGGGGGGAAAGATTTGTAAAGATTTACCATCTTGGAGAACTCCAAAGGCAGTTCCACCCTGCCCTTAGCTTCACAATTGACTTGAGGGGAGATTAGTTGGGGTTTGGTTCACAAATCACTATGTCCCTCCAGAAAATATGCCCTCAGTGCCCCTTTTAATTGCTTTACACCCTCTCTACACTTACTAACCTGCCTTAATTCCAAAGAGCAGGTCATGTACTTATGCAAAAGTAAGCATGATGTGAGGGCGTAGGATGACCACATCAGGTCACAACATGGAAGAAGACCACATGATGGCGTAACTGCCAAATCACATCCTTAGCTAACTGCAAAACCACAGAGAATCATGGCCCAGGCAAGTCAACACCTAACTTAAGCCATCATAGTAAGAATTTTGCCCCACACCTTGACATTCATTACTGCTATATGTCATTAATAGGCCAAATAACCAGAGTCCATGTTGTACTATTGCTCTAAATTTGAAATGTTGGATGAGATAGGCAAGAGGTGACGAGTATGTAGGGATTATTATAAGAGCTGTAAGAGCCCCCAATGAAATGGTTTATATTTTTAAAAAAGAAAGTGAAGAGTAAGTGTTTAGTGTCAGAATTTGATAATTACTCCCTCCAAGTGCTTCCTGAGCTCCCTAAAAGGTATCATGTCCCCACCCCTCTCACTGCTAGTGACATAGAGAAAGAATCCAGTAGCAAAGGGAAAAAGAATTGGAGTTACAGATTTCATTTTAACCTGCAAGCAAGCCTGCAAATTATTCTTCAAATGGATACATGCAGTCTCAAAATAGTAACACACTTGTGCTGACAGATGGAGGTGCAGATAGAGAAATGCATGCAACTGCTGCCTGAAGCACTTCCACCTGTCCCCGGCCTCCTGTGTCTGCACATTGAGCCTCACCCTGCCCACTCACAGGCAAGCCCTGTGACTTTTTCGGGCCTTTCACAGTGAAGTGAATTGTGTGAGGGGCTCATTGTTAAGACTGTACATCCAGATGGAACCAGGAGTTTTTTTTTTTCCCTAGGATAGTAGGACTTTGTAATAATAAAAAAATAAACAACTCTTGTGGTTTTTCACAGATAAATTATAGGAGAGGAAACAATAAAACTGTGAAGGGGAAGGAGGATGGGGAATGAGAGCGAAGAATGAGGAAACTGGAGGAATAAAAAGGAAAAATAAAATCTCCCTCAAGCTGCAAGCAGCTTTGTTTTCGTTCCTTCTTTCTTGGAAAAAAAAAGGAAAAAAGGCTCCTCCTCTATCGTTTTCATCCTTGCTGTATAATGCAGAGTAAGATAAACAATATTCTCCACCAAAACCATAATTCAAAGGCATCAGCTCCAATATTTGTTATTGATGTGGATGCAAAAATCCAGTCTATGCTCATGCATTTCAATGTGCACCAATCCAACATGAAGTCAATTTAGAACGTCACTGCTATTTGTACTACTTCAACTTGAACTTTTCTGTATTATCATTCAACCCTGAGATAGTTTATTGTGCCAGGCTGGCCAATAAAAACATGTGGGATTAATTGAAGGGCAGAGAGATAAATAGTTCGGCGAGCCTCGCCTTTCTTGTCTCTCGCTCTTTGATCATCGGACCAGTGGGCGGCTGTGCCTCAGTTTGCAAGCTACACTCCCTGTGGGACACCTAACCTGTGGACGGTGTCGCTGTAAGTTGAGGTTACTTTAGGACCTGCTTCGCCA
Organism: Echinops telfairi; assembly: GCF_000313985.2. Lineage (NCBI taxonomy): Eukaryota > Metazoa > Chordata > Mammalia > Afrosoricida > Tenrecidae > Echinops > Echinops telfairi. Next base: position 55,015,621 of record NW_022103899.1, on the reverse strand, counting down.
TGCAATTGGAATTTACATCTCTTGAGCTGGAGACTGACTGTTGGTGACCTGCCTTGCTGTTGGCTGCCTGTGTCGGAATAGCCTGAATCTCTCTACCTGGCGGCCCTCATGACTTGAAGGGCTGCCGGTGTCTCACAACTCTCTAACACGTTTGAATTATACTGAGCCATTTGTACTGTTTTATAATTTAACTGCCTATTTCTTGTATTATTTATCTATCTACCTGTATAACTGCTTTATAATTTAACTGTTTATTTCTTGTGCTATCTATCTATCATCTATCTATCTATCTATCTATCTATCTATCTATCTATCATCTATCTATCATCTATATATCTATCTATAATTACTAGCAATCTGGTTTTGTCTCTCTAGAGAACCCTGTCTAACACAAACCCAAAAGAAAAAACTTCTAATATGGAGCAAACAGCCACAAAAGTTGCTACATTGAATCCACTGCATTACACTTTAAAACATGCTACTTAAGTGATTGTCATATGTACCATATGTTTTTGCTAATTCAAACAGATCATCGTTTTATTTTTTACAATGCCTATTTTTTAAGCATTGTAAATTCAGTTTGGTTCTAAATTCCTTACCTAAATTCAGTTTGGGTCTAAACCCAAACCCCTATGTCATTGAGTCAATTCCTATTCATAAGGGCTTTAAACTCCAAAAACCAAACTCACTGCCATCAAGTAGACTCTGACTCAGAGAGACCCTATAGGACAGGGTAGAATTGCCCCTGTGATTTTCTGAGACGGTAACCTTCCTTATACAGGAGTAAGAAGCCTCATCTTTCTCCTGAGGGGCAGCTGGTGGAGTCTGCCAAACTCGAAGTTAGGAGCCCAATGGATAACCACTATGCCACCAGGGCACCTCAGCACAGGATAAATCTATGCTGAATAGAATATTAACTCCCTTAAACGTAGTGTTTTAAGAAAGATTTTATTGTACAACATAAAATCATAATGGCCAGAAATCTTCCATAGTAAGGAAATTTGCCCTTGTTTCTCATATGTTGTCATAATTGTTAGCTTATAATTTGTCATTAGATTTATAAGTCTTGAGCATTTAACACTTTTAATATAATTACTTCCCTAATTATGTTCTTTTGTAACTTTTCCTTTTATTGATATGCTTAACCCAAGATTAAAATTTTGTATGATCTCATCTAGTGTAATATGGATTTATTATAATAAACTAGCTTAGAAATTAATTCCTTTAGGATACAAGTGAGGGATATTTCAAGAAAATATTTTAATTAAGGCATTTCTCTTGATTTCTTCCAATATATGTTAGATTTATTTTGTTCCATTTGAAATATCCTTTAATGGGTTCATGAGGATAGGTGTGGTAGTTACATAATCTGGTGTCAATTTGGGATTTGACAGGATTAAGAGTGAAGGGGTGGAGTCTAGTCTGTCTACCGGGATATAGCCAATGAGGCCTTTGTGTGGGCATGACCTTCCCTAGAGGATTCTAGGAATTCCTGTATTTCCTCCTTGGAGGTGGGAGACACACTCTCTCTGTACTCATTCCCTGGGAGATGCTCTACTGACAAGACACATGGCACTACGCTGATAGACCCCCGTGCCCTGGAAACTGGAGAAGCCTGCCAGTGCTGAGATGCTTCTACCACCACTAGATCCATGAGACTTTGCACCCACTGACCTATGATTTTCCTGCATTCAGCTTCATTGCATGTGTTTCATAAGTCTGAAGAGGACTTTATAGATTGGTATCAGACATATGGGCTAATGTCGGACTTACAGACTTGATCTGGACTGGGCTGGGATGCTTTCTCAATATTGAACTGCTCTTTACATAAAGCTTTTTCCTATACATATGATCGTGTCCATGAATTTGTTTCTCTAGTCTACCTAGACTAACACAATGGGGAAGGGAGGGACAAAGGATGAACTGATACTGTGGCCTCAAGTAGAAAGAAAATGCTTTGAAAATGATGATGGCAACATATGCACAAATGTGATTGATACAATTGGTGTATGGATTGTTATAAGAGCTGTTAAGAGCCCCCAATAAAATGATTTAAAAAAAAATAAATATCCTTTAATGATCCCCAAACTAATTTTTCGATGATTTTTACTGGTTAGTCATTTATACCAATATAATTAATTGATTCAATTCATATTTTCCACAGTTCCTTAACATTTCATATTTGTGCTGTATTAAATCCCCGTATTTTACATCCAATTCAGAAGACTATTTCGTTTTGTTGATATTTTTTCTTTCATTTAAGTATTTTCATTGTAATCTAATTACATTTAAATTATACTTTCATGCAATTTAAATGTCATTACAACTACATTACATTTTTACTTAAAACTAAAATACACCTTAATGTCAGAAGAAGCTAGTTCCGGAATAGGGACATCATGGTTGGTAAAGTGGAGGGGCAGCAGAAACTAGGAAGACCCTCAAAGTCCTGAATTAACACAGTGACTGAAACGGGCTCCAGTACAGGCACAATTGTGAGGATGTCAAAGACCAGGCAGTGCTTCGTTCTGTTGTGCCTAGGGCCATTATATGGAGGAAGTTAGTCAAGCGTTGTAAGAACAACAGCAATGTCTGGAAAGCTAGTCCCCTCTTTCTTT
>NW_022103899.1:55004269-55012088 GCF_000313985.2 Echinops telfairi | reverse complement strand
TGTGCTTCTTCTCTGTGGACTCTGTTGTTTCTGAGCTAGATGGCCGCTTGTTTGCCAACAAGCCTTTAAGACCCCAGACACTATATCTTTTGATAGCTACTAGATGGTTTTGTGTGATTCCTTTTATTGTTTAAAAAAATTTTTTTATTGTGAATCAGCGAATGTTTACAGAGCAGATCATCAATTTTCCATTCAACAACTCAAATACATTATATTTCATCTCATTCATTGCAATACCTCGATGCAAAAATTTTCCCTTTATTTCACATAAAATTCTTTGAGGCACTTTAATTGGTATGGTTTTGAATTTATCAACTTAGTAAAAACTAATATTTTTGCCAAGGTGAAGCTTTTGTATCCCCGAATCAAATATGTTTTTCTACTACTACCACCACCTACTGCCTTTGAGTTAATTCCAACTCATAATGGCCTTGTAGAACAGAGTAGAACTTCCCCATCAGGTTTCTAAGATAGTGAGTCTTTATGGGGGTAGATATCCTCATCTCACTCCTAGGAGCTGTTGGTGGGATTAAAGTACTGACCTTGCAGTTAGCAGCCCATGATTGTCCCCCTGTGCTACCATATCAATAATCATGCTGTGAGACTAGAGTCAAAAGGGCACTGACCTTCTTCCCATCTGGAATACATTTGGAGATAGTGAGGGAAGAGATCCTGAAAACCAACGTGCTTAAATCATTGTGGGACCATCCACTGTAAATAACTCTTTAATCATGAGACACCAAATTATTACTTGGATGACAAAGCTACATCTCACCCAAACCATTCTTTTTGATGGAAAATCTGGACAATGAAAAGGGAATACAGGAGAGAATTAACACATCTGAGTTGTGGAGTGAGTAAGGAAGAGATGGCCAAAGAGTGAACAAACTAGTTTTGGAAGAAGTACAGCTGCCATGCTCCTGAGAAGTGAGGATGATGAGACGTCATCCTGCTTACGTTGGAGATGTCTTCTAGGGAAAGACCAGTCCCTAGAGAACGGCATACTGTTTATAAAGTAGAGGGTCAACAAGGACAGACTCCCATGAGATGGACTGACACGGGACTCCAACAATGAACTCAAGCTCACCAAAGGGTGTGAGGATGGCACTGGACAGAGCAGCGTTTGCCTCTTTTTACATAAGATCATCCTGGGTAGAACTGACTTGATGGCAACTAAAAATAGTAACATTCCGTGAAAATTAGGCTGAGTATTCCTCGACTCTCCGAATAATAGTTTTAGCAGTAAAGGATTGGTCAGATGATTTATAAAGAGAGGCAATCATTTTATATATTTGAGAAATATTGCAAGAATGAATTGTGGAAAATATCACCTCCCTTCATGGAAAAAATCATTGCCAACTCCCATCCCAAATGTGCAAAGATCTTTTCAGCACAGCTGATATGAATTTCACTGAGCCCACTATGATCTGTCACTTAGTACTCATCAGGAGAAATGATAGACCATTGCCAAAGGCCATCTAGGTCTTGTCTGGGCAGACAGCTTGAGGCCTTGGAAATGACCATCGTTAAAGAGCCACTAAGGGATTAAACTCATTCTGTGGCTAGCAGTAATTCTAATTTCCAACTGTGCTAGCTATGGGTAACCATTCTTCTTACTATTTTTATATCCCCTAGAATGTTCTAAAATAAGAGTGTAAGATGGACTCCTTTGATCCAAACTCATGTTGGTTCAGAAATGCAGAATTCAATAGAGTCAATAGATACAGTAAAATACATATTTTTAATATTCATCATTGTAATTAGAAAAGCCATGCATGCTTACTTTAAAAATGCAAACAATAATTGGTCAATCAATTAAAAGAATAAAGAAGCCCCTGAATCAACCCCAATCCACTAAAGTTATTATAAACTTGATCCAGGTCCAACCACATATATAATTTCGCACAAATTCAGATCAGAAGATCCGAGGAGTCACCAAATATGATATGAAAGAGACCACTGCCAGATTCCTCACCTCCACCCATAATTTCTTCAGAGCGGAGACAGTTGCCTCCATGCATCACTGTGAAAGACCAGAGCGGCAACATCAGCTCCTCAACTTTGAAGCTCTTTGTGACATCTTCTTAGATTCCAAGAAAAGACATGTCTTCTGCTTTCATACAATCAAACAAATCTACTCTGACCTAGCAGATTCTGACTCATAGTAGCCATAAAAGGCCAAAAAAAACTGTCTCTTTGGGTTTTCAAGACAAATCTTTATTGGAGTAGAAAGCTTGATCTTTCCCCTACGGAGTGCCTGGTGGGTTTGAACAGCTGACATTGTGGTTGACAGCTCAATGTATAACCCACTATAGCACAAGAGCTCCTTGCATTAACATTAAGACGCCCCTAAAAGATACGCCCCAGTGAAGCAACAGGTCTTCTATAGCCCACTATCCCACCTCCAACCGGGAAAAACATTGAAGACAAACAGATTTGCAATCTCAGAGATTCTGAAGGCCTTTGAGCCTCTATCCAACCTTTCCTTTGGTTAGAAAAATCAATCTCCCCAAAGTTCCTCTTCTTCCTACTAGAAGAACTCCTTAAAAGTTATTGGCTCAAGAATAGGAGGCAAAAGCTATTTATAGAGGTATAGCTATAGAAATGCATATATGTGAGTATACTAATTTATAATGAAAGGGATAGAGACAAATGTACAAATATTTACATTAAATACTAAGATAGCAGACAGATTTTGGACTTCTACCCAAGGCCTCCTTTAACATAAGAATACATTGTTCAAATAATCTGGCACTCTTTTATACGCACCTTCCCGACTGAAGACAAATGGATGCATAAGCAAATGTGGTGAAGAGAGCAATTGGTGCCTGGCTATCAAAAGATATAGTGTCTGGGGTCTTAAAGGCTTGAAGTTAAACAAGAAGCCTTCCAGAAGGGAAGCAACAAAGCCCACATGGGAGAAGCACACCAGTCTGTGTGATCATGAGGTGTCAAGGGGATCAGGTATCAAAAGATCCAAAACAAACAACTATATTGATGTGAATGAGAGGGTTTGGAGTGGAGACCCAAAGCCATTCTATAGACAATTGGATATCCCCCCACAGAAGGGTTATATGGAAGGGATTATTCAATGAAGGTGTAGTATAGCACTGGCGAATCACACATCATTCTTCTAGTTCCTGAATGCTTCCTCCCTCCCACTACCATGACACAGTTCTACCTTACAAATCTGGCTAGACCCGAGAAGACACATTGGTGCAGATAGGAGCTCTAGACACATGGAATTCAGGACAGATAAACTCCTCAGGGACAGTAGTGGGAGTAGCACTATCATGAGGGTAGGGGGATGGATGGGGACGGAGAAGGGAGAAAGGGGCAAGCCATCACAAGGTTGAATATATAGCTCCCCCACCCCACCCCTCCACGAAGGGGATGAATAACAGAAAGCTGGGTGAAGGGAGACAATGGACAGTGTAAAATGAGAAATAATGATAACAATATATAATTGATGAAGTATTCATGAGAGTGGGAGGATAGGGGCTGGGGCAGGGGGAAAGGAGCTTATACCAAGGGCTCAAGTAGAAAATATTTTGGGAATGATGATGGCAACATATGTACAAATATGCTTGGTACAATTGATGTATGGAATATTATTAAGAGCTGAAAGAGCTGAAATCATTTTTTTAAAGAAAGAGTTATTGGCTCTCTTTTTTCATTTGACACATTACGTGATGCAGTCTTTGGAACTATCTGCATCATTAGCTTGCAATGTTATTTAACACTTGCCTTGTCTATAAGAATAGCATAAACATTTCCTGAGAAAAGGGACTTTGCTTGTCTTTTCCATCTTCCTATCCCTCACAAAGTTCAAGTCAACATTATGGTAAGTCAGATACTGGGCTCATGGGCTCAAAGCTTAAAATGATATCTGTTTGTGCACCACTCCTCTCTTTTGATCATCACAAGCTGGGCAATATTCATAGTCTCTTCATTTCCTCCATGATCAAATGGAGATAAGATAAGGCCTTGGAAGAGAGGTATGGCCACCAATCCTGCTTTCTCTTGCTTATTCTGTAAGGAAATGGGCACAATTGAAGTACAAACTGGTCTGTGACAAGAGCATATAGTCCACTGGCCAGCAGTGGTAACGGGTGCCACAACACTGGGCAGCACTTTCCCATTTGCCAGGAGGAAGGGCAAGAAAGTTGTACTTGAACCAAGAGGATCTGAACATCCTCAGGCCATTGGCTCCTTTTTACTACATAACAAACACGCCCTTTCCCAAGGGAAAACAGGGTCCAAGGATTTGTCCTTCAAAACTCTTTAAAGGAGAGAATGCCTTAGGCCACTTCAACAACTAAGTTGTCCAAAGCCACAGGGAGTTTGATAACACAAGTTCTCTCTGTCATTTCAGGAGTTTTGCATAAAACATCTCTGGAACCATGCCCAGTCCACCTGAAAAGTCATGCTTTATTATTTTATTGTGTAAGTGGACAGTCAAAGCACCAGAGGCACAAACACAGGCTGAACCCTTCCAGAAAACAATGAGAGTCAATGTCATAAACAAAATATCAGCTCCTGTCCTGGATTCCCTGGTGGTAAAGTGGATTACGCCTTGGGCTGCTAACCACAAGGTTAGCTGTTTGAAACCTGCAGCCACGCCCCAGAAAGAGATGAAGCTTTCTAGTCCCATAACGATTTACAGTCTTGGAGACCCATAGGGGCATTTCCACTCTGTCCTGTGGGGTTATTATGAGTCGGAATCGAACCTATGGCAGTAAGTTTTTTATTTTATCAAAGAAATCTAGCTTGTGTAGTGGGGCTGCTGGCCACAAGGTTGATAGTTTAACCTTCCAGCTGTCCTTGGGTGGAACGAGGAGGCTGTCTGTTCCCACAAAAATGTACAGCCTCAGAAACTCTATGGGCATCTCTACTCTTTTCGAGAGTCAGTGGGGATAGCAATCCACTCCGTGGCTGTGGACACCCTAGTTTCCAGCTACTGAATTTTTATAACTCAACATGAGTACAGTATAAGGGACCCTTGAATGGAAATATAAATAGATAAATAAATAAGACAGTGACTGAGATTTGATCAAAGGCACAAGGATGCAGTGTACCAGACCCGTTGCTTTCTCTGTCTCTCATTCTTGTTCTCTTGGTCCTCCCTCCTTCATCATCCTTTCCCTCCCCCTTCTGCCTCTCCCTCCCTCCCCTGGAACACACAGGTGAGAACTTCCTAAATAAACCAGGTGGCTACAAAGAGCTCCTGACAGCTCCAGGCACAAGTTTAACCTGCTTCCCAAGTCCTCTCAGCACTGTTATGAATGTCTCTTTCCCAGGAGAAAACTTCCTTTACTGTGTGTTGAGTGAAACCTTGAACCAGCCTGGGAAAGGGAATGGAACAAGTTCAGGCATAAAGGCAGCGAGTGCTCCTTTTGTCCAAGCACCAAGAATCCCTCTTTCATGAACAGCTGCTACCAGGCAGCAGCCCTCATTTGTTTTCTAGCCAAAGCCTAATCCCCAATTCAACTGCTGAAATACAATTGAAAAAGCAGAACCTGTATTTCATTCTGAATTTGAAATATGTGCTCCATAAACAGCTACGAACCTGCTCCATCGTAGGTAAAGCCATAAATAGAATCGAACCAAAGGCCACAGAGTCAATTCTGAGTCATCGCGCTCTCTCTAGGACAGAGAGGGACTGTGGTCCATGATCTGTATGGCAGCAGACTTCCACATCTTTCTCCTGGGAGCAACAAATGGGTTCAAATCACTAATCTTTGGGTTCAACAGCACTTCACTGTTGTGAGACCTGGGCTGCTTCAGGCATCCCAGTGTAAAATCCCCAGGCTGATATTGTTAAGACTTTCAAATCAGGAGCTTATGGGAATGTCAGCACACTTCTGGGTTGTTTTGTTTTGTGTTTGCATTTTTTGTTATATATTTGAATTAATCATCAGTAGAAAATACTGAGGTTCATTTTTCAGTGTGAACACAAAAGAGAGAGAGAGAGAAAGGAAAATAATTCCATAAGCCACTAAATTTGCATCTTTATGTACAACTTCAGCTATTAAGGGCTTCTTAAATTAGAAAAAGAAAAGATAATTTAAACCTGATTTTTTTATTGATGATTTCCAGAGAAACCAAGAAATTCCTGGGCAGGCCATTAGTGTAAACAGACTCACAGAGGAAATTAATTCCTTGTAACAAAAATGAGGTCAGACAAATCTTAGAAACCACAACCCAGTGTTTCAAGTCTCTGTGGATGAAAGAAAATGAAAACAAATATAGCACCTGAAACCTATTGCTTGTGGTTAACCCAAGTTATTCTTTCTCTGGTGGTTTCTTATGACTTTTGTACCCATAGTATTATTGCAAAACTATTGGAGAGTTCATACATTTTTGCTGGTTCATACATTTGAATAAAAACTGTAAAATTTAAAAAAAAAGAACTTTAAAATCATCTCCACAGTTAACTTAGAACATTTCCTTCACTCTTATACCTACCATCACCAGTTCCCACCTTCCCTCAACCTTCCCTGCCATACCTCCCAGGAACCCCTCAATGCAGTTCCTTTGCTGTATCTATAACTCTACCCATCTGGATTTCATATACAGAAAAACAGAAAACAAACTACAGTAAAAACAAACCAAACGAAAACACTGTACTCTGAATGATAGCAAGGCTATTCACATCCCAGGTCTGTGGTCAGAGGGGGCTCACTGTAGGCCTAATTCATGTGTGCATGCTGCAAATGGATTTTGGACCCCGAGGGTCATCTGTAGCCTTCTGAAAACTTAGGGATCACAATTTAAGCTCTGATACAATTCTCTCCTTTAAGTTTGGATTTTATAATTCATAATCGTTGGATCACACAGGCTGGTGAGCTTCTTCCATGTGGGCACAATTGTTTGACATCTCACTCAGGTGGCTGCTTGTTCAAAGACAAGTTTTTAAGACCTCAAATAGGAGGGGGAACAGATCACTATGATAGACACATAAGCACACAGCCCCCTCCAAGGGGACGAACAACAGAAACTGCAGGAGAAAGGAGACAGTGGTGGGTGTAAGAAATAAAAATAATAATAATTTATCAAGGGGTCATGAGGGTGAAGGTGGGGAGGGAGGGAAAAAAGAGGAGGTGATACCAAGGGCTCAGTAGAAAGTAAATGTCCCAATCACTGAAGACAAAGTGGGTGCATAAGCAAATGTGGTGAAGAAAGCTGATGGTGCCTGGCTATCAAAAGACATAGCATCTGGGGTCTTAAAGACTTGAAGGTAAATAAGGGGCCATCTAGCTCAGAAGCAACAAAGCCCACATGGAAGAAGCACACCAGCCTGTGCGATCAGGAGGTGTTGAAGGGATGAAGTATCAGGCTTCAAAGAACAAAAATATCATATCATTGTCAATGAGGGGGAGTGCGGAGTGGGGACCCAAACCCCACCCACCGTAGGCAACTGGACACCTCCTTACTGAAGGGTTGTGAAGAGAAGACAGCAAGTCAGGGTGCACTGTAGCAACGATGAAACTTTTCTCTAGTTCCTAAATGTTTCTCCCCGACCCCCCCACCCTAACCCTCTCCACACACACTATCATGATCCCAATTCTACCTTACAAATCTGGCTAGACCAGAGGATGTACACTGGTACAGTTAGGAACTGGGAACACAGGGAATCCAGGACGGATGATCCCTTCAGGACAAGTGGTGAGAGTGGTGATACCGGGAGGGTGGAGGGAGGGTGGGGTGGAAAGGGGGAACCAATCACAAGGATCTACATATAGCCTCCTCCCTGGGGGACGGACAACAGAAAAGTGGGTGAAGGGAGACGTTGGACAGTGTAAGATATGACAAAATA
>NW_022103899.1:54977675-55002696 GCF_000313985.2 Echinops telfairi | reverse complement strand
TTGCCTCCCAGCTCTTTCCTCTATTTCCCTCGATTCTCCTCCTGTCCCACTATCATGCTCAGTCCCCACCAGGATTTCAGCACTTCCTGTTTGTTACATTCCCCTTGATCATGCCCTACCAGGTCTCCCACACCTACCTCCCCACCTATTTGGAATCACTTATTGTTCCCTTGTCCCTGGGTTTCTTAACACCTCTTACCTTCCCCCCACCTCCCCCTCTCCTTTTAATGAGAAGCATCTCACACTTTTGTGGGGACACATTCTGCATCTTTGTCACCAGCAGAGCCCATGTAATTTATGCTAACATCCAAGGAAGGTTTGCTGAGGACTAAGGAAGAATGACTTATTATTATGCCCTCTGCCAGCCTGTGGCACCCTTGTCTCAAGGTATGGCTTGGCTCAGGGATCCCTTGCATCATGGTGCTTTGGGCTCTTGAGGAACATACATTCTTCGACACAGCTCCTGGTTTGGGAACCCCTCTCCAAGACAGCTGCCTTCCTAACCTGCCCAGGGAGATGCTCAGTGTAACTTCTGAAAGAGGAAGATAATCATTAAGGCTGGTAACCACAAGGTGAGCACTTCAAAACCATCAGCGTCTCTAAGGGAGAAAGAGGAAGCTTTCTATTTCCATAAACAGTGACAATCTCAGGAACCCACCGAAGAAGTTCTGCCCTGCCCTATAGGGTCTCAAAAACGACTCTACGGCAGTGAGGTTTGGTTTAGTTTGTCTGTGTCTAGGGAGTTGCTTCTTAGACAGAAACCAAAACAATGTATAAGGTACAGTTGGGAAGATGGCTAACACAATCACTCGGTGAGATTTCCGGTATCTTATTTATTATTTAAGGTGACAATGGGGAATGTTTTTTCCCCCTGCCTTGTTTACTGGTGGGTACATCTCAACTATAACAGAGAGGAAGGAGAGGGAGGGCAATAGAGGTAATGGTTTAAGAGGTGAGTGCAGCCACAGAGAAGAAGGTCGAGGATGATCGATGCAGACTGTGTTTTCTTGATGCTGGACGGAATCTTCCCTCTTCTTTCCTATCATTTGACTTTGAGGGGAAAAAAACTAGATGTATCCTGTGGTGAAATTGACATTGTACCTATTCATTCATTCAATAAATGTGTATTGAGTATTTATTATGTGTCAGGAGTCCCTGAATGGTACAGATGGTAGTATGCTACACAGCTGAGCAAAAGTTGGAGGTTCGAGTCTGCTCAGAGTACCTAAGAGCAAAGGTCTGGTGACCTGCTTTCAAGAAAAGTAGCCTCCAAAAGCCATGTGAAGCACCTCTCTGTCCTGGGCATTTGAGTAGACCAAACCTACTCGATGGCACCTGGCCTGACTTTATTCTGAGCACTGAGATTTTTGTTGTTATTAGATACCATCGAGTCAGTTCTGACCCATCGTGACCTTATTTATGCACAACAGAACAAAACCCTGCCCAGTCCTGCCCCACCCTCGCTATGTTTCATATGCCTGAGCCCACTGATACAGCCACCAGGTCAGTCCATCTCCTTCAGAGTCCTCCTTTACTTGCCCACCCTCCTCCTTTGCTTTAGCAAACACTGTCAATTCATCACTTCAAGGATCTTCCTCTTTTTCAACATCCTATCAGAGAAGTAAATAACAAACTATGTGGGACTACAGGAAATATTATTCTTTAAGTGGAGCATAGAGATGCCTTGAGACTCCTGAGGGTTGCGAGGGAGAGTGTTACATGGGGGCCGTCAGGGTGATTCACAGAGTAAACAAGATGTGAACAAAAACAAAGAAAGCGGTTCCAGCCTTACATTGCCCAGTCCTGTAAGAGGCCAGGCTACACCCCTGTGGCAACACTTGTGGGTGTGGGTTCTATTTTGCTTGGTGTTGACCACATCCTGATAGGATGTGCTTCAGCAGTGGATACAACACAGTCCTGAGCCTTGCATAGTGCCCTCCTTGGGCTGAGCCTGAATCCGTGTCCAGAGCCCATCAATGCGAGGCTGAGGATTACCTCTCAGTCACCTGGCCATGCAGGGTACCACTCCCAGACCACAGCCTGCTCAACCTTCCACTTCAGCACAGGTTGTGATGCCAGCTGATAAGGTCCAGGATGCCCATTAATATTTTAGCCAAATACAGAGACCAGGCTGATGTGAGAAATTCTAGGCTTATTTCTGCAAGCCCTTGACAGGAGGAAACAGTAGAGGTTTGAAATGTCCCCAAACTGTTTCCAAAATTCAGTGAGAAACTGAGCAAATTATAAACTCAAAACTATGTGGCAAGGTCCAGGGAATGTCCAACAGGTTTGTAATAATGCACAAAGCGCTTCAGCAATGGGGCAAGAGGACTGGTTCCCAGAAGCGGGAAGCCCGTGTCACTCCCGCAAGGTCTCAGGAGCAGGCTTATCTCAGTGGCCTTGCTGACCCAGATGGCTTTGTTTATCCAGATGTCCTGAATTACAACATTCTTCAGTTTAAAGGGGGGCTTACTGCAAAGGGGCACAGCGTGGAGAGCTATTACATTTTGGGTTTTCCTGCAAACCAAGTCTTAAACAAACGAGCTTTCAAAGCATGTCACCTTTCCAGAATTTGAGTAACAGCAGGCTCACTCCACTACCCACAGCATCAGTTCCAGAGTTCCCACACTGTGGATGGGAGGTGGCGGTGGGGAGGCACAATCCGGGTGAAGGTGGGTAGCTGAGCAGTACATGCATACATCTCAAAGGAAGCCACGCATGCCACAGGGTATGGCCTTTCTCCTAGTGACCCAGCCATGGACATCAATCCCCTGCATCAGTATATTATGACTCCGTTATTCAATAACCTTTACCTTCCCTTTCATTATTATGTTCTTATGGGGTTGATTATATTTTCTCATAAGTGATGAATACTATACCCAGGAACAAATTATATCCCTAATGTATCTCTGATGATAAGATAATGCATAGTGGATTCACGTAATTCAGTTTGCCAGAGATTCAAAATAATTAACTTTTTGTCAACACAGACTGTATTCCATCAAGGAAGGGCATTTGTAACATACAATAAGCTCCTCAATCTCATATATTTTTCTTCAAACTGATCAGGAATGATGACTGTGATTCTTCACATGAGAGACTACAGAATTCAGAAGAGGTTCTAAATATACATCGATGTACATATATAGACATGCGTGTACCCCCACCCTGCCATTGAATCAATTCTGATTCATAATGACGCATAGGATGGAGCAGAACTCTTCCTTAGGGGTTCAGAGGCTGTCAGACTTTATGGAACAGACAGTCTCATCTTTCTCCTGGTACCTTTGAACCATTGACCTTGTGGCTAATAGCCTAATGCTTAAATGCACCACCAGGACTCCTTTATATAAGCAGAGACAGAAAAACACAGAGGAAGACAGAGACAGAGACAGAGAAGAGTACTCAAAGACTACCTGAAAGGTTGGCAATTGGACTCCATCCAGGGCAACATGGCAGAAAGATTTCATCATCAACTTTATGAAAGTCACAACCTTGAAAACGCTATGAGACATGGTTCTAATCTCACCCACACAGGGTCAATACCATGTACAATCACCTCAAAAACATACAAAAGATGCTCAAGAACTGAACCAAAATGTGTTGAGACATTAGAGCACCTAACTGCTTGGGGAGATATATTGTGTCCATGGATCAGAATATTTGGTACTGTTAATATATACATTTTATAGGGCTCTGGAGACTTGAGGTAATCTCAATCATTTGATGGTCATTAATAAGGAAATTCTGAGACTTAAAGAGAAACTTAATAGAACAAGAATAACCAAAACAACTCCGAAGTATAGAATGAACAAATTGAAGGGCTACCATAATATAATGGTTAAAATTAATCATCAAAATTTGAAACCTCTTATAAAGTGACAATAATAAAATGTGGCATTGTGTAAAGGTAAAGCAATAGATAATTGGATCCCAATAGATAATCCAGAAACAAATCTACACAAATATGGTCTATTGAATTTTTATTTTAATGAATCTTTTTATTGGAGTCTCTTATAGCAATCCATACATCAGTTGTATCAAGCACATTTGCACATATTTTGCCATCGTTGTTTATTGATTTTTAACAAACATAGCAACACAAGTTCAATGGGGTGTAATTTACTCTTAACACCAATTGATGTTGGAATAAGGGAATCCCCTTATTCATGTGACACCTGGCAACACCATGGGAGAAAGCCCTGGCAATCTAGTGCCATAAGCTTATAGCAAATGAAAACCCTACAACACGCATTTCAGAATTGATTCCCAAGCAATATGTTTGGATTTTATTTATTTACTTACACTCCTTACAGAAAGTTAATGACTCATAGATCTAAATACTAGTGATAACACTATAAAACTTCTAGGAGACAAGATAGAAGAAAATCATAGTGACTTTAGGTCTGATAACGGGACACAAAATGCATTAACGACAGTTATGGAAATTTAAAATTTTTCTTCGAAATACAATGCCAAGAAATGATTAACAAAGAAGGAAACCAAATGCCAACAGAAAATGTTCTAGAAAATGCAAACTAATCTCTCGTAGCAGGAGGGATCAGGGTTTGGGAGAGAAGAACAGGAGATGGAGAGGTCAGAGGGATTGCAAAAAGACAAGAAATGTTCAGGGCGATGAATGTCTTCTCTAAATTGTAATCATGATTTCCTGGGTGTATAAATACATAAAACGGATCTCATTGTACATTTTAAATTTGTTCAATCTACTGTATTTTATTTGTAGTTCAACGATGTCATTTTAAAAAATCCTCCCACCTGCTTCTCAAAAATTGGAAGACACATGTTATTTTGCTAAGGTTGTCCTCCTCAGGAAACTACCTCTTCCATTGAAGGTTCTTGTTAGCTTGGTTTAGTCAAAGCTCTTTATAAAAACAAAGCCCCAAAATGCAGGTCTTCACCCCTTTCGATTAACACTCTAACAACTCTACATAAAAATATGCTATTTATTTTTATGCTATGTGGTAACACCACACAGAAGCTGACTGTAAATTTGTGTGTGTGTTTTAGTATTTGGTGCCCTTAATTTACTTTCTAAGTTTAGACCAATTACAAAGCAGTAGTTGTTGTAGTTGTTGTTAGGTGCCAGCAACTTGGTTTGAACTCACAGTGACCCTATATACCACAGGACTGGAACACTGCCCCATGCCGCACCACCCTCACAATTGCTATGTTTGAACCCATGGTTGCAGCCACTGTGTCAATCCATCTCATTAAGGGCTGCCTCCTTTTTAGCTGCCCCTCCACTTCACCAAGCCTGATGTCCATCTCCAGGGATTGGTCTCTCCTGACATCATGTCCAAAATATGTGAAGGGAAGTCACACCGTCTGCACCACTAAGGAATGCTCTGGCTGTACTTCTTCCAAGACAAAACTCTTTGTTCTTTTGACAATCCATGGTACTTTCAATATTCTTTGCAAACACCATAGTTCAAATTGAGATAGTTAAAGTTAATTGTGCCAACCTGGTCGATAAACACATGTGGGGTTAATTGAAGGACAGAGGGATAAATGGTTTGGTGAGCCTCGCCTTTCAAGTTCTCGGGTCTCTTGCTCTGATGGTTGAACCAGGGTACAGCTGCCTTAGCCAGTTCCCTGCTTCAGTTGGCAAGGCTCACTTCCTGCAAGACATCCCCAAGGAGAAGCCACACAGACCTACCCCAATGCAGTCCTGGGTGCTGGAGCAGCCGTGTGGAGACCCCTGCCAATGCTGAGATGCTCACACGCTCACTGATTCGGCTTTCCTCCTGCAGTCAGCATCATTGTGTGTGTTTTGTGAGATGGAGGAGGACTTTGTGGATTGGTGTCAGACATATGGGCTAATGTTGGACTTGTGGGCTTAGGCAGCACTGGGTTGGGATGTTATCTTGATGTGCACTTACCCTTTATATAAAACTCTCTCTTATACATATGGGTTTCTGTGGATTTGTTTCTGTCATGTACCCAGACTACCACAAAATACATCAATTTGCCTTTGGTCTTCCTTATTCAATATCCAATTTTAACATGCATATGAAGCAATTGCATGTTATATACCATGGCTTTGGTCAGGTGTACTTTAGTCCTCAAGTAACATCCTTGCTGTTCAATACATTACAGAGGTCTTTGGCAGCAGATTCACCCAATGCAATGCATTGTTTGATCTCTTGACCATTGTTTCCATGAACATTAATTGTAAATCCAAGCAACAAAAAAAAAATCCTCGAGAACTTCAATCTTTCCTCCCTTCATCATGGCATGACCTATTGGTCTAGTTGTGAGGATTTGGTTTTCTTCACCTGGAGGTGTAATCCCCACTGAAGGCTACAGCCCTTAATCTTCATCAGCAAGTGTTTCAAGTGCTTCTCACTTTCAGCAAGTGGCAAGATCAAAACAAGCCTATGCAGGGTCTTACAGAAGACTTTCTGGGTGGCAGATACTAATACAGGCTGGCACCAGATTTTTGAAAGATGGGTTTTCTGTCAGCCCTTTTAAAAGTCCGTGACATTTTAAAAACACAATGAGTGAGGGCTTCAAAATACAGAAAAGTCTGAAAATATT
Organism: Echinops telfairi; assembly: GCF_000313985.2. NCBI lineage: Eukaryota > Metazoa > Chordata > Mammalia > Afrosoricida > Tenrecidae > Echinops > Echinops telfairi. The sequence goes on along the minus strand of NW_022103899.1, from coordinate 54,996,138 downwards.
TCTGATAACAGAAATGCCGCTTGTGAGAGCAGCATTGGCTCATTTTCATTTTGAAGGCAAGGCTCCCAAGAATCTGGGCCCTTTCCAAGGAGTTCCTATTAACCAAGACCCAGAGGGCTTTCATTTAATATCCCATAACACAGCTAGTCTGCTTGACCATTCTAATCGCTGATGGGATTTCAGCTTACAGTTCCATAGCAGATAAGAAGAACGTTCTTTGAGATGGATCAGATACATGCATGTGGTGTGAAGCCCTGGACACACACTTTGAGTATCCCTGAGAGAGATGGGAAGATAGTCCTTCTAAGTTTGCAGCAGCATCAACATTGCTCATTTGATAGAGTTTGACTAACTTTAGAAAGAGACATGTAGAATTGTAAGTTTAACTTTTGTCTAGACCACTGAACTGACCCCATACTTTCCCATTGTGCATGTCTTTGGCCTGCATGCCAAAGATGCCTGTGCATGCATTTATTTCTGCATCAACAGCCTTGCGCTCTTCTCAAAGTTTGGGCTTGCCCTCACCTAATGGTTGGCTTTCATCCCATTTCTGGAAGGCTCCTTCTCAGGTGGGAGGAACGAAGGTGCTAGCAGTTGCTTATGTCCACAACACTTGGTCTGTGCCTGTGAGGCCAGCTGCCAGTTGTGCATTCATTTCCAGTGTGTCAGGGTTGTTCAAACACCCACAATTCACTGGAATCTTCAGTCCTTCGAGCTGAGCTTACAAGCCCTTGTCTCGCTTTTTGACAACCTCTTGACATAAAGGAAACATTCTCTTCTCTTGGAGTCTAAGCATCTGTATTGTATTTGACCTTGCTGACCAAGAGTGTAGATTCCTAACTCTATCATTAGGCCCTAAACTCACTGAGTCTGTATTTCCAATCAAGATGCTGGTTGTTGTTGGCAATGCTAAAGGGATTCCTTGTGGTGCAATGGTTAAAGCACTTGGCAAGTAATCAAAAGGTCAGTGAGTCTAACCCACTAGCTGCTCCACTCAGGAAAACTTTGGCTGCTTTTATTAAAAGGTAAAGCCTTAGAAACCCCATGAAGTAGTCCTACTCTGACTCTTAAGGAGAATATGAGTCAGAATGGGCTAGATGGCAGTGGCTTTAAAGGACTGAAGTTCTTTACACTGGATTCCATCGCACAGGGTCTCACTCCCATCTCACTCCAAGAGAGCCCCAGCCAGGGTTCACTGGTATTTTCAAAGAGACCCCCTGAGCATCTGTAATCCAAATGAACACAAAACATGACAGGAGGGAGGGCAGTCTTTAGTTCAGAACTTAGTTTTAAAAGGAGGAAATGAGAACATGATTTTTCCCTTCTCCATACCACTGTTGAATATGATTCAGGTAAGTGAAAATGACACTGGAATAATGTGAGACTTTATTGTCCCATGGGTGAAGATCAAGTGGATGATGGTGTATGTAGCAAATGGGAGAAAAATAGAATAGAGAACAGAAGATATCACAGACGAGGTAAGACTTTCAACATGACAAAATTCTAAGTCTGAGATCTTTAATACCTCCGTCCATTTCATATTCTGATGAGTAATGATTAATATTCATAACAACAAGCTGCTTCAAAACATCTATGAGAAAAAAAATCCATTAACTTTGTATCCCATTCCCTGCACAAACTTTTTGAAGCTCCTTTGTGTATATATATATAGATGTAAACTTATGAGCATCTATAAATTCATTGATATTTTAATACAGAAATAGCTCTATTGGGTTCTAAAATTCAGTATACATGCTATATTAAGAATTATTTTGGATTTAGGCCACATTACTTGTACCACTCAATTTCAGTCTCAACTAGGCCATGATAGTATATCATTTGTCATAAAGTTCACACTTGGCGCCTGAGAGTAATGGCCTTTTCATTATTGAATAGGAAGGAAAACAATTTTTCTGTAGAGATCATAAAAGAGGTTGAGATCCCCAAACCCTGGGCTTTACCTAGTGATTATACCCAGTGCTCATCATCCCCTAGGGCTTCCAGTCTGCAAAGGTAGATTACAGTTATTTCCGTTTGTAACCTCCCAGCAAAAACTACTCTCTCCACGTTAGGTACATTTATTCTTAAGTAGAGAAAAATCGAAGAAACTCAAAGAAGAGAAGATCTCTATGCCCTCCTTAATGTAAATACGAAATTGTAGCCTGAGCTACACCGTCTTACAGAACGAACGTGACTGGCTTTACACACCCAACTGTGGGAAACTGGAGGACAGGGGGAGCCCCAAATCCATCTGCAGAGTACCTGGTCAGACTGAGCCACTGGCAGATCCGCTTGGGCCACAATAGCCTTATTATCAGGCAGACGCCATTGTAATCTTGATTGATTATATTGATTATATATTGAATGGAACCCAGTACTTGGCCAGTTGACCTCCCTAATGATGCCATCTGAAATTGTTCTGGGTTAAAGTGTCGCTTAGTTGTTTCAGGACAGAACTTTTTCCTCTGACTTTTTGCATGTTTCCCGGCTTCTCCTCATGCATTGTTTCTATTTTTGTCTTTATACCAATAGGATCTTATCTTTCCAACCTTACTGCGAGTAGTTTTTCATTGTGTTGTATTGGGTTTTCCAGGGGTGAAGGATGGGGGGGGCGTGTATAATGATAATAACTGATACGAAGTGTTACCGGGAACACAGGTGTGAGGGGTGGGTGATAGGGAGAGAAAGGGGAGGTCTGGAGTGGATAATGAGGGCGGGAGGCAGCACTAGAACTGATCGTGATTGCACAACTCATGTTGAAGGCACTTTAACCAAGGTGAGGGGGGTGGGGAATGTCTATGACAGATGTGGTGGTGAGAGTAAAACTCCCCTTGATATGCTCGAACAATTAAACTACTCAAATTTATGATATGTAACTTATGTGCCCATAAAACTGTTGGGGAAAAATCCGAACTTAAAGGCCTACATTATTGGCTTCGTTGATGAATAGTTCCATTCGTTTCTAATACTTTACCCCAAGTTAAAATATAGCTACATAACCTTTCATGCTACCCTTTCAGTTTTCATTAGCCTCTTAAACGTACACTGATCCTCATATACCATGACACTGATGCAAGCTAAGAGTATTTCAAAAACACCAGATGGAAGACCATTTATCAAACTTAAACATATTACTATATCTTTAGTGCTCTTCTTGAGTCTGAGATGAAGAACTCTGGGTTGAAAGGTGTACAGCTGTGGGGGAAAGGCCAGCCCCCCACAACTATTCACGGGTTCGATAGGTGCAATTGTACGGTTGAGATATATAAAGATTATAATAAAGTCATCGAGAGCATGAGAGATAAAGGAGAGATTGAAGTAATGGAGTCAGACACATTTCATGGTAGCATGCTCACCTCAGCCCTGCTTGGTGGTCCACATGGAGATGGGAGACCAGAATAGCAGGAGAGAGGGTGAGGGGAAGGAGGACAAGGGGAAAAGGAACAGGGGAGTCAGGATGGGGGAGAGGAAGGGGAAGCTGACCATAGGCCAAAGGGGATCTTTATTGCTAACCAAGACTTATATATCTTTGGTGGGTGTGAAAGGTAGGGGTTGTACTATAGGTAATAGAGCAATGAGAGGGGGACAATCTAGGGATATACATGCAATAGGAAGAGGAGGGATTGGGGGTATACATGTGACAAGATGGGCAGATCCTAGATTCAGGATGGCAGCCTAACTTTGGATGTCACTGAGCCGGTTTGACCTGTTCTCTGGATCTCCATAGAAACCATTATCAGTAGGGTGTAAATCCCACCTACAGGGACCAGACTAATGGTCCCAAGCCTGTAGAGAGAAGTAGCCCATTGTCCTTAACAGCACAGAGTGGGCCCTTCTTGTGGTGGCACCAGACAGTAGTTTGGCAACTGACTATCTTCAGAGAGGATGTCTCTAAGCATCTGACCTCCCACCATATGCTGGCAAATAGCCTCTAATGTTTGGCATGTCTTTGGGGGAGACAAAGCTGGGGAAAAGTCTCCTTATAGTCCCACATACAACCAGAATGTCCTTGCAAGTGAAGATGGCAGTACTCAGGCTCCTGTATGTAGGACATGTCATCAGAGGGGATCAGTCCTTGGAGAAGGACATCATGCTTGGTAAGGTGGAGCATCAGGAAAAATGAGGAAGACAATTAAGGAAATGAGTTGACACGGTGGCTGCAGCAACAAGCATATCAGTGAGCATGGTTCAGGATGGGTAGTGTTTTGTTCTGTACATAGGAGTGCTGGGAGTGAGAGCTGGCTGGAATCTAAACACAACAGTGTCTGAGTTAATAAACTTTTTCCAATTTTCCTTCACATTTCCTATACAAATAGTGTCATTTGTAAATGGCACCTTGAAATCATTGCAAAATAAACTTGATATGTTGAACCAATTAAACATGTAGCATGTGATAATAACCCTGATTAAATTATAAAAATAGTTAACTACTATCCAGGAAAGAGCTATCAGAGCAGGCCTGGGGCTGCTAACTTTAGAAGAGCTTGCTGGTAAGTTTGGTCCTTGACAGGTGTGGTGTGAAACCTGAACATTTGAATGTCTAATAAGGTCCCATACATACTGAAAAGATTGCGCTAAGGGAGCTGCACAACAGCCTATGTGACGCTGTAGGTTTTAAGTAAAGTCAAAGGTCAGTATTGGTTCAATTACAGGAATAGGTAATGATTAGTGCTGGCCTTAACAGGTATAGACAAAGTTGAGCACTGGCCTCATCGGCAGTTGTTGCTAGGTGCCATGAGTCGGTTCCAACTGAGAGTGGCCCCTATGCCCAACAGAACAAAACACTGCAGGGTCCTGTGCCATCCTTACCATTGCCCCTAAGCTTGAGCCCATGGTTGCATCCACTGTGCCAATCCCCCTTTTTAAGGGTTTTCATCTTTTTTGCTGCCTCATCCGGGGATTGGTCTCTGCTGATAACCACCCAAAGCATGTGAGATGAAGTCTCACCATTCTGGCCTACTTTTAAAACAGATTTCTTTTTCCATCCAGCAGGCCAGAGTACTTTCAATATTCTTCTCCATCACCACAATTCAAATGCATCCCTTCTTCTTAGGTCTTCCCCCAATATTGAGCTTCCACACAATACCATGGATTTCATCAGGTACATCTTAGTCTTCAAAGTAACGTCCTTGTTTTCCAAACTTTTTCTCTAAGGAGGTCTTGTGCAGCAGATTGAGTCAATGCAACTGGTCTCTTGATCTCGTGACCGCTGCTTCCACGAGCACTGACTGTGAATCCAAGGAGACCAAATCCTTGACAACTTCAACCTTGTCTCCGTTTCTCATGATGGAGATTGGTCCGGTTGTATGGATTTTGGTCTCCCTGGCATTGAGTTTTGTGTTAGTCCGGGTACTCGAGAGAAACAAATCCACAGAAACTCATATGTATAAGAGAGAATTTTATATAAAGGGTAAGTGCACATCAAGAACACACCCCAACCTAGTGCTGCCCAAGCCCACAAGTCCAATATTAGCCTATATGTCCAACACCAATCCACCAAGTCCTCCTCCATCTCACAAAACAAACGCAATGATACTGACTGCAGGAGGAAAGCCAAACCAGTGAACGTGTAAGCATCCCAGCCAGCGCTGGCAGGGGTCTCCACACAGCTGCTCCAGCACCCAGGGCTGCATCAGGGTAGGTCCTTGTGACTTCTCCTTGGGGATGTCTTGTAGGAGTGAGCCTTGCCAACTGAAGCAGGGAACTGGCTAAGGCAGCTGCACCCTGGTCCGACCGTCACAAAGCAAGAGACCCAAGAACTCAAAAGGCGAGGTTCACTGAGCCATTTATCCCTCCGCCCTTCAATTAGCCCCACATGTGTTTATGGCCAGGTTGGCACAATAAACTTTAACCATATCAAGTTATAATCCATACGGAAGGCTGAAATCCTTGGTCTTCATCTGCAAGTATTTCGGGCCATCCTCACTTTCAGCAAGGAAGGTTATGTCATCTGAATATCTCAGGTTGTTAATAAGGCTTCTTCAAAACCTAATGCCACATTTTTCTTCATATAAATCAGCTTTTCTGATTTTTCGTTCAGCCTACAGATCGAATGAGTATGGTGAGAGGATACAACCCTGATGTACAACTGTCTTGATTTTAAACCATGCATTATTCCCTTATCCTGTTTGCACATTGCCTCTTGATACAAATACAAGTTCCACTTCAGCACAATGAAATGTTCTGGAATTCCCATTCTTTCAAGGCTATCCATAGTTTATCATCCACTCAGCCAATAATGACACAGTTCAAGACAATGTTTAATAGTCTCCTCCCATTCAGAATGAAAATATGCATCATATCAATTACAATTGCCATAGTTTTAGCATCTAATTTGTGGTGTGCTTCATTTTGCCAAAAATAGAGAATAAACTATAACACTTTTTGAAATGCAAATTGACTCTCTAAAGCAGGGATGCTGAATATGTCAATCAGGATCTACTAGTCCACTGCAAATGTAGTGTGGGTAGATCTCATGGCATTAAAAAATTTGACATAAGCTTATCATCAATCCTGTCACTTAACTGACATATAGCACAACCAATCAGATTCAATCTTAGGTGTCAAACGCATGCACAAACAACTGCGCTAAGTGCAGCAAAACTGACAAGCTGAGTTATCACCAAGTTTTAGATCTTGTTTTTTTTCTCTCTTAAACGTAAGAAAGGGTATTAAAATGAGTGGGGGAGCTGGACCTAGTAAGAAGACAAAAACGCATCGCTTTCAAATGGAATGGGGGATTTTGACACTACAAGCCAACATTCAGCTGAAGTCCAGAGTGCATGAACAGTTCTGGAACTTACTCACAGAGGGAAAGTACCCAAACATGAGAACATGTGCTACCTCCTTGACTGCATTATTCAGCTCTACTTATATATGTGAGTCAGCCTTTTCCCACATGAAGATCATTAAGTCCAAGTACTGTTCCACCAGGGCTGATGATCATTTGGAAGTGTGCTTGAGGCTGGCTGTCAGCAGCCACTGTCTAGACTATGCACCCCTGACTCATTCCAGTCAGTGCAAGTCGTCAGAGTAAACTCAGGTAATGACAAAAAGTGCACATTGGGTTGTGTTGTACAATATGGACTCATGCGGTTATGCAAGGTACATAAACATACATTGTACATATAACGAGTTCTCAATGCATTTATGAATAAATGTAATAAATACCTAAATAAATAAATATTTTACATTTTTGTAGTTGGTAGATCATTTTGACTTGGTCATTTTATAAGTAGCTTGCATGCTGAAAAAGTGTGAGCCCCCCTGCTCTAAAGCAAATATTATCCATCTAGGTAATTCTGAATACTAAGAATCCTTTTGCAGAAATTCAAATGTAACTTAGTATATTTTCATTCTGGCTCCAGAATATAGAAAATGAGAAGGATAATAAAGTTTGACATTGTTTAAAAACATCTCAGACTAGGAAAGTAGAATCTAATAAATTTAGAAAATCAGCCTAGTGGATAGAATTTTAATAGTGGAATTTAGCAATGATGAGAGATGATGTTTAAGAGACTATATACACCGAAAAATGATTTGCATTAAGGGTGGGGACTTATTTTTGGTGTATTTATAGGTAGATGTGAAAATAGCTGGTAGCATTGAACAGCAGTAGTACTATTTGGTCAATATATATTTGTTGATGGAATTCTACAATATTCTTGTGTGAGAATAATGCCTTGCTATGTGAGGACAAAGAAGTCCTGGGTGTGAAGTGGTTAAAGCACTTGGTTGCTACCAAAATATCTGTAGTTTAAACCGATGAGCTCCTCCATGGGAAAATGAAATCGTCTGCACTTTGGAAATGCTATGGGGCAGTTCTATTCCATTCTATAAGATCACTATGCTTTGAATCAACTCAATAGCAAGAGCTATTTCAATTGGGTTTTGTTGGTGTTTTTAATATGGGAATTATATATTCCTATCAAAACAACAAGGTTTCCCAATCTCAGGTCTATAAGCAATAAACAGGGGACATTTCAGTGGACATTTCAATAGCCATAGCCCCAAGTCTTGTCATAAAGAGTATGCAAATACCCTGCAGTTGCTATGAAAGACCCGACAAAGAAAAGGTGCTCCGTGTTGAAGACAATAGGTGCTGTTTTAGAATCAAATAGGTGCTGTTTTAGAATCAAGGGGAAGAGATGGAATTCTAAAATGGGATGACAGAAGGGAGAAAGAATAAGCACGAAGATGCAAGGAAGGAAACCAAGGTGAGATTTATAAGTAATCAAGAGCCTTGAGGATTTTGAACTTGTCATTTCATTGCCATGATTACAGACGGGAATCATCAAGGCTCTGATGGCAACCTATTCAACACACTATTTTCACAGAGCAGATTTTCTGAGCCTAAAATTTCAAAACTACAAAGACTAAAAATAAGTTCTACATGAAATAAAGAAAAGCTTTGCAGTGCCATATGGGATTATGTCGTATAAACACTCATCACATTTCACATGTGCAAGAAGCCAAAAAGGCTCATCTGTGCCCCAGATAATATTTAACCATCTAGAAAGATTTCACACGCTGCCTGAGCCCTGCTTTGGATCAACACGTAAGATCCCTGTGTAACTAATTGCTCTTTTGTCATGGGCACTTTTATTGCCCTCTCTGTGTAGCGCTTATTTTGTTGACTTTACTAGTACTTCCTACACATTAAGGATCCCTGGTGACATAGATGGTTATGTGCTCAACTGATAATGAAAAGCTCCGTGATTCAAACTCACTAACCACTTTCTGGGGGACATATGTGGACGTCTGCTTCTATACCTTGGATACCTCATGGTCCAGTTCTATGCTGTCACACCTGGCTGTTGTCAGCTGAAATCAACTTGAGAGCAAGGGGTTTAGGTTGGGCGTCCTGCATATTGCCTGTGCAGGTTACTTATAAAACCTGGGCTTATACTATAAAATGAGTTTTCTTAATTGTAATTTCCAAGGTACAAAGTCTTTGGGAAGGAGGAGATAAAGAGGAAGGCTCTGTCTTTTAATTTTGTACACCTCTATGTTTTGTGGACAATTTAAACAAGGATTTACTATTTTTGAGTTTTTTAACTGATAACTTTTCAGCAACATTAAGATGGACGCATTTTAAGCCTTTTTCCTCCTAGATAGACTTGCACAGTGACTTCCTAACCACAGCAAGTGACGGTATTAGTATAAGCAACATCAGAAGACTAGGGGCCATGCTCATTTGTGGCAATTTACAACTTCTCCGACTTTGAGATGTTCTTACTGTAGCAGAGAGAAGACTAAAATTCCACATCTGAGCATTCCTAGCTCATAAATTCTTGCAATTCTAATTAAGAAGGGAGATTTATTTATTAAAATACTTACTAAACCCAAACTAAAAACTATTAATGAAGCTAGTCTATTAATTCTAACCCAACTCTTGCGTTATACCCCACACCATCCTTTATAAGCATAACAAACACATTGAGTAAGGACGCAGGTGTGCTGCCAATTAATGTAACTGTTATCAAAGTTAAACACTTGCAAAAATGTTGAATTTCCAAACTGGCATGTTATATATTGTGTGAAGAGCAACAACAATAAAAAGAGTAACTGCTGCCATTGCTTATGCATAACCAAATATCAAATGGGATTTGGTCCCTTGGTACGGGAGCGTTAGGGTCTTGGTTCCATGGGATATTGCAGGGAATCATTCCAATAGCATATTTAGTGCTTCTGTTCTAGCACCTACTTTGTAGCGTGGCGCCTGTAGCCTTAGAAGGCTGAAAACATCCACCCCATATAAAGCAATTAGCCTCAGTTTCATAGGAGGAACAAAGGAAGGGTAGCTAGAAACAGGAGAAAACTTAATGCACGGTTAATTGCCTCCATGAACAGCTGACTCCTTTGCCAGGAGACTGGAACTAGTTGGTGCTAGGCTACCATTACTAAGCATTTTGATCAAAGCTTTTGTAGAACCATCCTGATTAAATGGAGGAAAATATCGAACCAATTACTTCTTCTTCTGTAATCCAGAATTTCTGGAGCCAAAGTCTGAATTAATTTCATAATAAATCACTTAGTATACAAGGTGTTAAAAAATAAAAGAAAACAACAGGGAAAGAGGTGTCTGATCTTCAGTTTCAAAAGGAAAAAGAACAAGAATCGCCATTATCAGCCTTGGCTGCACGAGGACAATTTTAATGCGGTTCAGATCAGAACTGCCCCACCTTCCAACCTTCCTACCAGTTCTGACACCAACTATCTTCCCCCATAGCGCTATATACTTTTCAGCTTGATTCAATAATTCATTGCAAGGAACATAAAGACCTCAGAGATGATGTTCATTAGGGAAGTGAATATAATACAATCCAGTTAAAAATTTTTCAGGATATAATTGTTCAGTCCGCACAGATTTTCTCTGTCAGGAAAACTAACAATGCATTATTTGGGTAAATCTACTGCAAAAGATCTCTTTACAGTGCTGTAAAATGAAACTGTTACTTTGAAGGTGTTCTTTACCCAAGCCAGCGTGCTTTAAATTGCCTCATATGCATGAGAAAGACAATGAACAAGAAAAATCCAAGAAGAATCCATGCCTTTGAATTATGGTGTTGTTGAAGAATATTCAATATGTCACGGGCTATCAGAAGAGCAAACAAATCTGTCTTGGAAGAAACAGAGTCATCATGCTCCTGAGAAGTGAAGCTGGCAAGACTTCATCTTATGTACTTTGGACATACAACCAGGAGAGACCTGCCCTTGGATAAAGACATCATGCTTGGTAAAGTGGTAGAGGCTGGGAGAAAAAGAAGAGGAATCTCAGGAAACGACTGGCACAGTTGCTGTAACAATGAGTGAAAATGTACGTGTCATTGTGAGGGTGCTGGAAGGCTGGCCAGCACTCCATTCTGATATACGAGCACACAGGATCCACACAGGACCGCTGAGTACAGGTCGGCTCAAGAGCACCTCGAAGCCACTCACAGGAAATGGTCCGCCGGCTTTTTGCTCACATGGAGCTGTGGTTGAGTTTGAAGCACCGCACTTTTAGTCATTCACTCAGTAAATAATGATTGCACCATCAGGGACTAACCCTTTTGTTGCTGCTGTTGTTCTGAGGTGCTGTGGGGTCAGCTCAGACTCACAGAGACCCCCATATTCAACAGAGAGAATCACTGCCTGACCCTGTTCCATCCACACAACCAATTACTCTAGGTAAGCCCATCATTGCATTGCACTCGCATTAAGGGTTTTGCTCTCTCCTTTATGAGACCTAATGCTCTTCTCCCAGGATTTGTCTCTCTCGCTGACATGTCCAGGGCACATGAGACAGTCTCATGATCATCCTTTCTAAAGGACCGTTCGAGCTGTCCTTCGTCCAAGAGAGTTTGGGTTGTTCCTCCGGGAGTTCATTTTATAGTCGGGAGTTTTCCCCACAACAAAACTCAAAGTTCTTTCCCCAGCTTCCTTATTCATTGCCAGCATTTCAAATGCATTTGAAGTGATTGAAAATGCGATGGCTTGGATTAGCTGCCCCGTAGTCCTCCAAGCAACATCCTTTCTTCATAACAGTCTAAAGAGAGCTGGTAGATTACGAGTTAGGCTATTAACCATCCGCTCACCAATTGGAACCCATTCATCTCTTTCTCTGTGGGAGAAGAAGGAGGCTTTCTCCTCCCATCAAGATTTACAGCTTCAGAAATCTACAAGGGTAGTTTTACTCTCTTCTCTAGGGTCTCTTAAAGTCAGTGCACTGGTTCGTTTTGTTGTTAAGTCTTTGTTTGTTTGTTTGTTTGTTTGTTTGTTTGTTTACAGCATATGCACCCAGTGCATTACTTCATGTGATTTCTAACTTCTGCTTTGATGGATGTTGGTGTTGTATCCAAATAAAGTGAAGTTCTTAACGACTTCAGTCTTGTCTTGCTGTGGCGTGGCTCATAGAGGCAGCTGTGAGTGTTGTTGGTTTCTCTAGGCTGACTACTGAAGGATTTCCTCATACATATTCATTAGTAAGTGCTCTAAGTCCTCTTTGCTTTTAGCCAGTCAGCTTGTATCATTGCCATAGGGTAAGCTGTTAATGAGTCTTCTTCCAAGCCTATATCACATTCTTCAGACCATTCCGGATGTGGGATCGTTTGCTCAGCTTACTCATTGAATAAGTATCATGAAAGGATACAACTCTAGTTTACAACTTGGCAGACTTTTACTAACTGCAAGATCTGTACCAACTTCTGAGGTCTAAAATTGATCAAATATGCAACCAAGATGCAATGTCCATTACCGTTATATTGGATTGAAAACATTGGAAACAAAGAAAAACGATCTGTAGTTTAAAAATAGTGTCTTGGGGACAGAAACGACACCAGAGGTGGCATGACAGAATTTTATAAGACTAATAATGATCTACTCATTGGCACTGCTCTTTTTCAACAATATAAATTGTGACTCTGTGTAGACCTCACCAAATGGAATATGTACACGGGAATTAAATTGATTACATCTGTGGGAAGAGATGATGGAGAAACTATTATCGGTCAGAAGAACAGAGCCTGGGGTCAACAGAAAAGACCATCCATTGCTCTTATGCTAGTTAAAGTGGGAACATTACCATACTACAATTTAATACGCTTCCTACCCAATCCTCTTCCTTCTTCTGCCCACACTGGCGCCAGCCCTGCATCTTGGGCTCACCCACCCTTCTCACAGTCACAGGAGCCTTCCAATGAATCTCTTGCGCATTTAACCTCTTCTTGGTATCTGCTTCATGGAGGACACACATTAATATCCTTGTTAAGTTTATTTCTAGGTACCTTATATTTTTGTTTTCATTCCGTGATGTTTAAAAGTTAAAATAATAAAGCCGTATTTACCTCTAAGGAGATAAGCCTTTGAGTCCTTTTTACAAAAGCATCATAGTTAATGCCAAGTATACCCTTACCATGAACAGGGATCTTTGAATTTATCATTATAATTTTCAGATGAACTAATCTCAGAGCACTTATGCTTAAGATGAATCTGTAGATCTTATTTATAGTCTGATTAGAGATTATACTGTGAAAAATTATATGAGTATTAGCAATTTAATAATGAACTGGCAGCCAATTCTTATTGTTACTTACAAATTTAATTGTTGCCTCATTTAAAATTATAGACTCAATAGAAATAAAATTTTATTTTAAAAATCTCTTTAGTATACCTATTTCCATATAAATAATGGTTGAGTGAAACCATTCTATTAAAACGTAGTGATATAATGGAGTTTAAAATCTCATCTTAGTGTGATTGATTTGTGGTATTAAACTTCAGTTTAATGTTTAAGCAATGCAAAATGTTTACCATTCTGTGATCTATGGCTTTAATAGTTCTTGAGGTTTTGAGAGCAAATTATAGTAAAATATATTTAACAAAAGTCCCTAAAAACAAAACATTAAACTATCTATCCCGTTAGAGCTAGTGCCAACGACTAATTACTCAATAAGTAAGGTAAGCCTAAGCTTACTCATCGTGGCTAGTGTGGTGAGAACATTCCTATGGGTTCCACATGAGAAATTCCTCACAAGCACTTAGTGCATGTGCCCATGGTCACCTTCTTTACTGACTACTCCATGCATGGCAGGAACCAGAAAGTGGCTAATAGACTGTGCATCTGGAGGCGAGTGATGAGCGATGTGCAGTTGAAAGGAAAGACCTGGAAGCTGGATCTTTGATGTGGAAAAAAGAGTGAAATCGTTCATTTCAGATGAATAAATAAGCATGAGTCATTACGTGCACACCTTGGGAACTGGGTCATGTGACACTGGCTAGGGTGCAGAAGGATAGTTCTGCTTCAAACAGATCTTGTTTTTTACCTGTTATATCCGGTAGTTTTCTCTCACCGACCTCTAATGTTAGTTGCTTGCACCTGTTAGAGTAAAGCCAATTCATTTCACAGGTTTTCCTTCATTCTATTTTTAAACATAGGACAATATCTAAAACTTAATGTATTTGTGGTTCTGAAAACGTTCCGTCTGTGAACAGGAACAAGGAAAGGATGTCCTACAACCACCACCACCACCCCCTGTTCAATCTTGTGCTGGCAGTCTTAGCCAGAGCTGTCCGGCAGCAAAGGGAAATTAAAAGCACCAAACAGGCAAAGCAGCAAAACGGCGTGTTTTCAGATGATATGACCCTATACGTAGAAAATGCCAAGGATATTGCAAGAAAATTGTTGGAAGTAGTTGAAAGATTCAGCCAAGTGGCGGAGTACAAAGTCAACATACAAAAATCCGTTGGATTCCTTCATGCTAATAAAGTGAGCTCTGAGAAGGCTATCAGAAAGATGATAACATTTGCAATAGCCACTCAAAAGAGGAAATACTCAGGAATAAATGTAACCAGAGAAACAACGGAGCTCAAAAAAACTGAAAATCACTACTGCCAGAAACAAAAAGGATTCTGCAAACATGGGAAAATATACCATGTTCACGCAAAAGAAGACTTAACATTGTGAAAATGTGACCACTACTCAAGTGCATCCCAGAGATAACACAACTCGGACCGACATTCCAACGCCATTCTTTTAAAAGGGGGGAAAGACAAACAAGTCACCATATTTGTATGAAAAGGGAAGAGGCCCAGGAAAAGCAAAGGACGACGAAGAACAATGAAGGAGGCCTTTTATTACTGATCTCAAAACCTACTTTATGGACACAGGTATGGGGACAACAAGAGATATAGAGACCCATGGAAAAGTACGGAGAACCCAGAAGCAAATCCATCCACCTACAGATAACTGATCTCTGACCAAGGCCCAAGGCCCTAAACAAATTAAACGAGGAAGAGATACTCTTTAGCAGATGTCCGTGGCAAAACTGGCTATCCATTTGTAGAAGAATGAAACAGGGCTCATATCTCACAACATAGACTAAAACCAGCTCGGAGATGGATCAAAGACCTAAATATAAAACTCATGGCTATAAAGATTAGCATTGAAGCAACGGGCACAGATCAGAGTTCTAACAATAGAGTAAATACATTATCAAAATAATGAAAAGCACATAAACGGCAGAAGACCAACTAAATGACAGGGACCTCCCCCAAGTTACACATTGATTCGCCAAAACAGTAAAAACAAGGAAAAACTGGGGCAGTGATATATTTTTTTAATATACATAATTTTATTACAAAAATTTTTAAAAACAAAATGAACCATCCTAAAAACCCCAAAATTTACTATTGATGCTAATTGCTAGGAGTTTGCTGTGCTACCACACATAAGTCAAGAAATTAAAGGACTATTAAATATTTTAGAAACATTCAACATCAGAAGCTTTATGATGCAACTATGTAGTAGCCCCTCAAAAAAAACTACAACTTGCATTTAAGAAAAGTATTTTCTCTACCAAGAATCTTATCAGCTATATATAATCCTGTAGTTCTTTATACTTAAGCGAATATTGAGCTGCACTTGAATTCACGGTCTTAGCTAAACAATTGCCTGAGCACACACGCACACTCCATACATTATTACAGGATAGCCCCTTATTCTTTATCTTCATCCATCTCCATCCTCTTCCTCCTCCGCCTCCTCTCCATCTTCTGGTTCATTCTTCTTCTTTGAACCTGTGGGCCTGCCAGGACCCTTCTTTCCTGCTTCACTTTGCCCTGGGCACGGTATGCAGCAATAGCCTCTTCATATTTCTCCTTCAGCTTGGCTGCTTTCTGTTCGTAGGGTTGTTTATCATCGGCTGATTGTTCAGACCACATTTCACCCAAGTTTTTTGCAGTATCCCCAATGGACAAGCCTGTGTGTTTACTTTGGATCTTTGGGCGATGTTCGGAGCAAATCAGGAAGAAAGCAGATGGTGGTCTTTTAGGGGCATTGGGATCTATTTTCTTTCCCTTCTTATTGCCTTTGGGAGGCACGTCATTTTTCATCTCCCTGTCATCGCGTGCTTTGTCACTTTTGGCCATATCTTCAAACTTCGACTTCTCCTTTGCGGACATGGCCTTCCATCTCTCAGAGCACTTCTTGGAGAACTCGGCGAAGTTGACCGAGGAGTCCGGGTGCTTCTTCTTGTGCTCTTCCGGCAGGTCTGCCCGAAGAAGGCGGACGAGGACATCTTGCCCCGCAGCTTGTTGGGGTCTCCTTTACCCATCGTTGCGCTCGGCGTCTGACTGGTGCGAGCCTAGAAGCTTCTCCTCAGTCCCGCGAGGCAGTCAGATCCGCCAGAGACGCTTCCTTCCACAGGCTCCGGCGTGAACTGGTTTGACAGTGATATATTGAACAAGGGATTAATCTCTAAAATGTATAGAAAAGTTTAGCACCTCCATAAGAAAAAGACAACTACTTTTCTACTCTCCGTCTCCCTGGGAGGGTGGCCATACATTGATTATTGTGATCAGTTCCCCCGTATTTCCCACCCCGTTCCTTTACCCTCCTAGTATTGTTGCTCCCCTTATTGGTCCTGAGGGGTTTATCTGTTCTGGATTCCCTGTGTTGTAAGCTCTTATCTGTACCAGTATACATGTTCTGGTCTAGCCAGATTTGTAAGATAAAATTGGGGTTATGATAGTGGGAGGAGAAGAAGCATTAAAAACTAGAGGAAGGTGGTGTGGTTCGTTGGTGCTATACTGCACCCTGTCTTGTGTCCTCCTTGTGGGCCTTCTGAAGGGGGTGTCCAAATGACTACTGATGGGCTTTGGGTCTCCATTCTGCCCCCCCCCCATTCCCATGGATAAGATTTTATTTGTTTGTTTGTTTGTTTGTTTTGTGTCTTTGATGTCTGATACCTGATCCCATCGACACCTCATGATCACACAGGGTGGTGTGCTTCTTCCATGTGGGCTTTCTTGCTTTTCAGCTAGGGGGCCGCTTGTTTATCTTCAATCCTTTAAGACCCCAAATGTTATATCTTCACATAGCTGGGCACCATCAGTTTTCTTCACCACATTTGCTTATGCACCCATTTTGTCTTCAGTGATCATGTCAGGGAAGGTGAACATCACAGAGTGCTGTGTTTGTAGAACAAATTGTTCTTGTGTTGAGGGAGTACTTGAGTGGAGACCCAATGTCCATCTGCTGCTTTAATAAATAAATATATGTACATAGATCTATTCCCCTGTCATTATATATAAATGCATTTACAGCAGAAAAGTGGGTGAAAAGTAAGTCAGTGTAAGACATGAAAAAAATGATAAATTATCAAGGGGACATGGGAGAGGTATGATGGGGGAAGGAGGGAAAAAATGAGGAGGTAATACCAAGGGCTCAAGTAGAATGAAAATATTTTGAAAAATATGATGACAACATATGTACAGATGTGTTTGACACAATACATAGATGTATGGATTTTGATAAGAGCTGTAAGAGCTTCCAATAAAATAAAAAACTAAAAAAAAAAAACAGAAAAAGACAATAATCCAATTAAAAAATGGTCTGAGGATGTAAATACATACCTCATCAAAGGAGACATTAAGGCAAACAAAAACATGAAGAAATGCTTGTGATCATTAGCCATTTAAGAGATACTAATCAAAACAACAATAAGATTTCACCTCACACCAGCATCAATAGCAAAATTAAACAAAGAAACAAACAGAAAATTGAGACCAAATCAACAGTGAGATATCTTCTCACACCAGCATCAATAGCAAAGTTAAACAAACACACAGAAAGCAGCAAATGCTGGCAAGGGTGAGGAGGAACTGGAATATTCACACCCTATTGGTAGAACTGTAAAACGGTACAAGCATTGTGGGGATCTACGTGGCACTATGTAACAGACCATCAATTGCTCATATGTAAAGTTCAGGATAAAGCCAAAGAAGAACACAATAGCAAATCCACATAAGTCAAAATACGACCCTGAGTCTCTCCCACCTGAATTTTGAGAACATCTCAAGAACAGATTTGACACATTGGTCACCAAGGACAGAAAACCTGATGAGCTGTGGAAAGACATCCAGATCATCATTCATGAAAAAAGCAAAAGATCATTAACAAGGCATGAAAGAAAGAAATGATCAAAGTGGATGTCAGAACAGACTCTGAAACTTGTTCTTAATCATAGAATAGCTAACGCAAATGGAAGAAAGAATGGAATCAAGAAGCTGAATGGAAAATTCCAAAGGGCAGCTTTAGAAGACAAAGCCAAACACTTTAACAAAATATGCAAGGACCTAGAAGTAGAAAAAAACAAAAGGGAATAACACGCTCAGCATATCTAAAATGGAAAGAACTGGAAAAAAAAAGTCAAGCCTTGAATTACCATTTTGAAAGATTCTATAGGCAAAATATTGAATGATGCAGGAAGCATCAAGAGAAGATGGAAAGAATTTGCAGAGTCAATGTACTAAACACCTAGCAATGGCAAATTCAATAGGAATGACATTGAAATCATGGTTATAAAGGACATTTTAAGATCTTGCTTGATGATGGTGCCCAGCTATCAAAAGATATAGCATCTGGGGTCTTAAAAGCGGCCATCTAGCTGAGAAGCAGCAAAGGCCACATGGAAGAAGCACA
>NW_022103899.1:54947680-54977425 GCF_000313985.2 Echinops telfairi | reverse complement strand
TAGACCAGAGGATGTAACTGGTACAGATCAGAACTGGAAACACAGGGAATCCAGGACAGATAAACCCCTCAGGACCAATAATGATAGTAGCAATACCAGGAGTGAAAGGGGAAGGTGGGGGAGAAAGGGGAAACCGATCACAATGATCTACATCTAACTCCTCCCTGGGGGACAGACAACAGAAAAGTGGGTGAAGGTAGACATCGGACAGTGTAAGGCATGAAAAAATAATAATAATTTATAAATTATCAAGGGTTTGTGAGGGAGGGAAGGTGGGGGAGGAAGGGGAAAATATAAGAAGCTGATACCAAGGGTTCAAGTAGAAAGAAAATCTTTTGAACATGATGATGGCAACAAATGTACAAATGTGCTTGACACAATGGATGGATGGATGGATTGTGATGAGCTTTATGAGCCCCCAAGGAAATGATTTAAAAAAATAAAAATAAAAGAAGATCTAGCTTGAAGGACAGTGCTGTCTGTGACAGGATTATGTCTGTTCCCATACTAGGAAATGCAGTCAATAAACCTTTCATTCAAATGTATGCACCAAGCACTAAAGGTAGTGATGCAACATTTAAAAAATTCTACAAATGTCTTCCATCTGAAATTGATCAAACATGCAATCAAGAGGCACTGATAATGAATGCCGATTGGAATAGAAACCAAGGAGAAAGCAGAGTAGCTGGGAAATGTGGCCTTGGTGAGAGAAACACAGCTGGGGCTCCCATGATAGAATCCTTCATGATGAACGACTTCTTGTGGAAGAGCAAGACTTCATTTCCAATACAACTTGCCAACCATACACATATACTTCCCCAGATGGAATACACAGAAATCCAAATACACACCACATCTTTGTGAAGAGAGGGCGGAGAAACTCACTATCCGCAGACCAAAGAAGACCAGCGGCTGATGGCGAAATAATCAATTGCTCATAAGTAAGCTCAAGTTGAAGGGGGAAAAAAAATGTAATCCATGAGAGTTAAAATACAACCTTGATTATGTTTTACCTAAATTTCAAGAATATCTCAAGAACACATTTGATGCATTGAACACTAATGACAGAAGACCTGAAAAACGGTGTGAGGACATCAGGAGCATCATACGTGAAGAAGGCAAAAGGTCATTTACAAGACAGGAAAGAAAGACGAAATCAAAGTGGATGTCAGAAGAGACTCTGGAACCTGCTCTTCGTCATAGATTGGTGAGAGCAAAGGAAAGAAACGTGGAAGTAAAAGAGCTGTGCGGAACATTTCAAAAGGCAGCTCAAGAAGGCGAAGTATTCAAATGAATGGTGCAAAGACCTGGAACTGGAAAGCCGGGAAGGAAGGACACGCTCAGCGTACAGCATGCTGAAAGAAGTGAAGGAAAAACACACCCCTAGGGTTTCAAAGCTTATTAAGAGGTTCTATGGGCACAAACCATGGAGCCCTGGTGGCTCAGTGGGTTGCTTTTTGAACTGCCTTTTGGTTTTGGTTTTACTTTTTATTTCCACCACAACAGCCCATTTTACTAACTCCACTTTTGTTCTTGTTGCGTGTCCTGTAATTTATTTATTTTTTTTAAAGGATTTGTTTTTTGTTTGCAACTGTAACTGGCATTACTAACATTTCTTTTGCTTTCATTCACTTTATCCCTTACTACTATTGCCCTGAAGAGTAAACACACCCAGTGGGTGTGGGTTTTTTTGTTTTGTTTTTTTAATCATTTTATTAGGGGCTCATACAACTCTTATCACAATCCATACATACATCAATTGTGTAATGCGCATTTGTACATTCATTGCCCTCATCATTCTCAGAACATTTGCTCTCCACCTAAGCCCCTAGCATCAGCTCCTCATTTTTCTCCTCCCTCCCTGCTCCCCGCTCCCTCATGAGCCCTTGATAATTTATAAATTGTTATTTTGTCATATCTTGCCCTATCCGACGTCTCCCTTCACCCATTTTTTGGTTGTCTGTCCCACAGGGCGGAGGTCACATATAGTTCCCTGTAATCGATTCCCTCTTTCCTACCCACTCTCCCCTCCCAGTATCGCCACTCACACCACTGGTCCTGTAGGGATCATCTGCCCTGGATTCCCAGTTCCTATCTGTACAGTGTACATCCTCTGGTCTAGCCAGACTTGCAAGGTAGAATTTGTGTCATGATAGTGGGAGCAGGGAGGAAACATTTAGGAAATAGAGGAAAGTTGTATTTTTCATCGTTGCTACATCGCTCCCTGACTGGCTCATCTCCTCCCCGAGACCTTTTTGACGCATCATAACCCCCTGTGATCGAGTAGAATTGCTCCATAAAGATTACAGTTAGGATAAATTTATGGGGCAATTCTAGAAGTTTTTCTTCAGTGGCGTTGTTGGGGGGTTTCTGTAGCAGCCGAGTGCTTAAGCACTGTACCTCTAGGTAACAACACCCTCATTCAGATGAAAAAAAACCACATTGTATTCATGTTTCCAAAGTCTGTAAACATCAAAAGCAGGTCTGAATCCAAATTGACTATTAGCTTCATACACATTTGTGCACAAGTCCCAATGAGACTCACTTGATTTTACTGAGCAAATCTTTATTAAACACTTTCTCTATTCAAGGCATCATGCTCTGTTTAGTGAAACAGAATCACAGTTTATAGAATCCCTAAAACCAAAGAAAAGGGCCCTGTACATAGATTACGTTTTGGAGAGCCAAACACAAGGGCAGCTGTCCAAATTCATCTAAGGAGGAACAATAAGATGATACCATTCCCATAAAGATCATAAGATGTAAAACATAAGATGATCCTGTAAAACATAAGATGATCTATCATATAAGGGCCTTTGAAATCAGAATGGACTTGTTCGCACTGGGGTTTTTGTTTGTTGGTTTGGTTTGGTTTAGCTGCAGGGGCATGCCTGGGTACTGAAACATCTCTAGAGAAGAAGACAATGATGATCGTATTTGAACACAAATGGTCTCAGAGGACTTGCCACAGGGCTCAGCTTGAGGGTTGCAGTTACCAACAGCAATCACCAATAATGAGAACCCCTGGCTGGCGGAAACTAAGAAAGGAACGACTGAATTTAGAAAGGCTGGTTTGGATCCCAGCTCTGCTATTTTTGAGTTGTGTCAACATGAAAAACCAGCGGAACCCTTCCAAATTTATTTCTTCATCTGTAAAATAGGAAAATAATGTCCAGTTTCATATAAAATTGGAATAAAACGCAGGAAGTGCCAGATGGAAGACACTCAAATGCTTCTACTACAAGCTTCATTTTTATTGTCCCTGAAAGTTCTTCCGGGAGCCCTGGGGTGAAGTGGATTGCGAGCTGGGCTGCTAGCCTCCTGAACAGCTGTTTGAAAACACCAGTCATTCTGCCAACGGAAGACGAGGTTAGCTAGTCCCACAAAGATCTTCAGCCTCAGAGACAGGAATTGATGGTGAAGATTTACACCCACAGAGAGAAACCCTATGGCAATTCTACTCCATCCTGTAGATTTGCTAAGTCTTAATCTCCTCAATGGCCATGAGTTCTTTGTTTCAAAGTCTTCTCACATAGCCAAAGTCTACTCTCGTACACCAGAAAATCACCATCCATATTGTAAATAAAGTAAATTGGAGGTTGCAATAAGGCAGTTAACACTATTTGAATTTTCATGTTTATAAAGGTAGCTATACATTTTTTGAATTTTTTTCCCTCTTGTACAAGTTGAAAAGCACAACAAATACATTTGGGGTTGATTGCCATTCTTTTAAAAATATGTTTGAGATCAAATATGTGAATTGTGTCTTTTCATTCTGTTTGTGATTAGCCAGGGACACCTGTGGATGACCTAGAAACAAGAGTGTGAAACTAAAGCCTCCCTCTTTCCTCTTTCCCAGCATCCTCACAGTTGGCTGCTCTTTAAAACCACCTACAGAGTTTTAGAAACTGCTGGTAGTCAGGACTTTACTCCCAAAGACTCTGATTTAATTATGGAGAAGCCACCTCAACCTCATGATTTTTAAAGCACCCCAAATGAGTCCATGTGCATACAGGGTAGAGGGTCACTGCCCTCCTCATTCCTATATAGTTTCATGATACCCATAGCATTGCCTGATCCAAATTACATGAGTCTTATAATAGAAAAGAATAGCAATGGATGCATAACAAAATGGATGAAATTGTTCAAAACATGGCACAGAAAGAGATGAATGAGAGACTAAGAAACACAGTGATAAAATACCAGTATCCAAAGTGTTTATGTTTCAGAACCAAAGATGAAGACCACAACATAGGCAATATCAACATGACCAAAAATTTTCTAGTTTTTTGAGTTAGATACCTATTCCCATTGAGCTGCTTCCAATTTATAATAATTCTATTTAGGGTTTCTGAGGCTGTACAGCATTTTTACAAGTCCCCCCCCCCTCCACTATCATCACCTCAATGCTACCTTACAAGTCGGATTAGACCAGAACATGCACACTGCTACAGATAAGAGCCTGCAACACAGGGAATCCAGGATAGATAACCCACAACAATAAGAATAGAGATGCCAGTCTTAAAGCCTCTATACATACCCTTTGTCCCCTAGTTCTTTCCTCTATTTCCTTTACTTTCCTCTTGTCCCACTATCCTGGTCAGCCTTCATTAGGGTTTCAGTGATTTCTCTCAGTTACATTGCCCTTGCTGAATCCTTACCAGGCCTCTCGCACCCTCCTTGCCACTGTTTTTGGATCACATGTTGCTCCCCTGTCCCTGGGTTGGTCAGCACCACCTATTTACCCCCGACTCCCCCTCTCCTGTGTCCCCCCGGAACCGTTGGTCCCATTGTTTTCTCCTCCAGACTATTCATCCAGTCTATCTTATCTAGATAGATCTATTATCTGTAGAGATAATACTATATATTTATATAAGAGTGTGGGGAAACAGATCTACGTGCATATATTTATAGGTTTAGTATTAAGGCAGTAGATGGACATTGGGCCTCCACTCAAGCACTTACTCATTGCAAGAACATATTGTTCTATTAAATTGGCATTCCAGGATGCACACCTTCCCGAAATGATTGCTGAAGAAAAATGTGAACATAAGCAAAGGTAGTGAAGAAAGTTGATGGTGCCCGGCTACCATAAGATATAGCATCTGGAGTCTTAAAGGCTTGAAGACAAACAAGCGGCCATCTATCTGAGGAGCATCAAAGCCCATATGGAGGAAGCACACCAGCCTGTCTGACCACGAGGTGTAGAAGGGATCAGGTATCAGACATCAAAGAACTTAAAAATTATATCAGTGGGTGCCCGCTTTATTGACAATCACTGAAGACAAATGTGTGCATAAACAAATGTGGTGAAGAGAGCTAATGGTGCCTGGCTATCAAAAAATATAGTGTCTGGGGTCTTAAAGGCTTGAAGATAAACAAGCGGTCATCCAGCTGAGAAGTATCAAAGCCCACATGGAAGAAGCACACCAGTCTGTCTGACCACGAGGTACAGAAGGGACCAGTTATCAGACATCAAAGAACTAAAAATCAGATCAGTGGGTGCCCACCTTCCTGATATGATCACTGAAGACAAAGGTGTGCATAAGCAAAGGTGGTGAAGAAAGCTGATGGTGCCTGGCTAGCAAAAGATACAGCGTCTGGAGTCTTGAAGATAAACAAGCGGCCAACTAGCTCAGAAGCAGCAAAGCACACATGGAAGAAACACACCAGCATGTGTGACCACGAGTTGTCGAAAGGATCCGGTGTCAGGCACCAAGGAACAAGAAATCATGTCATTGTAAAGGTGGGTGAGTGCAGATTGGATCAGAGTCCATCAGTAGGCAACCGAACACCCCCCTGCTGAGGGGATGTGGGGAGGAGATAAGCTAATCAGGGTGCAGGGTAGCAGTGATGAACCATATAACTTTCCTCTAGTTCTTAAGTGCTTCTTACCCCCCAATATCATGGTCCCAATTCTGCCCTGCAAATCTGGCTAGACCAGAGGATGTACATTGATACAGATGGCAACTTGAAACACAGAGAATCCAGGACGGATGACTCCTTCAGGACCAGTGGTGAGAGGGGCGATACCTGGAGGGTGGGGGGAATGTGAGGTGGAAGAGGGGAACCAATTATAAGAATCTAGGTATGGCCTCCTCCCTGGAGGGTGGACAGCAGAGAAGAGGGTGGGTGGAGATGTCGGACAGTGTAACTTATGACAAAACTATAATAATTTATGAATTATGAAGAGTTCATGGGGGAGGGGGAGTGAGGAGGGAGGGGGGAAATGAGCAAATGATATTAAGGGCGAAAGTGGAAGGCAGGTGTTTTGAAATTGATGAGGGCAACAAATGTGCATATGTGCTTGACACAATGGATGTATGTATAGACTGTGATGGGAATTGTACAAGCCCTCAATAAAATAATTTTTTTAAAAAAGAATAGAGATGCCAGGAGGATTAGGGGAAGGTGGTGGGATTAAGGGGGGATTGATCACAACAATCAACATATCACCCCCTCCCAAGGAGAAGAACAGTGGAACAGTGGGTGAAGGCTGACAGAGGATGATGTAAGATATGAAAATAATAATCTATAACTTATCAAGGGTTCATGAGGGAGGGCGGGTGGGGCAGGGAGGGGAAAGGAGGAGCTGATATCAAGGGCTCAAGTAGAACAAAAATGCTTTGAAAATGATCATGGCAGCATGCGTGCAAATGTGCTCAACACAATGGATGAATAGATGGATTGTGATAAGAGATGAAAAAGCCCCCAATAAAAGTATTTAATAATAATAATAAAAGAACACTAATGAGACTGGATCAGTGTTTCATTCTGTTTCTCTGAGTTGGAACTCACTCAACAGCATGTAACAACAAGACATTCTTGTGGGATTATATCCAGTTCCAGAGCTGGGATTTCTGGTTTTTACCTCTTCCCCTTACATGTTCCTGCACCAGGTCAGGCCTGAGCGGAAAGTGAGTACAAGCTTCTTCAACGCTGTGGTTATTTCCAAATCACCATCCAAAGTGGTCATGTCAATCCCATTAACAGACTGTGAGAATTCTCACATCTTCATAAGACTTTTTTACCCTCTTTTCTCAAGTAACACTGAGGATACGTGTGGTGAGGTAACCGTCTTCATGTGTTGAAGATAGGCTAGTTTCAATGGCAAAGGGAAAAACTCAACTGAGCTGAGTTGAGCCTGTTCAAATACTTTTCTTCTATCTTCCATTCAAAGCAATCTTCCTGGGGGAAAGTGGGTTCAAGGGAGAGAGGCCAAGGGTTAGCTCACCTCATTGTTATTTTCCATGCTTGAAATGAAACTTTGGGAATTGGAAGTGGCCATTCACCCATTTCTAACGTGATGTGTGTCTTCAAATATAGGAATTCTATCTTCTCCAGAGGAGTCCTGGTAGCACTATTGAACTGCTAACCCATCAGTCAATAGTTATAATTAAAGGAAAGTTGTGTTTCATCCATCGGTGTTATACTACACCCTGACTGGCTTATCTCTTCCTTGTGACCCTTCTGTGAGGGGATGTCCAATTGTCTACAGATGGGCTTTGGGTCTCCAATCCATGCCTCCCCCCCCCATGCCCCCACCACCATTCACATTAGGTATGATTTTGTTGTGGGTCTTAGATGCCTAATACCTGATGCCATCGACACCTCGTGATCACACAGGCCGGTGTGCTTCTTCCATGTGGGCTTTGTTGCTTCTCAGCTAGATGGCCGCTTGTTTATCTTCAAGCCTTTAAGACCCCAGACGCTATGTCTTTTTATAGCCAGGCACCATCAGCTTTCTTCACCACACTTGCTCATTAGTGCTATGTTGCAGTCACTTGTTGGTGCCCCTCTACTATGCCAAACATTATGTCTTTTCCAGAGACCAGTTTCTCCTGAGAACATGTTCAAAGTATGAGATGAAGTTTCTCCATCCTTGCTTCCGAGGATCATTCTGGCTGTACTTCCCAGACAGATCTGTTTGTTCTTTTGGCAGTCCTTGGTACTTTCAATCTTCTATACCAGTATCATAATTCAAACGCATCGATTCTTCTTTTGTTTTCCTTATTCAAAGTCCAACTTTCTCACGCATATGAGAATCTCTAGCAAGTTAAGGTGTAACAGGCATCAGAAGACCCAAAACAAACAAACTAACAAAAAAACATATTGTTGAGAATGAATGGGATCAGAGGAGAGACCCAAAACCCATCTGTACACAATGGGACATCCCCTCACAGAAGGACCACAAGGAAGGGATGAGTCAACCAGGGTGCAGTGAAGCACACAATATTCCTCTGGCTCCTTGAGGCTTCCTCACCTCCTACTATCATGACCCCATTCCTGCCTTTCACTGCATCCTAGACCAGAGCGTGTACATAGGTACAGATAAGAGATAATAGCTCACGACACATGGAATCCAGGAACAGGAATGAGAGTAGTGATACCAGAAGAGTAGAGGGAAGGAGGGGAGAGGGAAGGGGGAACCAATCACAATGATCGACACATAACCACACACACACCCTCCAGAGGGACAAACAACAGAAACTGTTGGGGGAGGGAGACAGTGTTTGGTGTAAGATATGAAAATAATAGTAATTTATTATTTATCAAGGGGACATGAGGGTCAGAGAGGAGGGAGGGAAAAAAGAGGAGCTGATACCAAGGGCTCAATAGAAAGTAAATGTCTAGCGAATAATGATGGGAACATATGTACCAATATCCTTGATATAATTGAGGTATGGATTGTTATAAGAGCTGTATGAGCCCCCAATAAAATGGTCTTTTATTAAAAAAAGAAGAAGAAAAAACATGTGAGAAGTGTCCTAAGTATGACTTTTTAAAAGTACTTTCACTAAACGAGTGTAGATCAGGCAATACAATTTTAATATAGGGTAAATTTAAATTATATATTTTATTCTGCTTATTTATTGGAAAGGAGCTGCCTGGCTGGGGATTTGGTTATATGTTGAGCTGGTAACCACAAGGTCAGTGATTCGAACCTACCAGCTGGTCCACAGGAGAGAGATGAGGCTATCTACTCTATACCCATAAAGAAAAGCAAAAGGGCAGTTATACCCTGTTCTATAGGGTTTGTGGAAGTCAGAATTGACTTGGTGGCAAGAAGTATTTGCTGGAAGAAAGACAAGTTGATCTGCTTCACACCAGTCAGAAAATCCAATGCTGGCAAGTTGATTCTGACTCAGGTCCCACAGGGCAGAGTAGAACTGTTACATAGTGTTTCTAGGGCTGTATATTTTTACTGAAGGAGACTACCTCGTTTATCTCCCGTAGAGCAGCTGTGGGTCCCAACCACTGTAAGCAGCCTAACACTAACCACGAAACCACCAGCCTTACAAACACTGTGGAACACTACTACCCTGACAGACATGAATAGGGTTTCCATGTGTGTGACTCTACTTGATGACAATCAACAAGAACATTCATCCACTGAGTACATTTTTTGAAAATGAACATGACTCTTAATTATACACTTAGTAAGTGTACTATTCTGCAATGGGCCAGGTGCACCTTAGTCTCCAAAGTGACATCCTTTCTCTCTAACACTTTGAAGAGGACTTTTGTAGACCATTGCAGTATGTGATGCTTGATTGTTGACTGCTGCTTCATTAGGAGTTGATTATGGATGCAATTGTGTTAGTGTGGGGTTGACTAGAGAAACAAATTCATAGAGACACTCTTATGTGTATAAGAAAGAGCTTTATATACAAGAGCAGTTGAATATTAAGAGAACATCCCAGCCTAGTCCAGATCAACTCCATAAGTCCAGTATTACCCCATATATCTGATACCAATCTATAAAGTCCTCTTTAGACTCACGAAATACACATAATGATGCCAAATGCAGGAAGAACACAGGCCAGTGGGTGAGAAGTCTTGTGAATCCAGTGGTGTTGTAAGCATCTCAGCACTGGCAGGGGTCTCCCCATGGATTCTCCAGCTCCCAGGGCTCTGGTTACATCAGGGTAGGCCCATGTGGCTTCTCCTCAGGGATGTCTCACAGGGAGTGAGCCAAGAGAGAGAGAGAGAGAGAGTCTTCCACCTCCAAGGAGGAAAACAGGAGTTCCCAGAATCCTCAGGAGAAGGTCAGGCCCACACAGAGGCCTCATTGGCTATATCTTGACAGGCTAGACTCCACCCTTACACTCTTAATCCTCAATTTGACACGATTGATTATGTAACTACCACTGCAATTAAAATCCTTTTTCCTTTTATCATGAATTGCTGTTTTGTCTTGTTGCGAGAAGTTTGTTTTCTTGCTGTTGAGGTGTAATCCATACTGAAGACTTTACTTCTTGATCTTCATCAGTAAGTGCTTCAAATTCACTCAATTTTCAACAAAGTTGTGTCATTTGCATAGGGCAGGTTGTTAATGAGTATTGCTCCAACCCTGATACCAAGGTCTTTAAAAATATTCTAGTATCATGGATTATTTGCTCAGCGTACACACTGAATAAGTATGGGCATAGGACACAATTCTAATGAAAACCTTTTCTGATTTGAAATGACAGGTTACCCCCTGGTTGTGTTGGATCAGCTGCCTCCTGGTTGATGTACAAGTTCTGTCTGAGCACAATTAATTGTTCTGGAATTCTCCTTATTTACAATCTTATTCATAATTTGTTAGAATCCATAGTCAAATGTCTTTATATATCAGTACAACACAAAGCTTTACACAGCAAAGAAAGCATTCTAAAATGGATTGTGGTGATAATTGTACAATTTGTCTTGATATGATTGAACTCTTGAATTGAAACTGTTCAAATGTATCTTTCACAAAAAAAAAAAAAGCCAAGAAAAGCTATTACCTTGAAGACTAAGGTCTGCCCGACAGAAATTAGGGTCTTTTCAATCCCCTTGTGTGAATGTGAAAACTGGACACTAATGAAAGAAAATTAAAGCATTTTCATGGGCACTGTCAAGGAAACCTGTTGACCTTGTCCATTAAGCATTGGTTAAGACAAGGTCAACAGGTCAAACCTACCAGCTATTCCACCGGAGAAAGATGAGGTTGTCGTGTTCTGTAGCTCTCTACAGCCTGATAAATCCCATATGCCGTTGCTATGAGTCAGAATCTACTCCATGGCAGTGAGTGTGGGATTTTGGAACAACTGATGTATCTAAAATATGGTGCTGGTGAAGAAGGTGGGAAGAACCTCGGGCTGCCACGAGGGCAAACCAATCTGCCTTGGAGGCCGTACAGCCCACATGCTTTTTAGAAGTGAGGATGGTGAGCCTTACATACTTTGCATACTTGGGACATGTCATCAGGGGGAACCAATCCCTGGAGAAGAACCTCATGCTTGGTAAAGTAGAGGGTGAGTAAAGAAACAGGGAGCTCCTCAATCAAATCAACTGACACCGTGGTTGCAACAATGACCTCAAACATAGCAATGATTGGACGATGTGGGATCAGGCAATGTTGTAGTCTCTTGCAGACAAGATCTCTATGAGTCCGAATCAGCCTGACAGCATCTAACCATAGCAAGTTGATTTGACATGGACATTTATTTGGGAAACTTGGAGTTATAGAGTCAAGCAGCAACGTACACAACCTCAGTTATACACACATCCATATTTCACAGGTGAAATGAGTAAAAGTGTGGATTCCGTCAAGCTCAATTAGATCCAATTCATGTCACGATCATCTTCATAATCTTAGGCTCAAACAAGAGATGAAGAATAAACAATCACACAGTTTTCTTTTCTGAGTAAATTTCTTTTTCTGATGACGAAGTTTTAGATGAGGCTAATCAAACATATTTCCAAACAGACAGAATAAAACTTGAACAACATACAGTGATGTAATGGCCTATGAAGTTGCTCTTGTGAAGGAAGTCATTGGCCATGAGACAGCAATAACAGCAAATGCAAGAGAACGGGATTTAAATACCACATCTATCAAATTTCAAGGAATATTGACAGCAGAAATGACAGAAGATGGTGGTCGTACATTATCATAAAATCTCAAAAAGCTAATGCCTGCATTCTTGATCATTTTTGCTAAGAAATAGATACTGTTTCTAGTCAAATAAAATGAATGTCTATTGTCACTCAGCCATTGTCTTTGGCGTGTGGTGGGAGTGGATAGGGGGAGGATGAAAGTTTCTTTCAGATATCATGCAATTGTGTAATGAGTTTTCTGGTGAAGATATTTTCATGGAAATATTTCCATTACAAAGTTACTTGATTTCCTCTGGGATCCACGATGCAGAAATAAAGATTTAAATAGTATTGTAATTTCCGGAAATTATTATGACACAAGTTGTTGATGAATTATGCCAAAGTTATCCTTATACTTAAGACTGTTGCTGTCTTTCGACCTGTTCCTACATATGAAAGAAACCTCTCATAATTAGCATTAGGAATATGTCTTCATCAATTAAATATAAGCATGTATATACACAGAATAATTTTAACAGTCAGGCAAATGTGCAGGGAACAAAGCGATATTATTATTCATTATTGTGTCAGACTACTGTGTAACCATTAGGTATTTTTTACTTCCGTAGCAATTAAGGTTGTTAGGTGCCCTCCGGTTGACTTCGATGCAGAGGAGAACGGTCCCATGGTGTTTTCCGGGCTTTTTGTGCTGTCTTTGCAATCGACTCAATGGCCGTGACTTTGGTTTTGAGAAGTGTCTTCCAGATGGATAGAAGGAAGGCTTAGCAGAAAGGACCCAGTTTCATTTTCTGCTTGCCCGTCTACTTGTTTTAATGCACTGCTGATTCTCAAATATGCTCTGAGAAACAAGTGCTCAATGGTTGACTTTCTTCTCAAGGAAATGCTTTAGGAGTTTGGCACACATTCAACTGCCTAGTGTGGCTGATGTAGTTTTTTTTTAATTGTGTCTTGGGGGGGGTGGGTATTCTCAACAATATTGACTGATACAGTGCCGCCAACAATGGGGCCAAGGAGGGCAATGATTGCGAGGTACGGCTGGCTCAGCACTGCACAGCATTTCCTTCTGTTGCACACAAGCTCGCCTGGCGTTGGAGCTGACGCAATGGGACTTACCAAACAAGTTCTTTCCCAGTTGCTCAGTCCACAATTTGGCATTTTTGGAACTGTCTTCTGACAACAAAGGCCTTTTGTTTTCAGGGTTTATGAAGTGTCCACAACTAGCTGCAAAGTGATCCAGGTGGCATAGTGTGTTACATATTGAGTTACTAACCACAGAGCCACTGCAAGGGGAAAAGATGAGCCCTTCTCTGTAAAGAGTCAGTCTCAGGAGCCTACAGGGCCAGTTGTAATCTCTTATAGAGTCAGAATTGACGTGATGGTAGCGAGTGAGCGCATCAAAGTCAAAACCAGCCACTGCCTGTGTATCATGTTGGAGCCCTGGTGGTGCTGTCCAGTTAGACTTCTAACCACAAGGTCAGTGCTTCAAATCCATCAGCTGAGATTTGGGAGACATGTTTGGCAAGATGAAGCTGTCTGATTCCTAAGAGGCTTCATATGTGAGGTGTCGATGGTACTGAGTTTGGTCCTCGGTGCAGGGTTTCTGTATTATGTTGTGATTATCCACAATCACCAACGTTATCTTTGTCTGTTTTTCATCAATAACCGGACCTGTATGTTTTCAATAACGATCATTTTCTTACAGTGGGAAGGTTAGGACGAATCTTCATGTTGTTTCAGTAAGTGATAAATACTAGGTCAAAGAACAAACAGGAAGATCTGATCAAACTAAAGACTTGATTGAAGAAACAAAACAATCTAGCATTGAGCGGTGCCCTCTAAGGATTCACCAAAGTCCTGCTGGGACAGGAATTCTTACAGAATTTAAGAACAGAGAATACAGGAATTGCCAAGAAGAAAATTCTGATTGGCTGGCATTTACAAAAATCATCTTTTAATAGACAAAGATGTAACAGCTTATCTTAAGGCTATTTGGAAGCCCGCCTATGTGAATGCTCTTCCTGGGAGCATGCTGTGAGAGGAAGGTGTGTGGAGGGAAGGAAGTGAGATGCCTGCAGGCTTCCTGGGGCCTACTGGCTAGCTGACTTTTGAATGTTAGATGGAAACAGGCAGTAAACAGGAAAAAAAAAAACAACCAAAAATCTCTGGGCTCTGGCCTAGATTTCTGTGCAAAGCTTCTCCTCCTGCCAAGTGCCCCCTTCGCGGCCCTATTATAGAAATGCTCCGTGCGCTCCTGCTTTGTGGCCTTTGGTGAAGCAGGCAGAATGTGCCTTGCATGACTCATCTGAGATAACGGGTATATTACCGTCAAATGGCTTCTCATGGAAAGGGTGATAATTCTCAATTTCAAGGAAGAGTAGCTCACAGAACATCTTCCTCTGTCGCATTTCCTTTCTGAACCTCTTGCCTACAGGCATAAGGTCTTTTATGTTTGTCAGAGGTGTTACCCCAATCACTGACTGCTAACCTTTTTAAATATCCTCTTGCAGGTGTCTATTAACAGGAAAAGAGAAAAAACAAGCTCGCCTTCCTTTAAGTGGACAGTAACCAGAAGTCACTCGAATAAAAGGAATCCTCTGTGTGTTTGATAGTGAGGATATGGAAGTCAAAAGAAGAAAGATTTCACTTTTGTTTTAAGTGTCTTGTTGGTACAGATAGTTAATGCGCTCAGCTGGTAAGCCAAAGGTTGGAGGATCAAGTCTACCCAGAGGCTCCCTGAAAGAAAGTCCAGGTGAGCTACTCACAAAAAGTCGCTAATAGAGAATCCCCTGTGGAGCCCAGTGCTATTCTGAACTGCACGGGCGGCCGGGCGTTAGAGTCGGTCAGGAGTTGCTATCCATTTCGTTACTACTTGTTGGAGGACCAGGGTGGTAGAGTCCAGCTCCTTTCAGGCTCGTGTGGACTTATTCGGATTTGCTCCAGCTCCTATTCCCGAGATGTTCAGTGGTTAATTCCTGCAAAGGGGACAGCCCATTCCTTCTCTGTAGTCTGCTCTTAGTCTGGGAGCTTTGCGGAAGCCTGTTCACTTTGGGTTATGCAGTTGGTACTTGAAGTAGCAGGGGCACAACTCGCACCAACAGTCTCACGGCAACGTTTAAGCCATCACAGCATGAGAAATTGACAGACAAATGGGTATTTCACACTCGAAGTTCAACATCATCTCAAGATCAAATTTGATGCATTGAACATTCGTGACAGAAGAGAAGAGCATTGTACAGGGAGAAAACAAAAGTTTATTTAAAAGACAGGAAATAAAGAACCCACCAGTGTGAATGTCAGAAGAGACTCTGAACTTGCTCTTAATCACAGAGTAGCTCAGGTAAATGGAAGAAATGATGAGGTCAAAGAGCTGATAAGAAATTTTCAAAGGGCAGCTCAAGAGACAAAGCATTTTATT
This sequence comes from Echinops telfairi, assembly GCF_000313985.2. NCBI lineage: Eukaryota > Metazoa > Chordata > Mammalia > Afrosoricida > Tenrecidae > Echinops > Echinops telfairi. The sequence continues at coordinate 54,962,142 of NW_022103899.1, read as the reverse complement.
TTAATCGTTTTATTAGGGGCTCATACAACTCTTATGACAATACATACATACATCAATTGTGTAAAGCACATTTGTACATTCGTTGCCCATTCTCAAAACATTTGCTCTCCACTTAAGACCCCGGCATCAGGTCCTCATTTTTTCCCCTCCCTTCCCACTCCCCCCTCCCACACGAGCCCTTGATAATTTATAAATTATTATTTTGTCATATCTTGCCCTGTCAAAGACCTAGACTTCAAAAACCAAAAGGGAAGAACATGCTCGGCATATCTCAAACAAATAGAAAGCTAAAGAAAAAAATTCAAGCTCTTAGTTGCATTGAAATATTCTATGGTCAAAGTATTGAATGATACAGGGAAGCATCCAAAAGATATAGAAAGAATACATTGTCACTGTTCCAAAAAGAATGGGAGACATTCAAATAGCTCAAGAGGGAGTATGTGATCAAGAACCAGCGATTCTGAGGAAGAAGTCCAAGCAATACTGAAGGCATTAACTAAAAACAAGGCTCCAAAATTTGATGGGATATGAATTGAAATATTTCAACAAGCTGATGAAGCATTGGAAGCACTCAGTTGTCTGTATTGACATTTGCCGCAGCTACGTGACTTTCTGGCTTGGAAAAAAAAATCCGTATTTGTGCCCCTTCTAAAAATGTTGACCCAACAAAATGTGTCAATTATAGAACAATATAATTAATATCACATGCAAGTCAAATTTTACTGAAGATGACTTGACAACAGTTGTGACAGGACATTGACACAGAGCTGTTAGAGGATCGGGCTGGCTTCAGAAGAGAATACAGAACCAGGGATGTCATTGTTGAAGTCAGATGGATCTTGGCTGAAAGCAGAAAATACCAGAAAGATGTGTACTGATGTTTTACTGACTGTGTAGGTCATAGCAAATTATGGGTAGCCTGGAGAAGAATGGGAATTCCAGAATACTTCATGTACTGGTGTGCAAAGAACAGGGAAGATTATATGGTTTAAAATCAGGACAGGGATGTGTCAGGGTTGTATCCTCATCACACTCATTCAATCAGTATGTTGAGCAAATCATCACCGAAGCTGGATTATACGAAGAACATGGCATCAAGATTAGATTTGTGAACAACCTATGAAATGCAGATGACACATTTTTGCTTCATGAAGTGATAAAGACTTGAAGCACTTAATGAGGAAGGACTGCAGCTATCAATATGGGTTACAATGCAATGTAAAGAAAGCCGAAATCCTCGCTAGGTTACCAATCAGTAACACCGTGGTAAACAGACACAAGTTTGGGGTTGTCAGGATTTCATCTTCCTTGGACGCACGATCAATGCTCATGGAAACAGCAAAAGATCACACCATGTGTTGCTTTAGAAAATCTGTACAGGACCTCTTAAGAGTGTTGAAAGTAAGGAGATTACTTTGAAGCTTAAGCTATGTGTGAATCAAGCCTTGGTATTTCCGATTGCCTCATGTGTATATGACAGTTATGCATAAATAAAGAAGACTGAAGAACTGATGCATTTAAATTATGGTGCTAGTACCATGGACTAGAATAGACAGATCTGCCTTGGGAAAAGCATCGCCAGAATGCTCCTTAGAGGCAATTATGGCAAGACTTTGTCTCCCGTACTTTGGGCATGTTGTCAGGAGAGACAGGTCCCTGGAGAAGGGCATCAGGCGTGGTAAAGCAGACGGGCAGTGAACAAGAGGAAGACCCTAAATAAGATGGATTGATACAATGATTGACACAGTAGCAAAATGAGCCATACCCCACCCCCTCTTCCCTCTCGATTATCCCACTGTACCTGTGGCCCAGAGTGTGCTTTATGGTCGCTCACTCCCTTAGAATCAAACATTTTCACCTGCATCCATAGCAGGGTCACCAGCAAGTCACTTGGTTGGCATCTCTCTGCAGGGACTAAAATAAGGTGACCAGACAGTCCCGATTTTTGGCGTTTTTTAAAAAGTCCCGATTTTTGGAAAGAATGCACGACAAGCTAGGGAACAGTCTATTTGGTCCATATAGACCAAATTTTTAATCAAGAACCCCCACCCCCCGGTCAATGGTGTCCTGCTTTAAATCTGGTGACCTTAGACTAAAAGTGTTTAACTGGCACCTGTGTGGCTGTTGTAATTCTCTCTGCATCCCCGACTCTCCTCCAATGTGTCTGTTGTCTTCTACCTGCCTTCTTTTCAATTTCAACTCTGCTCGGTCCGATAGCTTTATAAAACATGAGTGGAACATGAGCTGGCACACAAGAATGATTGTGAGGGTAGTGGGGGACCGGGCGGTGTTTCCTTCGGTTGTTCGTGTGAGTGGGGAGTATCTCCTTGGCACCTACCGCAGCAGCAACTGCTGCAGCTAATTTTTTGTTTCTTGTTTGGTTTAGGTTTTATTATTATTATTAATGGTTACCTTACGATTGGTATCTTGTTTTTCTAATAAAGTACTTATCTTGCCACAGACTACATTACACTTTGACAGGAGGGAAGAGATGGAGACCCTTTGAGGGTAATTTCAAAAGAAGTTGCCAGAGGGGTACTGACTCAGCCTGGCTTCCACCTCCGTGTTCTGACCCCCCGTGGTTCCCATAAGCCAGTGATCAGGGGTAGAGTTTAATTCCAAGAGGCTATAATGAGGACATTCAGAAATTAAAATCTGATTCGAATGTTTCATGACTTGATTTGAGAGGCAGTTGGATGGATTGATACATTTGTCAAAACTCATCAAGAAGTAGCTTTTAAAGGGGTACGTTTTGCTATTTAAGAGGAGCCCCGGGGTTGTAGTGCTTATGCATTGGGCTGATAACCACAAGATCAGTAGTTCAAAACTATCAGTCACTCTGAGGTAGAAACACAAATCTTTCTACCCGACTTTACAGTCTGGGAAACATACAGGAGCAGTCTACCTGTCCTATAAGGTCACTCTGAGTTGGAATGGGTTCATTGGCAGTGAGTTTAAGGGTGCTTGTTGCTGTTGTTATTTACGTACAGCCAGAGTGCTCCTTCGAGGCAAGGATGGCTACATTCGGTCTCACATATTTGGTCACATTATCGGGGAAGACCAGTCCCTGGAGAAGGGTACTGTACTTGGTAAAGTTGAGGAATAGTGAAAAATAAGTATCTGGATCAGGGGGCACTTATGGAAACAGAACAAGGGAATAAGTACTTCCAGGCTTACAATCAGGAGGTGTGTGACAGTGTCGTACATCTCACCACACTCATTCAATCTATATGTTGAATGAATCCTCAAATAAGTTGGCTTATATGAGAAAGAATGAGGCATCAAGATTGGGGGAAGGCTTAGTAACAAGGCACGATATGAGGATGATACCATCTTGCTTGCTGAAAATAAGAAGAACGTGAATCATTTGCTGACGATGATCAACAATTGCAGCTTCCAGTAGCCATTACAACTCAATGTAAAGAAGACCCAAATCCTCACGACTGGACCAATAGGGAAACAAAATCCAAACTCACTGCTACAGAGTTGATGCCAACTCATTGAAACCTATAGGGCAGGCTAGAACTGCCTCCACGAGTTTCTGAGACTGTAACTACTGATGGAACTAGAAAGCCCCTTTTTAGTCCAAAGAGAGGCTGGTGGTTTCGAACTTCATCCCTTGTATATTGCAGCCCAATGAGTAACCACTATTTCACCAGGCCTCCAAAACCAAAAACAAACTCCCCGGCATTGAGTCTATGCCAAATCACGGTGACCCGATAGGGTAGGCTGGAACTGCCACTGTGAGTCTGGGGGACTCCAACTCTTTATGGGACTAGAAAGCCCTGTTGAGCAGTAGGTAACCTCATGATAAATGGAGAAAAGGTGGAAGTTATCAAGGATTCATCTTGCTTGGCTCCACAATGAATGTTCATAGAAGCGGCAGTCAAGAGAGCAAAAGAAACATTAGGGAAATCTGCACAAGTCTTTTTCAGAATGTTGAAAAGCAAGGTATTTTCAGTGACATGGGAAAGTTGGACATTAAAAAAGAAAAGAAAGAAAGAAAGTTGGACATTGAATAAGGAAAACTGTAGAAAATTTGATGCATTTGAATTGTGGTGCTGGCAAAGTCTGTCTTGTAAAAGGTATAGTCAGGGTTGGGGAGGGAGGGGGGAAAATGAGGAGCTGATGCTAGGGCCTCAAGTAGAAAGAAAACATTTTGAAAAGATGATGACAACATATGTACAGATGTGTTTGACACATGGATATATGTATGGACTGTGATAAGAGCTGTAGGAGCCCCTAATAAAATAATAACTTAGAAAAAATTATATGATATGTGGATTATGTGCCCCCCCCCAAAATTACATGTGATTACTAATCCATCAATTCCACCATTACTTATGAAGAGATTGCTATTTGCAAGGAACACTTAAAAAAAGTATGGTCAGAGTAACCCCTAGAGGCAAAGATGGTGCATCTTACATATTTTGGAAATGTTGTCAGGAGAAACCAGTCCCTGGAGAAGGCTGGGAATATGTAGAACCAGTAAAAATGAGGAAGACCCTCAACGAGAGGGACTGACACCGTGGCTGCAACAATGGGCTAATGCATGCGAACAATTGTGAGGAAGGAGCAGCACTGGGCAGTGTATCATTCGGCTGTGCCTAGGATCTCTAGGGGTTGAAATGAACTGTATGACACTTAACAACAACATATCCTTTTTGGCCTTGGAATAAGTACATCCTGGATGCTCCTTGGGGTCAAGGATGGAGAGATTTCAAATACTTTGGACATGTTTTCAGGAGAGACTGGATCCTTGAGAAGGACATCATGCTTGCTAGGAAGGCATCAAAAAAGAGGAAGGCCCTGGGGTAGTCAGGGATTATGTCAACTACATGACCCTGGCTAGGGGAGGAGTCAAACCTATCGGTTAATTCACAGTCTGATGACATCTTTTTTATGCCATAAGCCTTTTTATAAGAACAAGATGAATAGAGATTATCTCCCTCTATGGGACTTTGCCTTCCTCCTTTCTGGACTCTGCCTGCCTTGAAAGGTGGCCCCATGTGGACTACCTAATCGTGAGAGCTACCGGTGTCCTGCCATGTTCCTACGGACTTGGATTCAGGAGGCTCTTCACCCACCAGCCTGTGGTCTTTGTGCTTCCTGGTTCACCATTCTGCATCCCTGGCATGTGGGTTATGTGAATCTGAAGAGGGCCCTATGTACTCGCATCAGACTCATGGGGTTGAGCTGAACTGGTCCAGAATGCCTTCTTATCTATAACTACGTCTTGCTGTAGAACTCTTTCTTATACCTAGATGGATGTCACTGGATTTGTTTCTCTAGACCAAGGGTGCTCACACTTTTGCAGCATGTGAGCTACTTATAGAATGATCAAATCAAAATGATCTACCAACTACAAAAAAGCAAAACATATATTAATTGTATTTATTTATTTATTATATTTATTCATAAATGCATTGAGAATTCTTTATATGTACAATGTATGCACCTTCCATAACTGCATGAGTCCATATTGCACAACAACACAACATAATTAACTATGTAGATGTTTTGGCGTTACCTGAGTTGGCTCTGATGACTTGCACTGAATGGAATGAGCCAGCGATGCATAGTCCGGACAGTAGCTGCTGACAGCCAGCCTCAAACACGCTTCCAAATGATCATCAGGCCTGGTGGAACGGTACTTGGACTTAATGATCTTTATGTGGCAAAAGACTGACTCACATAAATAAGTAGAGCCAAATAATGCAGTCAAGGAGGTAGCACATGTTCTCATGTTTGGGCACTTTTCCCTCTGTGAGTAAGTTCCAGAACTGTTCATGCACTCTGGACTTCAGCTGAATGTCGGCTTGTAGTGTCAAAATCTCCCATTCCGTATGAAAGTGATACATTTTTGTCTTCTTACTTTGTCCAGCTCCCCCACTCATTTTAAAATCCTTTCTTACGTTTAAGAGAAAAAAAAAACCTAGGTCTAAAAATTGGTGATAACCTAGCTTGTCAGTTTTGCTGCACTTAGCACAGTTGTTTGCGCATGCGTTTGACACCCAAGATTGCATCTGTTTGGCTGCACTGTATATCAGTTAAGTGGCGGATTGATGATAGGCTTAGGTCAATTTTTTTAATGCCATGCAATCTACCCACACTACATTTGCAATTGACTAGTAGATCCTGATTAATGTATTGAGCACCCCTGCTCTAGACAACCTGGGCTTAAGACAGCCCTCGGCAAGATGTTTCCATACAGTTGCTACGACATGCACTCAAAGGTAAGACTAATTGTGAGGGTGGGGCAGGACAGGGCTATGTTTCCTTCTGTTGTGCAAAGGTTGCTAAGAGTCAGAATAAAGTCAATGGCCCCGAACAACATAAACAATGTCATTTTCAATTTCTTCCCTCTCCCCTGAAAAAACAATGTGTTTTTCGTCCCTGTAAGAATAATGTGTTTTCTTTTTACTCCCTGATCTGTAACATTAAATACTTGGCTCGCTCAGACAGAATGCAGAAGCAGGCATACACCAGACAACCGTGACCACAATTGCACCAAAGAGCAAAGAACACCAGGACAGAGAACGTAAAGTCCGAGAAACTGGCTGCTGGGCACCTGTGCGCCAGCCAGTAATAAGTACCCTACCCAGAATCCTTTTTTGCCACAGTCTCCATTTTGAACACCTGTTTTGCAAGCACCCAATTACCATAACCCCACCCAGTGGGTGCTCAATTCCTGGAAGTCTCCACCTCCTTTCACGAATACACAAAATAAAAACCTCGTGGCCATTGTATCTTGCAGTGCAAAACTGTTCCTGTGAATTTCCAAGGCTGGCAATCTCCGAGGGAATAGAAAGCCCCACTTTTCTCCCTCAGAGTGACTGGTGGTTTCAAACTGCCAACCTGGCAGTTAGCCCAACGAGTAACCAAAATCCATGAAAAACCTCTCCTTTTCCCTTATCTGTGATGGGTAGTTCTGTGTCGCCTTCGTCTTTTAGTCAGTAAACCTTTGCAAGGTGCTTCAAAAATCTTTTTGTCTGTGTGGTAAGCTTGCTTCCCTGTTTGGTTATTCTTACTGAGCAGGGAAAGAATGTTGGCTCATTTTCTAGATCCACTTAAAAAAACTCTAAGGGAGTTCTTTCATATTTTCATAAAACACACACCCATTTCCAAGGGGGAGGAGAAGAAAGGGGGGAGAGAAAGGGAGAGGGAGAGGGAGAGGGAGAGAGAGAGAGAGAACTCCTGAGCATTAAAGCAATAGTGCTTCCATAGAGAAGCGGTACTTTCATACTGAAGTTGCCTACATGCCCTAGACCGTGGCTGAGGAGTTAGAGAGTCAGAACTGGGCCCTGGAATTATGTCACCATTGTCCTGAAAGGACTCTGCCTTCGGAGAGTGGTTTCCTCAATGGCATCAGATGGCTTTCCCACAAGAGGCTTGAATAGGTCTTGAAACCACAGAAGTGTTGCTCCTCACAGTAACAACCTTCTTACAGTCCATAAATGTTTAAAATTAAAATAAGGAACAGCATTGCCATTGAGAGGATTCCAACTGAGAGTGATCCTTTCTGGGTTTCCAAGGTTGTCGATGTTTACAGAAGCAAAAAGCCCCATCTTGCTCCCTTAAGGAAGCTGGGGGTGGGGGTTGAATTACTGTTTAGCAATCCAAAACTTCCCCAACAGTGCCACCATTGCAGCCTTACTTAGAGCCTATAACCACTTCACATCAAGCTGATTCTCACTTAGAACAACCCTATATAGGGCTGCCAAGACTATAACCCTTACAAGAACTACAAAAATATCAGTCAAGATTATGAATCTTACAAGATTATAAAGTCTATAAGCTTTGTCTTTCTCTTGTGGAGTAGCTGGTGAGTTTGAACCAGCAGCCTTTCCATTCACAGTTTATCGTGGACCTAATAATGTGACCAAGACTTCTTGGTCAGAGTCCACCAACTCCTCTATTTAATTATCTGACACAAACTTTTCTCAGACTTGCAAGAATGTTACACTCACTTTAAATAACTAAGTCCAACGCAGTTCCTTATCGTGTCCGACCTACATTGCAGCCCCTACCTAGACCTGGCCAGTCGTGCCTCCTGGGTTTTCCAGTGTTGCAATGACTCCTCACGGAGAAGTGGTAGCTCACTGTGAGTTCTTGCCTTCTGGGTGGGTGGGCTGCCAGGAGCCATGCCAGGTGCGTTGGCACCTAAAGCCCAGCCACCAGCCATGTATCAGAGGAGGTTTGCATCAAAAGTCATGGGATGTGGAGTCCTGAGAATTCAGGGTCCCACTCGACAGCCAGGCACAACTAACACAACTTACTCTGATAGCTTGTGCTCGAGTGGCTGGATCTTTTTCCACATCTGAGAGTGCAGCTCTCAGTTTCCTCCTTGGAGAGAAGGAACCTGGCCTCCTGGTTCTTTCCCTCCAGGTGCAATTGGAAGGAATCACCCTCGTGACCTGGTCTTCAGAAAGGCCATGAAACCATATATGTGACAGTCTATAATCCTAGCAGAGCAGAGCTGTGTCTCATAAACCACTGGTGGCTTTCATTCATTTCAGCTCAGGTCTTTGTATTTTGACTAAGAAACCTCCCTATGACCAAGATACTATGAGCCACGATGCCTGAGCTGGACTAGGAGATGAACGTAACTGCCAGCCTGCTGGTGTTCTCCCCCTTGAGTACAAGATAAAAGGGTTTATCCCTGTTGAATCAACAAATTCCCATCTCAGCTGAAAGTTATTTGACATGCTGTCCAGGATGCAACTTGTTGAGACAGCTATGGCTCTGAGGGGTATCTCTGGCAGGTATTGAAAAGCTGTGACTGCATTCAAGATGAGAGTGGGCCGTTTCGTTTGTGTGTTCACCTGCCACATGGAGATTAGCTTCCTGGGCCTTCTTATTGTCTTCTGGGTCATTGATGCAAGTTGGAAACCCTGGGGATTGTTTGATTACCAGAAAGGAATCTACATTCGGGAATCCGTGAGTTGACCTCTGAATCTGAGCTGGGTTGTAAACTAGGGAATGAAAGTAGTTCACAAACATGCTAGACGTAATGTGGGTCTTTGTCATCAAAGGGGCAATGGGCATGGATTTTCTCATGGGTGGGCTTGCACATCTTCAGTAAACATCAAAGTCTTAGTTTAAACGCTCCCCAATGCATAGACTAATAAAAGTTTCTGCTTGAGCAAACTAAATCAACCCTTCCAGATCTGTGTTCCCATAGAACCATGCTATTCACGGTGATAAACTCCTATAGCTTGTGAAGAATTCTGGGAGGATGACTCACGGGTTGTTTTAAGGTATCAGGTGTGATAACTTAGAAACACCAGTGATTGAAGGTCTCTCATCTCAGGCCCAAGGGAATATTACTTCCCTTCCCCAGAATAAAGATGAGCTGTTACTGGCCTTTGACTAATCTCTTAGGAGTAAATGTGGTTTGGTTAAATGTTCTACAAAGTGAAATGCTTTTACAAATTGGACCAGAACTCTTTCAAGGATGGGGTGTTAGGAATATAAAAGCAGTTCTTAAACTGGTGTTTTACATTTCACAGCAATATTTTACACTTCACCTTCTCCTGTGCCGCTCAGATTTGTTCATGGATAATGCTTAGAGTTCTTGCTGGACAACAAATCCTTCTACCTTTACCAGCTGCCAACAGTGATTTCATTCAGGGTTTTACTCTGAAGAATGGAACTATAGATACTATCTCAATCATTGCCTTTGAAGGGGAAACCCTGGCGACACAGTAAGTGACACTTTGGGCTGCTAACTGCAAGGTTAGTAGTTCAAACGGCCAGCCACTCTGATGGAGAAAGATGAGGTTTCCTATCACCTGTAGGTTCTCTGGCCTGTAGGGTCGATATCAGTCAATCAATCTGATGGTAGTGAGTTTGGTTTGCTTCTTTGGTTTACTGTTCTAATTATTAACCCTCCCCGCTAAAGGGTTTAAAAATGAAGTTTAGAATGCACGTTCCTGAGACTATTGTCCCAAGACGATTTCTAATCCATTGCTATTGTCTTCTTGGACAGCCCAATAGTAATCTTGGTCTACTTCTTCACTTCACAAGATTGTCTCAAAATGCCTACAGATTATTGTTATTCCACTGACCACCTAGCTGTGCACGTGTGGGGTCATGGAAATATCATGATACCTAAAAGCCCATTTTTTAAAGCCATAAATTATCACCTGTCCTAATATGTGGGAGGGATTAGCCAATAAAGCCAGACTTACCGTATTTGTTTATTAATCTGTAGTTTCACCTGGTGAAATTGTTCACCACAGATTAGTAAATGAGCACAATTAGGTCCGTGAGTGCCTTGCTCATTGGTGAACCCACCCTTGACTATATAGCCTTCCTATCTATTCATTCCCTGAATAAGCAAATATCCGTCGACTGCTCCAAGCCAGCCACTGCACACAGTCTGAACAGTACGATAGAGTGTGCTCTGATGAGAAACTCTGACTTCCCAAATGGCCACCACCAGAGCCTTCCCTCACTGTATTTGGAATCCTTTTCCTCTCTGCACGGTAGTGTCTGGTTCCCAAACCCTTGAATCTGGATGGGCTCTGTGGCTTCGATGGCCAATAAAACAGGTGGAAGTGATATAATGCCAGATTCCAGGTTCAAGCTTGAGCCCTAGAGGAAAACAGAGAGGCTACGTGAGTGATCAGGTATTCCAGCTACCCAGCCCCGACAGGAGACTACATGAAGACTTACCAAATGAGTTCATCCTCTGTTGCCCAATGACCTGAACTCGATGGAGGATCCCACACATGGATTTCACAGGTGAGTTCAATCCACCAGCCTGCAAGGATACTAACAAGCTATTGCTGTAAACAACAAGGCTCTCAGGTGGTGTGCACCCAGCCATAGATGTTGGAACACACAGTCCCTGCTCTCCTGGAACTTACATTTTAGCAGGTACAAAAGGAGACTAAGTAAATGATCGTAAAAATAAATGGAAAGTAACACTGTGAGGAGGGCCATTAAGGGAAGGATTATGAGACTATAGACACATAACAGGAGAATAGTAACAAATTTGGAGTCAGGAAAACCTTCTGTGGGCAAAGAAGTTTAGGCTGGGGTGGTGCAGAGAAAGGTGAGATGGCTCTTCGTTGCCATCTAGGCTTTGTAACTTCCACTAAACCATTGGATGGGAACCTGCACATGGTGTGTGTTTCCTCTTTTCCTGACAGGTCTGGATAAAAGAAGGTGCAAGGTTGGGGGAGAATACTAATAGGATGATGTGATGGGGTGATTGTTGACTAGTTTCCTTGTACTTGTAAAAGCCTGGAACTGGAACATGGGGATTGGTCATTTTTGCTATCTGAGCTGGGTCTCAACTGAGCCCGGAGTGGAGCACTTCTTTGGACTCTAGGATTTTTGTGCATGGACCTAAATGAAGGTGACAGACAGAGGGGAGACAGGAGAGGAGGTGTAGCATCAGATGGAGATGGCAAAGCTTGAGATGGAGCAGGGAGCTCGCTGGCCCACAGGTGTATAAAGCTGAGTGCCCTCCAGGAGGAAGCTTGCTTGCACAGTAGGGTGCCTCCAGGCTCTTAATTAAGGGGGCTTGGTTTGCTGAAAGGAGCCCTGAGGAAGTAGTGGGCTATGCCTTGATCTACCAACTGTAAGGATAGTGGCTTAAATCCACCATTGGCTCTATGGGAGGAAAAGAGGCTATCTGCTCCCATACATTTAACCAAATCAGAACCCCAAACTCCTATAAAGTCACTCTGAATTGGAATGAATTCAATGGCAGTGATTTGGGTTGTGGAGTTTAGGTTCACGGACCCATGGGACTAGAGGTAGGTGCCTTCATACTGAGGCTTATGGCAGAGTTTTACTACCCTTGGGGTATATGTATTGATAGCCCTCAAAGCCCTCTGCTACACTGCCTGAGCAGGACAGGGACCAAGGGAAGACATGACCAGGAAGAGTCTGTCCTAACTGAATGTACACTGACCTGATCCTAAATTATAGCCTGTTACCTTCCCTAACAGACACATGATTGTCTATATGGTTTGGGAGTTGTATGGCCATGGCAATGAACTTGACCACAGCTGAGAAGTAGAGAGTGCTATGGAAGGGACAGTTGGTGTTAGAACTGGTAAGAAGGTGGGAGGCATGTCTGACCTCCACCTCAAAGGAATTGACCTTGGGTTGATGAATTAGATTCTCCTTCCCGCCAGGTGAAGTCAGAGGAGGTCAGTTTTTTACAGAGAGGTGAGTTGTCCTCCTCAGGAGGTTGCAAGCAAAGGCCATGTGCAATGACCCTGAGGTGGGAAGAGAACAGAGTCAAAAGTCAAGAAGAAATTCAATGCATCTGGGGTAAGGTGACCAGACGTCCCGCTTTTGGTGAGACAGTCCAGATTTTTAACAATTTGTCCTGTGTCCCGCGGTGTTTTAAAAAAGTCCCGATTTTTGAAAAGAATGCATGACAAGTTAGGGTATACGGTTTTTTGGCTGCCATGTGGCTATTTCACCAGAACATTAGTTTTATCAATGGTGTCCCACTTTACCAATATTAAAATCTGGTCACCTTAATCTAGGGGGCCATGAGAAGTTCAATCTTCAAAGAGGAAGAGGGGCCATTGTCCAGGTCCGTGAAGGGTTGTCATTGTTAGGGGGTATCAAGTTCATTCTGACTCATCGTGACCCCATGTGACAGAACAGAACTGCGTCAAAAGTCTCCCAGACTGTCATTTTTATAGAAGCAGATTGCTAGGGCTTTTCCCTGCAGAGCAACTGATGAGTTCAAACCACAGACTTTTGATTAAGCAGCTGAGGGCTTAACCGTTTGCACCACAAGAGCTCCTTTGAAAGGAGTTGAAGTGCCTTCCAGTGTATTCCATCCCACAGTGACCGAATGTACAACACAATGAAACACTGCCCAGTCCTGGGTCCTCCTCACCATGGTTCTTATGCTAGAGTTCATTGTTGCAGCCATGGTGTCAATCTGTCTTGTCCAGGTTCTTCCTCTTTAGCGCTGGCTGCCCCTCTCCTTTACCAAGCATTAGTCCTCCTCTAGGGACTAAATTCTCCTGACAATATATCCAAAGTATGTGAGATGACGTCTCACCATCCTTGCCTCTAAGCAGCATGTGGCCTACAGTATAGAATTAGGAATATGTTTTTACTGCATTTCAAAGCATTTGAATTATTTTAAGTGGGAAAATGACAAGATCAGATGGACCATCCATCAAAAGAGGTAACTTACAACACAATTAAAATCAATTTCTTGCATAATTTCAGTGAATGTGTTAATATGGCTCATCTAGCCATAGTCTTTATGATTACCACCAATCAATCCTTTTCCTGATGGGTCTGGGTAAAAGAAGGTGATAGCATCATATGATTCAGTTGTGAGGGATTGGAAGCAGGATTATTCTTGTCAAAAATTGGAATGGACCAACAGCATGGTCAATGTGGTCATCCTGCTGGATATGAAATGAGCCACTGCAGAAGCAGGAACAAGGGCTCCCACTATGATCAAGAATGAAGCAGCAGGACCAGAGCCCATCTTTGGATCTCAGAGTCTCCGATGTATTAGAGCTTAAATGCTGAGTGAGCACCCCGGTTTGCCAAGGGAATGAATGGTAGTGGCAAGCCCAAAATCCCTTTGCAGAGTCTCCACCTAAATGAAGTCTCCATTGCGTGATTTCTGGACATCAATCAAACTTGTACATTAGCGGTTTTCAACCTGTGTGTCGTGAGCCCTTTGAGGGACGAACAGCCCTTTCACAGGGTTTGCCCGATTCATAGCAGTAACAAAATTACAATTATGAAGTAGCAATGAAAATGATTTTATGGTTTGGGGGGGTCACCACAACATGAGAACTGTATTAAAGGGTCGTGGTATTAAGAAGGTTGAGAACCACAGCTGTACATAATCTTACTCCCAGACAAATGCTTTGGAGAGTGGACTGCCTCCAACCTTCTCTGGCCAGCCCAAGGAGGGGCAATCTCTCTCTCAGAGGCTTACCTAGGTGAGACCTTGATGGACCATATTGGGGACCATACAGGGAGTCACATAGTCAAGAGTCCTACACGATCCATTTTCCCTGACCATTTTGGTCAGAAGGCCCTGGACTAGTTTTGTAAGCCCTTCCATCTAACAATGTACATGTCCCAGTCAGGGTCCCATCCCTACTTCTGTAGTCCCATCTGTAACTGTGATGTTTGATCTGCCACCAATTATGCTTTTGTGGAAAGTTTCCTTTGCCCACCCATGCCCCATGCCCTTTTTAAAGCTTGGTATGTCAACAAAACCTGGAATGCCATTTCAACCTCATGTTGGTGGCCTCCCGAATCTGCATGCTTTGTCTGTGTCTTTGCATTGTCATTGGCTCTTTTAAGACTTGATAACTATTCTCCTTACATTGTCTTTGAGATGGGGTCTGAGTTAGTTAATTGTGCCAGCCTGGCCGATAAACACATGTGGGGCTAATTGAAAGGCAGAGGGATAAATGGGTGGTGAGCCTCGCCTTTCTAGTTCT
>NW_022103899.1:54874288-54946753 GCF_000313985.2 Echinops telfairi | reverse complement strand
TCCCCAAGGAGAAGCCACATGGACCTACCCCGATGCAGCCCTGGGTGCTGGAGCAGCCGTGTGGAGACCCCTGCCAGCGCTGAGATGTTTACACATTCACTAACTTGGCTTTCCTCCTGTAGTCGGCATCATAGTGTGTGTTTTGTGGATTGGTGTTGGACATATGGGTTAATGGGTTCATGTTGGACTTGTGGGCTTGGGCCGCACTGGGTTGGGATGCTTTCTTGATGTGCACTTAACTTTTATATAAAGTTTTAATGGAAGCACTAAAAAGTTCTATCGTTGCCCGTATGGGGCAGATGACAGGGCCATGTGGTTGAGAGGTCAAGTACTAGAAAGGGCATGCCTGGTTGAGAAGGCTGAGAAGAAACTGTCTTAACCAAATAACTGTATCCTCAATATTCCTGATCCTAAATTGTAACCTGTTAACCTTCCCCGATGAGCCCCATAATTGTGAGTATGGTCTGTGAGTTCTCTGAGGCCAATGAAGTGAATTTTGGAAACTGATACAGGAACAGAGGCCTTGGGATGGATGTCTGATGTCTGAATTGATAAGAAGGTTGGAGGATGGAGGCATATCTGACTTCTGCCTCAGGAATCAGCCTTGGGAAGCTGATGCTGATGGCAATTTCCTCTCCCCCTTGTGAAAGAAGAGGTTGTCAGACACTTCTTCCAAGCCAATTTCCATAATCTTATCATTGACATGGTATGGAAAGAAGCACAAGGAATTCTACAAAGTATGAATAGTTGAGCAAATTTTGGCAATAATTGTGTGTCCTTGGGCAAGGTATTTGAACTGCGTAAACCTTCAGTTTCTCATCTGAAAGTGAGATTGTATTTCTAAATTCATGATTCAAAATGTATTTCATGTATAGGAGAGGAAAATATTCTCATATCACACTTGTTTTAGAGGTCTTGACAAACCTGAAGTCAGAATTATATATTCATGCCATTCTTTGCACTAATTTACCACCGTTTCCTTCAAAAGACTAACAGGTTTTACTTAGCAAAGTCATCAGTTACTTTGTTCTGTAATTTTCTTGGAAACATTTAAAAGCAAGGGATGGCTCAGCGTCTTATCAGATGAAAATTTGAATGCATTCTATAAAAGGCTGATTAGTTCTATTGAAATCCACTCCCTGTCCATTTCTGGGCTTAACTTCAAAAGAACCTTAAAATAACTTACTGTTGTGTATCTATTTATGTTCCAGAGTCGTCCTTCCTAGTTAGAGGCATTTTCCTGAAGGGAGATGAGCAGTTACTAAGCTACATTATTTAGCTTAGTGTTGTGTATCTTTATATGTCTTTAGCTTACATAAAACTTCAGGTTAATCTAGGTCCATCCACGATTGGGATTTATGTGATGTCCATAACTAGAGAGAAAACATAGTCAATGTTTTATTGACTATGCTAAGGCACTCAACTGTGTATATAATAATAAACTATGATAACCTTGAAAAATAATTGCATTCATGCAAAATATGTACATGTATCAAGAGGCACTTGTGGGAAGAGAAGAAGGAAATACTGCAAGTTTCAAAATCAGGAGAGGGATGTGTTGGGTTCAACACCTTATGTACTGGTGGCATACCACTTCTCTGTTAAAAGTAAGCCATGGGTGGGCTGTGGAATAGATCATCAACTGCTCATACGTCATTTCGGGTTGAAGCTGAAGAAAATTAAAAGTCCATGGGACCCAAAGTATTACCCTGACTATGTCCCAGCTGAATTTTACGACCATATCAAAAACAGATTTGATGCATGATGTTTGGAAGAGAGCCACACATCCAACTAACTGAAAGATTCATAGTTGTACCCATTACAAATAAATGTAATCCAACAGACTGTTTGAGTTATAGAACAATATCATTAATATCACATGTAAGTAAAGTTTTGCTGAACATAGTTGCAAAAAGTACATTGATAGGATCATGCTGGATTCAGAGGAGTACATGGAACATGGAATATCATTGCTGAAGTGAGATGAATCTTGGCTGAAAGAAGAGAATAGCACAAAGATGTTTATTTGTGTTTTATTGACTATGCTAAGGCATTCAACTCTGTATATCATAATAAACTATGATAACCTTGAAAAATAATTGCATTCGTGCAAAATATGTACATGTATCAAGAGGCACTTGTGGGAAGAGAACAAGGAAATACTGCAAGTTTCAAAATCAGGAGAGGGATGTGTCAGGGTTGGATCCTCTCACCATACTTATTTAGTCTGTATGCTGAGCAAATAATCAGAGAAGTTGGTTTATATGAAACAAAGTATGGCGTCAGGATTGGAGGATGGCTCATTAACAGCCTATGATATACAGTGGACACAATCTTGCTTACTAAAAGTTACGAGGACTTGAAAAATTTCCCCACTGGATCAATAGGTAACTTCATGGTAAATGGAGAAACAGTTGAATGGTCAAGGATTTTGTCTTGCTTGGATCTGCAGTTAATGCTCAAGTCAAGAGATCAAAGGATGTTTGCATTGGGTCAGTCTGCTGCACAAGACCTCTTTAAATTGTTGAGAAGCAAGGAGGTTACTTTGAAGACTAAGGTGTGCTTGATGCAATCTATGGTATTTTCAATCGACTCACATGCATGTGAAAGTTGGATTTTGACTAAGGAAGACCGAAGAAAAATAGATGCATTTGAATTATGGTGCAAAGATGGGGATAGTCTGTCTCACCTACTTTGGACATGTTATCAGAAAAGACTGCTCCCTGGAGAATGACATCATGCTTGGTAAAGTAGAGGGGAAGCCAACAAGGGAAAGCCCCCTGGACAAGATGGGCTGATACAATGGCTGCAACAATGGGCTCAAACATAAGAACAATTGTGAGGATGGTGCGATGTTTAGTTATGTTGTGTATAGGATCTCTGTGAGGCAGAAACCATCTCTGTGGCATCTAACAACAATTCCTAGCATATTACTTTCAAAGAAAACTCGAGAGTACCTAACACTGTTAGTCATCTTGCCAGATGTGAGATGCATCTGAATAACACTTTACTCTGCCTCAAGTAGTCTGCAGTTCACAAGAGGAAGTGGAACACTTAAGTAAATAAATAGGAGAAGGTTTCATAAAAGTTTGTTTAGAAATGAAATTGAAGAAGCAGACTTTGTTCACAAATATTTAATCCCCCTATGTATTATAAAAGTATTATAGATTTTCTAGCAAGTAGATTTTCTAGCAAGACCCTATGTCAATGACAGACACTCAAATTCCACCTCCCACAGCCTAATATCTGGGAAATGTCTTTAGGTTTACATACAACTAAACCAAGATGAAGGACCAGACTCAGACACAAGCTTCAGACCCAGGCAAAAACTGGGTTAGTTCTCCCACTTCATTGACCCGATGATGGTGGCAAGTGATTTAAATGTTCTACATCTAGTTCTACACCTGTAAAAGGAGAATGATAGCTACCTTCTTTATTGAGATGTTACAAAATAATGTTACACAGTGGCTACAATAATGCCTCGAATATAGTAAGTGCTGAATAAATATTAACTACTAGGATGATGACGTAGACAGGAATTTAAAATGATTGGAATCTGCAGGAAAATGGCAGCACTCACATGTAACCGTTATCCATGTGTACTAGCTCCCTGCCATCAAGGCCATGCTGACTCACAGTGACACTGCAGGACAGGAGAGAGCTGCCCCTCTGGTTTTCAAGAATGTAACTGTTGACAGAAGTGGAAAGCCATAACTTCTACCCTATGTGTTCTAAACATTATATAAATTACTGTTAGACGAGTAAACCCAAAGCCACTGTTGAATGCATAGAATGCATTTTTCAGCATAGAACTTTCTGCCAATTATAAACTAGCAGCGGTTATTTTCCTTGGTCACCACTTTACTGATTTGGTAAATTCTTCCCCACCAATGAGTGAACCACAATGGCATATACCATCATCACATTAGCTCTTCTTTCATTGGAACCTATTAGATACTTAGTACAATGAGAATCCATCCTGACGACTCCAGTGTTAGTTCTGAAGTAAGCTGAGTACCCACCCCCATTATCTTCTATTATCAGTACCGTAGAAATTTGATTGGTCTTCAGTGGTTGAAAACATGACATACAAACATACAGATATGACATCAGCAAATTACAACTGTAACACTGCATATATTATCTATCACTAATGATGTGCTGTGAGGCAATCAAAGGTAATGTGACTTGGGTCGGGCATATCTTAGTCCTCGAAGTAACAACCTGGCCTTTCTATACTCTAAAGAAGTCTTGTGAAGCAGTTACCTAATGCAAGGCATCTTTTGCTCTCTTGACTGCTCCTTCCCTGAGCATTAATTATGAATCCAAGCACAATTAATATTTGACAACTTCAATCTTGTCTCCATTTACTATGATGTCATCAACTGGTCCAGTTGTGAGGATTTTTGTCTTCTTTTCACGGGGTCATCAGCCATTCTGATGGCGGCAATCTTTGATCAACTGGCCCAGTTGTGAGGATTTTTGTCTTCTTTTCATGGGGTCATCAGCCGTACTGATGGCGGCAATCTTCGATCTCCAGGAGGAAGTTCTTCGAGCCTTCCTCACAGTCAGCAGGCAAGATTTTGTCATCTGCATATCGCAGGTTGTTAATAAGTAATCCCCCAGTCTTCTTCAAATGAGCAAGAGTCTCTGACGAGCTGCTCAGATTGAACAAGCATGGTGAGGATCCAGCCCTGTCTCACACCTTTCCTGATTTTAAATCGTGCCGAAGTCCCTTTTTCTTTCCACACAACTGCCTCTTGATCCATGTACAAGTTTCTTGAGAACACAATGTAGGGTTCTGGAATTCCTCTTGGCCTAACCCAAGTCATGGTGTTTCCAATTGCCTCATATGCATGTGAAAGTGGAATATTGAATGAGGAAGACCAAAGAAGGATCAATACATTTGAATGATGATGCTATTGAAGAATACGGGAAGAACCACGGACTGCCAAGAGAACAGACAAATCTGTCTTGGAAGAAGTGCATCCAGAGTGCTCCAGAGTGGCACATATGGTGAGAGGCTGATTTTTTAATATCATTTTATTAGGGTCTCATACAACTCTTATCACAATCCATACATGCATCAATTGTGTAAAGTACATTGGTACATTCATTACCCTCATCATTCTCAAAACATTTGCTCTCCAACTAAGCCCCTGGCATCAGCTCCTCATTTTTCTCCCTCCCTCCCCGTTCCCCACTCCCTCATGAAGCCTTGATCATTTATAAATTATTATTTTGTCATATCTTGCCTTGTCCGACATCTCCCTTCACCCACTTTTCTGTTGTCCGTACCCCAGAGAGGAGGTAATATGTAGATCCTTGTAATTGGTTCCCCCTTTCCAACCCACCCTCTCTTCTCCCTCCCAGTATCACTACTCACACCACTGGTCCTGAAGGGATCATCCACCCTGGATTCCCTGTGTCTCCAGTTCCTATCTGTATCAGTGTGCATCCTCTTGTCTAGCCATATTTGTAAGGTAGAATTAGGATCATGTTATTGGTGGGGGAAGAAGCATTTAGGAACTAGAGGAAAGTTGTATGTTTCATCATTCCTACATCATACCCTGACTGGCTCGTCTCCTCCCCAAGACCCTTCTGTAAGGGGATGTCCAGTGGCCTACAAATGGGCTTTTGGTCTCCACTCTGCATTCCCCTCCTCATTCACTATGATATGATTTTTTGTTCTGATGGTGCCTGATACCTCATCCTGTCGACAGCTTGTGATCGCACAGGCTGGTGCGCTACTTCCATGTGGGCTTTGTTGCTTCTGAACTAGATGGCTGAATTTTTACCTTCAAACCTTTAAGACCCCAGACACTGTATCTTTTGATAGCTGGGCACCATCAGCTTTCTTCACCACATTTTCTTATACACCCATTTGTCTTCAGTGATTGTATCAGGGAGGTGAGCACACAATGATATGATTTTTTGTTCTGATGATGCCTGATAACTGATCCCTTTGGCACCTCTTGATCACATAGGCTGGTGTGCTTCTTCCATGTGGGCTTTGTTGCTTCTGAGCTAGATGGCTGCTTGTTTACCTTCAAGCCTTTAAGACCCCAGATGCTTTGATAGCCGGGCACAATCAGCTTTATTCACCACATTTGCTTATTCACCAGTTTTGTCTTCAGTGATTGTGTCAGGAAGGTGAGCATCATAGAATGGAGAGGCTGATTTTAAGACATTCATCTACAGTAACTAAAAAAATGAGTCACCACTATAGTAATTTGAAGACCATTTTATGTATAGAATGCACAGTCAAATCTATTTAATAAGCATTCATGGATAATGCAAAGTGAGTCCTTATTATTCAATTAGTTTCCAGGTATTAACAACAGTTCAGAGATGGAGATCCAAAAATAGAGACTAACTAGACACCATCTCAGATATTGGCTTATTGTACAAAGTTTACATCATTATGTCGGCAAAGTCCAAAAAGGAAAGAATAAAGATTTGATATTTCCTATTTATTTGATTTTTCAATGTAATTGGATTCTCCATAAGTCCTACTTTAAAAAAAAAAGGGAGTTATTTTATCAAATGCCAGATATGACTTGAAAGTGTGCGTCCTTGCTGAGGTCTGGGTGTCTGTGTACGTGAATGCCTCGGTGACTGCTAGCCTGATGCTTAAACAGCAGAGAAAGGATATATTCTGTAGTGCTCTGCAACTATATTATTTGATTGGTAGATATTTTTATTATCATTTAAAATGACCCAGAAAACTATGACAATTCATGGATCCCAATACCAGTCCCTTTCCTGATTCTGTACACCAGCCTGCCACCATGATGAATTGATCTGCCACCAATTAGGACCTGGTGACAATTTTGTCTTCCATTTTCTATAATTAGCTACATGGTCAGGACTACTTTGGACACCATGAAGGCCTCATGCTGATGGTCTCCCTCATCTGGATAATTATTTTGTGTGTTTGTCTTATCACTGCCCTGTTAAAGAGCAAAAGGGGATTTTATAAAATAAAACAAATAAAAATCACACTGAGAAGATATTACCTAGAAGATAAGCAAAGTATTAGGAATTAACAAAATCCCCCCAAATCTCATTGTTAATGAATTACATATCTCTGGCCTAAGCCTGGATTTCTTTTATTCACTCTGTTATCTGGCTTCACATTATCTCCTCTTATTAACTATTGTTTTTAACAAGAACAATGGCAAATGGTCCCTAATTTACTATGGGGCACTATGCCAATGACCCTACAGATGGAGGTCAAGACCTTGTTTAGATTGTCCTTTAATATCCGTGAGAGAAGACCAGCTTTCTACTCCCAGAAGTATTTACCATTTCAGAAACCCACAGGGAAATTCTACTTTGTCCTTTATGGTCAGTATGATTCAGCATTGACTCAAGGGCAGTGAGTGTGGATTTGTTGTTTTATTTTTGTTTTTCAGTATCTTTCTAAATCCAATCTTTGTCATTGTAGGTTGAAAACATGACCTATAAACTCAAAAATATGATGGTATCAGCAATTTCCGTGCTGCGACATGGCATATTTCAACCAATAAATGAGGGCTGGTAGGTGGGGTTCATGGTAACTCAAATCCATCCTAAATCAAAGACTGCCTGTGTATCCAGAAATGATTTTTGATTATATATGGAAAACATACATTTCTCAGCTATTGTATTCTTGATGGTCTAAAAATACCTTATCTTGTTATTTTAAAAAGTCAGGAGTGGTTTTCTTTTGTCTAAAAACAATGCTGAAATTAATCATCTCCCTGCATCCTCGCTCAATTTTCAGTTGTTTGTAACATGTCATAAAGGATCAGGCTGAAAGCCATCACCAAGAAGGTGGAGCGTGGGCGGGGCCACCAAAGCAGATGCACTTCCTGTCTGGAGGCAGGCCGAGAAGGCACTCTCAGGGAACCTTGCAGTGCCACTGACAGAGGAGGGGGAGAAGGAGGCACCTGGGGAGGGACAGAGACTGGGAGAGTGAGAAAGGAAAATGTTCCCTCGGCGCAAAGATGGCCTGACTCCAGAGCGGTCTTGGTGCGGCGCTGCCAACAAAGCCACAGGAGAGCCTCTGACCAGCACCATCCCCTTCCTGTGGCTCATCACATTCACAGTGCACCTGGTTTAGCCATCTTTCCAAATCTCAGGCTGACCTCAGAGAGACGCTGGGGGGAATATTCCAAGAAGACTTGTGTTCCACATTTTTTTCCTGTTCCGTGTGTTTTCCTGTTAAAAGAAAACTGACAGAAGCAAATCCACTTATTGTATCTGTGCCTAGTGATGAACAATAATTGATGATACACTCAGTTTGGTATTTTGGGGGCCTGAGCAAAGCACTGGAATGTTCAAAGAATCTGGGGTGCCCATGTGCTGAGCGTAAGCTGAGTACCTAGTTAGGCAATCGCTCGCTCCCCTGCTGGGTTGGCTATCAGCACAAACACACGGCTTAATGCCCTCAGCACCATTAATGACTTGACTGCCCCTGGCACACAAGTCAAAGGCAGGACTCTGTGCTTCCCACGGGAGTGGAAGCCTAACATTGCCCTGTGATGCTGTGATAGGAGAACATCTCTTTCCATGTCTTTTTTTTCAAATGGTTGATTGCAGGGCTTTTGGGGGGTTAAACAAATCTCCATAAATCTCATTGCCAACCTAGTCATATAATTGGATCTTTGGCAGAATCGGCGAAGTCCCAGTTCTTTAAGCCTGCCATTAGGACCAGGAAATGTGAATGTACTAATAATTTTTGTTTTTCTTTGTAAAGAGTAGAGGGAGTTTTTTTTTTTTTATTAACAAAGTCCAGAATGGACTCAAACTTATTTATTCCAACAGACATATGTTGTATTATTTTTTGTATCTATAGGCAAAAAGCAAACTAATGATGATGTCTTTAATATTGATACATGTCATCTGAAGTATTTGGTTTAAGAAGTTTCCTCATCAGTACAATGTTTTAATGGCTTTGTTTGATTCATCTGCATAAGCTCAGGCTGCATTTTTTAAAGTTCGGGACCCAAACCATCACTTCTTGCCATCAAGTCATTGTGACCCCCGGAGGGTTTCTGAGAAGGCAAATCGTGCAGTGTACTTGGTGGATTTGTACCATTGACCTTGTGGATTCACTGGGAAGCATTCCATGCACCAACGTGCACTCAGCAAGCTATACAGGGTTTAATTGTGTTTACCGGGTAAACTGTGGTGAGCAATTCCATATGGGATTCATCCCATTTCGACATGGCACAGAATAGGGAAAAATGTGCACTGCATTTTGGAGAGAAAGTGTAATTGGATTATGTGTATCTTATAGTATACAGCTACATATGACTCTGCATAGATATAAATAGGCCTTAATACGTAAAATGAAATTTTTCACTTACTTTGTGTATTTAAAACATAATGGTGAATTACCAGCCTTTGATTTATATACATACATATCTGGAGTTGTTATTGTTCTCCATTTCATTGGGAGCTGCTACATCTTTATAAGATGCACATTCTGAATTTGAATTCATTAGAGAAAAAACAAATCTCAGTTGAAATCAGTTCAAGTATTTGAGACTGCTACTTTTTTATTGTTGTTATTGTTCCATTTTATTTTCTGTGCTTCCTGTATTTTTCCTAGAGGGAGTATTGGGATTTTATTTCCTTCCCTATTTTCCAGGAGTTCTGCATTAAACTACCAATTGCAAGACTTGGTTCAAACTCACGTGCTGTATCACGGGAAAATGATGAGGCCGTCTGTGTTCATGAAGATTCAGTCTTGGAAATGGTAGGGAGTTCAACTCTGTCCTCCTCAAGGTGGATTTGAATTGAAATCAACATGTTGGCAGTGGGTTGGTCCCTGTTTCTTCGATCCTAACAGATCAAACTTGAGTTAGAGAAATTTTCAAGTTCCATCAAATCATTTTTTGTGTTTTTTTTCAATAGGTGAGAATTTTAAACATTAAATTCTTAATCATTTCATGATGTTGCCTTAGGATCCTTCAGCTGCTGCAGACAGATGAATTTGTTCTCATGAAGCCAAGTCACATCCTTCTATTGATGGTTTAGCTCCTCTCACCATCTAATTACAGTCATTAATTGTTTCAAAGAGAAGACATTACAAAATCTAGATAAATCTGTGGATTAAACCGAACCATTTCTTGGTGAAAAAACAAACAAATATCTATAGCTAATTCTTCCTGAATAACAGCCTGACTTCCTCTGGGGGTATATTGACGACATTTATTGGCACCATTTAAACTAGCTTCACATTACTTGCTCCTGATCAAGCCCATGGCCATCCCCACCTCAGGATGAAAAGAAGAGAAACTGAAAGCAAGCTCTTTTTTTTTTAAGATCCAGGAGGATCCAAGAAGGACTGCGGGTCATATTGCTCTCCAGTCCACAGACAGTTTGTCCATAGGTGACCGCCAGGTGTATCTCACCATCCCCTGAAAGCACCAATTAGGTGACCTGCAAGTGCAGGTTATCAAATACTTCTCATGTATTATCTCATTTACTTGGCACAGCTCTCCTACGAAGTAATCACAACAATGAAGAATCATCAAGGGGTGGGTGATGGCAAATTGTGGCAGAAATGGAGAAACTAGAGTAATCTTTGTACCACTCAGCCCACCCAGCCAGCTAATATTGAGCAAAGGGCTAGCTGGCACTATAAAGAAGCAAAAGCACCTGCTCTTTGCCGAATCACTAAGGAGAATGAGAAAGATTAAGAAACGCAGTGCTTAGGGTTAGGGTAAAAAAAAAAAGAATTAAAAACAAAACCAAAGCAAAACACAGTGCTTTGGGGCCAGAGCGTGGCACCCTATCAGAGTTAACTGGAGGACATGCCTAGAGGTCGAAAATCAGACCTGGATCTATTTACAGGTTTTTCTTTCTTTTTTTAAATTTTTCTTTTTAATTATTAATTCTTCTCTGGGTCATTGGTTTTCTTTTTTGTTGTCATCGTTGTGTTCTCTGTTGTCACTTTGTCTTGCTATGCCTTGTTTATTGGTGCATATTATTATCTCTGCAGATCTATCTAGATAAGATAGGCTGGATGAACAATCTGGAGGAGAAATCAATGGGACCGATGGTTCCAGGGGGACATGGGAGAGGGGGAAGTGGGGGAAAGGAGGTGGTGTTGACCAACCCAGGGACAAGGGAGCAACAAGTGATCCAAAATTAGGGACAAGGAGGGTGTGAGAGGCCTGGTAGGGATTCAGCAAGGGCAGTGTAACCGAGAGAAATGACTGAAACCCAAATGAAGGCTGAGCATGATAGTGGGACAAGAGGAAAGTAAAAGGAAATGGAAGAAAGAACTAAGAGGCAAAGGGTATTTATAGAGGTCTAAATGCAGGCATGTACATATGTAAATATATTTATGTAGGATGGTGGGGAAATAGATCTATGTGCATATATTTATAAGATTGGTATTAAGGCAGCAGATGGACATTGAACCTCCACTCAAGTACTTACTCAATGCAAGAAGACTTTGTTCTATTAAATTGGCATTCCATGATGCACACCTTCCCGACACTATCACTGAAGACAAATGTGTGCATAAGCAAATGTGATGAAGAAAGCTGATGGTGACTGGCTATCAAAATATATACCATCTAGGGTCTTAAAGGCTTGAAGATAAACAAGCAACCATGTAGTTCAGAAGCAACAAAGCCCACATGGAAGAAGCACAGCAGCCTGTGTGACCATGAGGTGTAGAAGGGACCAGGTATCAGGCATCAAAGAACAAAAAATCATCAGTGGGTGCTCACCTTCCTGATATGATGACTGAAGACAAATGTGTGCACAAGCAAATGTGGTGAAGAAAGCTCATGGTGCCTGGCTATCAATAGATATAGCATCTGGGGTCTTAAAGGCTTGACGATAAACAAGTGGTCATGTAGCTCAGAAGCAACAAAGCCCACATGGAAGAAGCACACCAGCTTGTATGATCACGAGGTGTTGATAGGATCAGATATCAGTCATCAAAGAGCAAAAAATCATTTCATTTTAAATGAGGGTGAGTACAGAGTGGAGACCCAAAGCCTATCTGTAGGCAACTGGACACCCCCTTGCAGAAGGGTCATGGGGAGGAGATGAGTCATTCAGGGTGCAGGGTTATCAACGATAAAACATACAACTTCCCTCTAGTTCTTAAATGCTTCCTCCCCCCACTATCATGATCCCAATTCTACCTTGCAAATCTGGCTAGACCAGAGGGTGTACATTGGTACAGTTAGGAACTGGAAACACAGGGAATCCAGGAGAGATGATCCCTTCAGGACCAGTTGTGAGAGTGGCGATATTGGGAGGGTAGAGGGAAGGTGGGACAGAAAGGGGGAACCGATTATAAGGATGAACGTATAACCTCCTCCCTGGGGGATGGAAAACAGAAAAGTGGGTGAGGGAGACGTCAGAGTGTAAGATATGACAAAATAATAATTTACAAATTATCAAGGGTTCATGAGAGAGGTGGGAGTGGGAAAGAGGGGTAAAAATGAGGAGCTGATATCAAGGGTTCAAGTAAAAAGCAAACGTTTTGAGAATAATGGCAACAAATGTACAAATGTGCTTGACACAATGGATGGATGGATAGATCGTGATAAGAATTGTATGAGCCCCCAATAAAATGATTAAAAAAAAAAAAAGAAACAACAGTGGATGCCAAGAATCCATTATGCCAGGTCACCTGGAAGAGGAAGCTCTATGAAGTCACAAGGAGGTGGCCATGTTAGACCTGACATGAATCATTGCATGCCTCAAGCCCTTTAAACCTAACACCCATGGGTGAAATGTCTTTGGACTCATTTAAATGGAACATTACTGCAGTACTTAATGCTCGTTTATGTTAGTGTAATATTAAGGATTTCTTTTATTTTAGCCTTATAAGTCTTTCAAACTTCTGACCACTAAAACCATAAGCGAATAAATCTGTGTGTTTTCAACCACTAAATTTTTTTAAATTGAACCAAGCAATTTATACAGTTATTTATTTCATGTTAAGGAGTAAATTGTTAAGCCAGAATTCCCTTTTCTGGGTGTATGTTATGTATGTGATAGGAAAATCTATAGATGTTGTTAATTGTTGAACACAATGTTAATCTAATGCCACAGAATTATCCATGAGAACAATGTTGAAAAATCTATGGTAATGTTCTTTCACAGTAGCCATAGGAAACAACACTTCCAATATAAATCATACATTTTCTCTGGAATCTGAGAAGTCTCACTCCATCCTGAAAGCCCAAGGTCTTCTTTTTGCTCCACTAGCCTGCCTGTGGGTTCTCAGACATCTTAAATCTATTTCATGGTCACCTGTAGTTTGGTTTCTTGGCCTAGTGAAGCAACAGCTTCGCAACCACTGTAAAATTGCAATCTCTTAAAGGGGAGTCTAGTATTCACCATCTTCTAAACTGCAGTAATCCCTTCTCACGGTTGCAAAGAGTCGACATTGACAAGTAATCATTGAATCTTTACAAAGTAACAACCACCACACACTTGTGGGTCTACACATGATTTTTTATATGGGGATTAGACATTTTCCAAACATCAAAGTTACCTACTAGACCTTCTCCCTCTTTCTCTGTCTCTCTTCAAAATCTCTTCATATCCATGCGCAGGATTGTTTCAATGGCTAGAGTTCCTATTGCTTGGCTGAGGAACGGAACTCAAAGGGATGATGACACTTGATCAAGGTGGCCCAGCTAGTAAGCAGTAGAGTAAGACATGAGCCCAGTTTCCCTACCTTCGAACTAGCTGCTTTTGTCACACTCCCACACCATACTGAATTCTCAGTACGGCAGTGGAAAGACATAGGAGACCAGGATAAGATGGATGTGTACTTTGTTGATAAGAGGGCTCTCCACTAGCTGTGTCACTACAGACAGACCTTCGCTTTGTTTCTGAACTTCTGGCCTGATCACTCATTTATATCAATCTGCACAATTTGCATAAGCACTATTGCTATAAGATCAAGGCGATAACAGCAACTGGGAAAACTCCATAGAAATATTAGGGGACTGCCTATTTGTGTTAACAGAGAAGGGACAACTTCATGGAGGCGGAGAATGGCTGCACAATTCAAAGATGCAATCAGCGATCCAGGGCGGGACACGTAGAAAGGATTGACCTGGTGTATGTTTTGCTGTGTATATTCTCAACAACAGCAATGAAAGATGTTGGGTTTTTAAATTTTTAATTATTTTAAGAAGAGATGGTTTTAAAAGTACACACAAAAGGTAAAAGAGGATATTAAGTGTGAACCTTATGCATCGACTTCTACATTCTTTCTAAAGAAATGAGCAAGCTTGGGCTACCTGTTTTCCTTAACTCTGCAGTAACTCGAGCATTTCAATAGGAAGGCTACCAGGTTGTAATCTAGGTACTTTGGTACTCTTAAGTTGCAAAAATTTGCAAATTAGGTATTGTCATGATTAAATTCTAGCATCATATTTATATATGAAACCCTGTAGGGCAACTCTTTGTCTTCCAGGGCCACTGTAAGTGAGTCCAAATCCACTTGACAGCACTCAGTGAAGACAAACTCTCAGCCCTGAAACCATCCACCAATATGCAGATTGCACGACCAATCCCTATGTTAAACACCACTTGCTGTAAGTTACAAAACGTAATTTCCCAGGAGGAAAACGTATCTCCATCACTTATAAGCAGCCATGGTACATACGTGGAAACTTGCATTTTCCCTATTGAAATCACATCCTCACTAGAACCTAGGCTGCTCTGTCACTGATTTGCCAAAGCAGGCACTGTAGCCATATGATGAACATACTATATACTAGATTCTCTAGCTAAGGGGATCTGACAATAATGATTTGCTGCATAGAAACCAGTGGTGGAGTCAAATAACTTAATGACCGCCTCACTGCCCTAATGACCTTTTTAAGTATAAAAAATTATATACCATCTTCTCTGAATATACAGAACTTACAGCAATTGTTCTGACAATATGTTTAGCTCTTTGAACTTGTTAGGCATTGCATAATTCAGTCCTAATATCTCATGAGAATTGAGGGCGTAACACAAGGCTGAAATGAATGACAGCCCGATACTTTTTCTCTTTACATTGTTTATTGAAGTTTGTTTACTGAACAAACTCAGGGGAATAAAAATGTAGTAGTTCATTAAAAGTATAGTGAGTTTTATGAAATGAATAAGTATCACATGCATTGTTCTATATAAATGTTGAATACTTTATTAGCGGATGGAATGAACATTAATATGGACATTTGAAATAGGCTCTTGCACTCAGATGAATGTTAAAAAAACAAACAAACCAAAAAACAGTCAGGGATGTAAATTTATCATTTCCCAGACACCCACCTTAGAGAGAACTGGGGTGACAAGGGTCGTTTTAACAACCAATCCACCAAACTCAACAGAAAATGAGGTATTGGTTTTGCTGGACCAGTAGGAACTGGCTGAATTTCACCAGTGTAGGAAACCATTTCGCTTCTTTGGAGTAATGCTTGGGAAGATATTCTGCAGAAAATCACCTCTGAAGGACAAGATTCCCTGCCATGAATCAACTACCTGTCACTTTACCAAAAATAGTCCTAGAACCAGAAAGAAAATCTGATTAACACTGTGATAACTTTTGAGATATTTCTTCTTAATGTCAAAAAGTGTAATGTCCTACTTTAAGGAATCAGTAGAGAAACAAGTTATTCGCACAAAACCCCTATCAATGTCCATTTATCCAACGTAGAAACAAAGATTAGGAGACTTCAGTTTATGTAGTTTGGACCTGTTGCAGCAGTTCTCAACCTGTGGGTCGCGACCCCTTCAGGGGTCCAACGACCCTTTCACAGGGGTCACCCGCTTCATACCAGTAGCCAAATGACAGTGATGAAGTAGCAATGAAGATAATGTTATGGTTGGGAGTGTCCCCACAACATGAGGAACTGTATGAAAGGGTCGCGGCCTGAGGAAGGTTGAGAAAAGGACTTTTCCATGGAGAAGGACACCATGCTGAGTCAAGTCTCAGGTTGGCAGGAAAGAAGACCCTCAACTAGATGGATGAGAGGCTCAAACCTAGACTGTGAGGATCGCAAAGGACTGAGCAACCTTTTCATTTGTTGTCTCATATAAGAGTCACGATGATGATATCAAATCCCATGAAGCAATGGGGGTTTGGTGATAAGACAGTTCTATTTCCTGACCTCATCATGTTTATAATACAGCAAGAAGGAGAGGTATGAAATAGTATAAGGGGGACTTGTGACGAGGAGCGTGCAGTACTAGCAGGGCACAGCTCACTATATTAAATGGAAAAGGAGCACTTCCAACACAGAAAACAGCGTGTTGTTGGAAGACTTCATTTATAATTAGGGATAAAACTGAATATTTGATAGGTAAATTTAATTATTTGGCTGATGGTGACTTTGCCAGTGGAGTTACAGAGATCAAACTTCCTCTTAAAGCAGTGGTTCTCAACCTTCCTAATGCCATGACCCTTTCATACAGTTCCTCATGTTGTGGTGATCCCCCCTCCCAACCATAAAATTAACTTGTTGCTACTTCATAGCTGTCATTTTGCTACTGTTATGAATCATAATGTAAATATCTGATATGCAGGATGTATTTTCATTGTTACAAATTGAACATAATGAAAGCATAGTGATTAATCACAAAAACAATATGTAATTATATATTGTGAAATATTGATTTCCAGTTACAAATATATGAAATTTTGTCTTGAAGCATGGTGTAGCATGGGTAACAGTCTTCACGCTGGGTATTTGTATGTAGGCTGATCTGCATGTGGGCTGACCCACCTGGAGACAGTTAGAGGAGCAGGGTCTCAGTTCCTAAGTCCATCAGAAATACATGGTTTTCGATGGTCTTAGGCAACCCCTGTGTAAGGGTGGTTAGACTCCCAAAGAGGTCGCTACCCACAGGTTGAGAACTGCCATTTTAAAAGAATAAATGGCAACTATCTACATTCCCCTCCACAGATACAACACATAGGAATCAAATTGATTACACCTATGAGTACCAATTGAATTGTTTCAACATGCTGATGAAGCACAGGAAACACTTACTTTTCTATGCCAAGGAAACTGGAAAACAGCTGTTTCCCCAATTGACTGGAAGAGATCCATGTGTGTACCCGTGCCAAGAAATGACCCCACAGAATGCTCAAATTAGAGAATCATATCACTAAGATCACATGCAAGTAAAATTTTGCTGAAGATCATCCAACAGTTGCAGTGGTACATTGATACAGAGCTGCCAGAGACTTAGGCTGGATTCAGAAGAGAACATGAAACAAGGGACATAATTTCCAATGTCAGATGGATCTTAACTGAAAACAGAGAACACCAAAAATATTTTTATTTGTGTTTTGTTGATAATGTCAAGACATTCGACTCTGTGTATCATAACAAATTACATATAACCTTGAGAAGAATAGGAATTCTAGAGCACTTCATTGTGCTCATGTGGAATTTGTGCATGGATCAAGAGGCAGTTGTCATGAACCGAACAAGGAAATACAGCATGATTTAAAATCAGGAAATGTGCGGGACAAGGTTGTATCCTTTCACCATACTTGCTCAATACGTATGCTGAGCAAATTATCCAGAGAAGCTGGCTTATATGAAGATGTATGTGGCATCACTATTGTAGGACGGCTTATTAACATCCTGCAATATACAGGTGAGGCAGCTAGCTGCAAGTGAGGAGAAATTGAAGCACTTGGTACTTGAAGATCAAGGACTGTGGCCTGCAGTAGGGATTACAACTCAATGTAAAGAAGACCCAAATCCCCACAACTGGACCAATAGGTAACCTCATGATAAATGAATAATAGGTTGACGTTGTCAAGGATTTTTATCTTGTTTGAATCTACAATTAAAGTTCATGGAAGCAGCAGGCAAGAAATCAAAAAAAGTGTTGCATTCGATATATCTACTACTAAAGATCTCTGCAGAGTATTGAAAAGCAAGAAAGTTACATTGAGGACTAAGATGCACCTGACCCAAGCCATGGTATTTCCAGTTGCCTCACATGCATGTCAACGTTGGACAAGGAGTAGAAGAAGAAGAATCAATGCATTTGAATTGTGATGCTAGAGAAAAATATTGAAGTACCATGGGCTACTAAAATGACAAGATTTGGGAGATCTCTGGCCAGAGTGCTCCTTAGAGGCGAGGCTTCCTCTTATCTACTTTGGACATATTGTTAGGAGAGACCAGTTTGGTAGAGAGGAGACCAAACAGAGGAAGGCCGTCAGGGAGTTGGATTGACACAGTGCCTGCAATAACGGGTTCAAGCAAAGAACGAATGGGAGGATGGTGCAGCAGCAAGCTGTGTTTCCTTCCGTTGTGCAGCGGGTTGCTACGGGTTGGATATGTACAACCACATCACACAATGCTGTGCATATATTTGCTTTGCCTGTCGGAAGCATGACAAGAAACTCAAGAGGAGAGGGAGCCGATTTATTGTGTTTGCTGTATGTTGTTCACCAGGTCTTCCTGCACGTGCCCCAAGATTCCTTCTTCATCATTTCCTTTTTGTCTCGGGACCTTCCCTTTAGTCACTCCAGGACAGGCAGCTACTGACAAATTCATTTTTATTTGTCTAAGAGTGTCCTGATTTTCCATTCATTTCTAAAGAATAATTTCACTAAATATATGAATCTGTGGCACCATATTTTATCTTCAACAATTGAAGCATGCCGGGCCACTTGCATCCGATCTCCAAAGTTTGAGATAAAAATGATGCTCTTCTTTGGATTGCGGGTTTCAAAGGCGTCTGTGGGCATCTGTCTTCCTTATTGCTGGTAGAAATTTTTTTCCCTTGGTCTTTAAATTTGATGTTGACTTTCATGTGTCTCTGTGTGTTTTATTTGGTTTCATCATATTGCAATTTCTCTCAGCTTTATTTGCACTTTAGAAAAATTTTAAGCCATATTTTAAAGCCAGTAGTATTTAGCCCCATCCTCCTTCTCTTCACCAAGGAAACCAATATTAATTTTTTTAAGCAGGGAGAGGATGTTTACTTTTCTCTCTGAGTTCAGATTAGGTAACTTACAGTGTCTGCCTTTGTGTTCATGGACTCTTCCCCTGCCTCCCCCCTCCCTGCCCCTCCAGCCTGCATTCTGCTATAGAACCCTCTGTCTTGTTCTTCGTGCATATTATTATCTCTGCAGGTCTGTCTAGATAGGATAGGTGGGATAAACATTCTGGAGGAGAAAATAACAGGACTGACAGTTCTGGAAGTACATCTGAGAGGGGAGTTTGGGGAAAGGAAGTGGGTGTTAAAAAATCCAGGGACAAGGGAAAAAGTGATCGCTGGCAAGGAGGGTGTAGGAGGCCTGATGGGGCTTGATCAAGGGTAATGTAGCTGCCAGGAATTACTGAAACCCAAATGAAGGCTGAACATGATAGTGGGACAAGAGGAAAGCAAAAGGAAATAGAGGAAAGAACTAGGAGGCAAAGGGCATTTATAGAGGTCTAAATATAGGCATGTACATATGTAAATATATTTATATATGACAGTGGGGGCATAGATCTATGTGCATATATTTATAGGGGTAGTATTAAGGTATCAGATGGAAATTGGGCCTCTATTCAAGTACTCCCTCAATGCAAGAACATTTTGTTCTATTAAACTGGCATTCCATGATGTTCACCTTCCTGACATGGTTGCTGAAGACAAAATGGGTACATAAACAAATGTAATGAAGAAACCTGATGGTGCCCAGATATCAAAAGATATAGCATCTAGGGTCTTAAAGACTTGAAGGTAAATAAGCAGCCATCTAGCTCAGAAGCAACAAAGCCCACATGGAAGAAGCACACTAGCCTGTGTAATCATGAGGTGTTGATAGGATCAGGTATCAGGCATCAAAGAACAAAATATCATATCATTGTGAATGAGAGGGAGTGCAGAGTGGAGACCCAAAGCCCATCTGTAAGCAACTGGACATCCCATTACAGAAGTGTCTTGGGGAGGAGATGAGCCAGTCAGGGTGCAGTATAGTATTGATGAAACATGCAACTTTTCTCTAGTTCTTTAATGTTTCCTTCCCCCCACTATCATGATCCCAATTCTACCTTACAAATCTGGCTAGACCAGAGGATGGACACTGGTACAGCAAAGAGCTGGAAACACAGGGAACCCAGGTCAGATAAACCCCTTGAGGTCAATAATGAGAGTAGAGATACCAGGAGGGGAAGGGGAAGGTGGGGGAGAAAGGGGGTACTGATCACAATGATCTACATATAATCCCCTCCCGGGGGGACGGACAACAGAATAGTGGGTGAAGGGAGACCACATCGGACAGTATAAGGCATGAAAAAATAATAATTTATAAATTATCAAGGGTTCATGAGGGAGGGAAGGTGGGAGAGGGAAGGGAAAAATGAGGAACTGATGCCAAGGGCTCAAGTAGAAAGAAAATTTTTGAGATTGATGATGGCAACAAATGTACAAATGTGCTTGACACAATGGAAGGATGGATGTATGGATTGTGATAAGAGTTGTATGAGCCCCCAATAAAATGATGCAAAAAGAAGAAGAAGAAGAACTCATCCACTGGGGTTTATTTTAACTTTGATTGTTCTGTTTTTCAATATTAAAACTCCCTTTGATTTTCCTTTATAGATCTCTTTTCTAAGATTTCTCCCCTAATTTGTATCAAGGGTATCTGGTATAACCCGTTGAAGCATGTTTAGGGTAATTACTTTAAAATCTATGTTGAATAATTCTAACATCTGTCATCTCAGAGATGGTCCTTGTTCGGGTATGATGAATACTTTTTTATTGAACTTTGTATCCTGTGGGTTTATATTAGCAAATTCTTCTTCTTATTTAAATCATTATTGAGCTGACTTCTCTTGACACTTCTCTGGTAAGGCAAGAGAGGGTGGTTCCAGCGAAATGGGCATAAAAAGTCTAGTCGCTTGGCTTCGGTTGACAGGAGGTTTGACATCGGTTTCCTGGGGCAGGAGGCAGTGTTCAGGATTCCTTGAGGATACCTCCCAGACTGGGGCTGACAGTACTGGGGAGTTATTGCTTCTCGTGTGGCCTCCACTGATGAAGGGACAGATGGCCTCATTACTGGTAGACTGTGCAAGTCCTGATTTTCCACTGTTCCCATTAATACCATCCCAGTGTGGGAGTGGGAGGCTGGGGTGGCTCTTTATTACTCTGTGAGTGTGGAAGCCCAGCTTCCACTGATGCTCCTGTGTGGGTGTGGGGAAGGCCTGCTACTGCCTACCAAGAATGAAAATGCTGGCTCCCTACTTTGCCTTCTCTGCCACCACAGGAAGGGGAGGAGGGATTGGGCTGCCTTCTAAATGCCTGGGGAGGGTGGGAGGCTGGAGTCTCCACTCTGTGTCAATGTGGGTGAAGGAGGCCCACTTATTCATGTAGAACATTTTTTGTCTATAAATGTTCTGTTTTGTGAGACTGCTCCTTCCTTAGTGCCTTCAGTAGAGAGAGACATCTGTGGGGCTTTTTGTCTGCAGACATCTCTGGATTGCTGACTTCTTCACCTTCAAGCCTAGGATATGTGAATCAAAAACAGAACCCAGAACACATCCCAACACATGTGATTCTTGGGGTCCCAAAGTCTCTAGTTCATTTTCCTTTTTCTGCCCACCTTTCAGATTTGTTTTTAAGTTTGTTGTTGAGATAATCCCCGGTGCTTTTATTCATACATACAAAATCCATACCAAAATCACTACCATCGAGGCAATACTAACATACTAAGGGAACTCCCCCCCAAAAATGAGTGCTTCTACTGCATCTTCTAATTGATAGACCCTATGAGAATTTATCCTTAATTTTATTTTTAATGAGAAAGAGAGTAGAGGCAATAGTACCCTTATCTCCACCCAAGTGCTTTACGACTATCCACATCTTTCCTTTGTAGATGTCTGTCATGCTTACTCCAGTCAGCCAGTCCTGGGCTGGGAGAGATGGCCATGGCCCACGGGTTTTGAGACAGTTGTGTCTTCTCCCCATGAAGGATGGTGTCATAAGTAAACAAATGAGTTAGATGGCCAATTGGGAGGTTCACAAACAGGAGCAGGAGCTAATGACAAGCAGGTGGGAAATGGGAGAGAGCAGTGC
Organism: Echinops telfairi; assembly: GCF_000313985.2. Taxonomy (NCBI): domain Eukaryota; kingdom Metazoa; phylum Chordata; class Mammalia; order Afrosoricida; family Tenrecidae; genus Echinops; species Echinops telfairi. The sequence goes on along the minus strand of NW_022103899.1, from coordinate 54,924,688 downwards.
CCTGTGTGCTCCATCAGGACCAGGTGGAAGAACAAGTAACAGGTAAAAGTGAGAGAGGCAGCCAGGAAATGGCTTAGGAGCAGTGAGGACATAGGCGTGGCCAGGACTGAGGGTGCCAATCTGGGAAAGTGCCCTGACCACCCTCGGGACTCTGAGAGAGGAGGTGGAGAGAGGGGGCAGGGAAGGAGAAGAAGAGGGAGGCCAACAGAGAGAGAGGAAAGAGAGGCAGAGAATAGAGGGAAGGGGTGAGGTGAGGAGAGGAGAAAGAGGAGAGGAGCGAGAGGGAGAAATAAAGGAGAAAGGGTGGGGAGAGAGAAAGAAGTGAGAGAGGGTGGGAGGGAGGGAAGGAGGGAGGAGACTGGACTGCTGGGCGGGGAGACAGCAGTCTGTGGGAGTCACCTCTGCTGGGCCAGCTTGGAAGAGTGTCGTCGGGAGCAGAGTCCAGGCTGTGGCTGAAGTGGCTTGCTGGAGCAAAGGAAAGGCTGGCGCTGGAGCGAGAAGAGCGACCCCCAGGAGGGAGGAAGGCAGAGACTGGCTGGGGAGGAGCCAGTCTCAGGGCTCAGGCATCCCAGCCAGTGCGCTTGGTCTCCGCGCGCCTCCGCCGGGCTCGCCAATCCCTGCGTTCCCACGGGCGGCCTCGGCTGCCACCTGGGTCCTTCGCCGGCACTCTCCGCCTTTCTTCCCCACGCGCGCCCCTGGACAATGGACGACAACTCCCTGCTCTCGGTGCCAAGGTAGGTCTGGAATCCCCAGTGCTTACCCCAGCGTCCCCCAAACTCACCTCCGCGCCTGGGCGCTGGCAAACTTGACCCGGGTCTGGGCAAAGCTGCAGCGGAGCAGCCCCTTGGAAATACCCCCAAACCAGGCTGGGCAAGGCACTCTTTGCCCACCGTGGTTCCAGTCACTGGCCTCAGAGAACAGGAGGCTGAGCTGGTAGGCGCAGGGGCAGCTTGGGGGTCCGGGACATCTCCTCTCCAGGAGAGAGGGGTCGGATTTTCAGTGCAAGCAGCCTGGAAAGGTGTCTGGTCTTGTGGGGAGAGGGGTGTCCAAGAGATGGGGATTAGGGGCAGTACAAGGTACGCCCACTTCCAGTTTTCCATCTGGTTCTTAGCAGGATTCTGAGACCCCCTAGAGTGAGCGCTACTCCTAACCCAGACCCACCCTTAGACAGCAACAAAGATACCAAAGACCTAGGTCCGTTCTCTTTCCCCAGCTCGTCTGTGAGTCCTTCCTGCCACATCTCCTGTGGCACCCCCCTTGACTCCACCGAGCCCAGGTCCACACATGGACTTTGCCTGCAATGCTGCCAGGTGCCAGGAACCTGCCACCCCTTGGGTTTGCAACTCCTCCAATCTCTTCCTTTTGTGCCCTGGTACCTTGCTCCTGGGGGGAGTCAGTAGTCCTCTGAAGGTCTGAGAGCTCTAGATTCTTAAAATGACAACCGCCCCCCCCCCCCACCTATAAACTTCCAGGCTTACATTGAGGCTCTAAACCTAGCGGTGTCCCTTGCTGAGTGTTGGTGGCTTTGGCACTCTGTGTGCCTGGCGCACAGCGGGCAGAATGGTGCTATTGTGCACAGGCTAAAGGTGTCTTCTGCTCACCCAGCCTTACCTCTCCTCAGCTGAAATGTAGTGTGATGTCCATGGTGGTGCCCCCCACCCCCACCCCACCAAACACTGAGGCTGCTCTTAATGCGAATATCAGACACTGGGTAAACAGGTCAAGCTCAGCGACTTGGAGAGCAGCAATGATCCCACAACTGGCTAACACTGGATCACCAAGTAGTCAAAGTAGAGGTGGGAGAGGAGGTTCCAGCCTGCTTGCCAAAGGTGTCAGAGCCTGCCATCTAGAGCCTAAATATTTATACAGCCATAAATTCGAGCTTTCTTTCCTGCCCTAGCATTTGTCCCTAAGTGGCCTTTCTCCCGGGAGAGTAGCTAAGGCTCTTTCAAAGCTGGTGGTGAATTCTAGGTGCAGCCTTAGGCTGAGCTTAAAAGAGAAGTTTTAGCTGTCTGGCCAGCAAGGTCCACACCCCCATGAGGCAAGCCCTTCCCACCTGCTCTGATGTGTTAAAGGGACTGGGTGGAGGGCGGGGGTGGGGGGAGTTGAGAAATATTTTTAAAGCTTAAAAACAAATCCCAGGGCCACAAGTGTGGGGGTAAAATTGTAAAGCATTTTGAAAATCAAGTTAACTGGAGGCATTGCTTCTCTGTTTCTATGTATATCTGTGCTACTGCACGAGGCCAACAGCCCTGGGTGGTTTACTGGGTGGTGTTATCATTTCCATACATGTGCTTTGACTAAGAGGTTGCTAGCTTTATGCATGTAGTGTTTCAGATTTACAATCCTGCCAAGTTTAAATCCTGAGTACCGCCCTATGCATTTTTTAACATCCTAGAGACACATTGTGGTCATTTTCTAACATCCTAGAAACCCTTCGGGTCAAATTTCTGAAAACCATGTCTCTTGCAGTACAGTAGACTGGTCGGTCGAAAGATAAACCATAGTAGCCGTCTTGCTTTCCATCTTCATCTATGAAAATGGTCACGGATTTCACCCTCAGCCGCAGCAAATTCCACCTTGTGACTCAAAGCCTGTTTACTGACCAAGCCAGGTCACATGTTCATATATTAGTGTGGTCATTTCAGCTGTTCCATTAGCAATGCTTATTCGGGTCAATAGGATTCCATTCCCTCCAATAAACCACAGCGAACCCCTCGCCTGCATCCGACTTGATTCGGACTTGGAGCAGCCCCCACAGGAAGATGGAAGTGTTGAGGGGACAGGCAGGGGCAGACTGCGGCCTCTTTCACCCGGAGCAGCTGGTGGTTTGTAACAGCTGACTCCCCTTAACTCACTGTGCCACAGAGGCGTCTTTGCGTACTAAAATAGATCCATTTGTTCTTCTATTTACTGACTACAAGAAGAGTCACTGCTTTTCTTTAAGACCAGAGAAAACCATAGGTATTGCTCGGGGGGGAAAAAGTCCTCCAGAATTTAAAATGGTGGGAAAAACCTCAGTGTCACCCAGTCCACGCCAGCTCACAGCCATCCTGTAAGACAGGGCGGAATGGCCCGGTGAATTTCCGAGACAGTAACTCGTTAGTGGAATAGAGTCCAGGCTTTCTCCTGGGGAACAGCCCGTGATTTCGAACTGCTGGCCGTGAGGATGTCAGCCCAATGAATAACCACTGTGACACCAAGGCTCCTCGAATGGTATGTGGAAGCCATATATTAGCCACACCCCTTGCCCTCAAACTTGGAATTTTAAAGACTTGAGGACTGGATCCTCATCAAGCACATGACTGCACCGTCAGGAAAACTAACCATTTTTGTTCGATTCATGCTTTATAACCAGAATTGTATTCAATATCTAATAAAAGAAAGTTAGTGGCTAGAAACTATTGTATTTCAGTTTAGAATGATAACAATGTAAATCATTATGCTTGAAAACTGGCAGAGAAAATAAAATAAAATGACTGAGTAACATACCAGTTTCATGACAAAGGCACAATTTGTGTTGGTTTTTACACTTTCTGGAAATGTTTAATTAGCTAAAAGATATGAATGACTGCAATTCTCATGCAGCACTAGTCTTGGAAGCTTCATCTGTAAATGTAAATTGACTTGTACTTTATTAAGAGGTTCTGGTGGCCTAGTAGGTTACAGGTCGCGCTGCTAACAGCTGAGTTCACAGTTCAAACCTACAGGTCGATCCCTGAGAAAAAGATGAGGCATTCGGCTTCTATGAATATTTTACAGCCCAGAAAAGCCACAGAGACAGTTCGGCTCTGGTTTTTTGTATACATGATTACTATAAAGGAAGCTTTTCGGGTTCTCAGACTATCTTATTATTATATCTTATTATATTATTATTTTATCTTATACTATCTTATCAGTGAAAGCTTCCACTAGTTTTTACTAGGGATATTTTCATTTTAAAGCAATACATCGTGTGGGTTACAGGGCAGATTTCTTAAAAGCTGGAAGAGGCTTCCAACACGAAATGGAATATTCCCTTTGTGAGCTATATTATAGACCCAGAACCCACCACCTTTCTAACTAATGGTTTAGGTCAAGAGGAAATAAAGAAAATAATTTTTTTTAACATCTAAAAGTTTGTGTCGAGCTTCCTTAGACACCTGTTTGATGAGACGTTTACCTGTTTTCGTAAGGTCACTCAAGCAGAATGCATTGTTACTCCTTATAAAATAAAGTCCTTTTCACCACACTGGTTGCTTACAGGTGGATGGAGCCCTAGCGATGTAGTGGCCAGCACACCGGGATGCTCACCACAAGGCCAGCAGTTTGAAACCACCAGCTGCTTCTTGTGAGAAAGTTAAGGCTTTGTACTCTCCAGAAAGAGCTACAGTCTTACCAACCTATGAGGGCAGTTATAGTCTGTCCTATAGGGTCACTGTGCATCAGAATCCACCAGATGAAGGTTCATGTTTTCCTCAAAGGTTATCCCTTCCATTACCTTATTAGGTGGCCACATCCTTGTTAGTTATGACAGCCCTCATTATCTTCACTGCCCAGCTACAACATTTGAGGCCAAAGAGAATTAAATGAGGTAAATAATTAGATTAAAAATCCACACCAAGAGTATACAACAGGGTCAGGTCTTGCACAAATTCCTGGCTTCGAGTTCAGCTCCCTTTCTACCAAGGATGTAAAATCCTACTTTATGGCAGATGGAGAAAGAAAAGACGATTCTCCAGCACTGCTTGTCACAAATGATGATGCCATTAGATCACACAGCGCAGCACAAAAGCAAGAAGATCAACCTGTATAGCCGGCCATGGCTGAAAAGAAAGTTGCGCAAACAAATATTTTATCAAGCCCTGGTGGGGTAGTGGACTAGACCTTCAGCTGCCAACCACAGGGCTGGTGAACCAAGCCCACCAGCAGGAAGTGTCTACCTGCTTCCATAAAGATGCACAGTCTCACACTGTCTAGAGAACCCTTCTGCCCCGCCCCGTAGGCTCACTGTGAGTGGGAGCCAACTCGATGGCCGTGGGTTGGAGAGTCTGTATTTCAGATTTGGAAGGAGGTCTTCACTGGCTTCATCAACCACTTGCCTTCTTAAACGCGGTTGTTGTCTTTGGACCTCAGAGTTTTATTTCAAGAATAACACCTTTATCTTGCACCTCTAGGGAGAAAGCCATACAACATGAATCTGGAGTCAGTGATGTATAGACTCAGATTTGCAATCAGCTTATTTGAACTAGTCCTCGATGAAACCCCCACCACATGTTTGCCAGGTGGTTGTGTTCTTGTGGTTTGAATGTTGCTGCGATGCTGGACGGTACACCAGCATGGGCACATGCTGGACAGGCTTTGTCAGCACTACCAAGATAGGACCTGGAAATCTATGTCCGATAAAATAATGGCCAGGGAACACCTTCTGAATAGCAGCATACCATTGCCTGATATAGAGTCAGATGAGGAACCCTCAGGTGGGAAGACATTTAAAATATCACTCTGGGCCTTTGTACATTTCATTATAATATTTTTACTTTGTCTTCTCAAGCTGCCCTTTGCAATTGTCTATTGAGCTCTTTGATATTTGCCTTTGCTTCTCTACAGTGAAGAGCACATTTCTGGTTTCTTTTGACATCCACTTAGATCTTTTCCTTCTTTCCTGTTGTGGTAGTTACATAATATCATGTCAACTTGAGGAGACTAAGAGTAAAGGGGTGGAGTCTAGGCTGTCAATCAGGTCACAGCCTGATGACCCCCTCCATGTGGCATGACCTTCTCATGAGGATACTGGGAATTTCCTCTTTCTCCCTGGAGGCAGGCCACACACTCTCTCTCTTTGCTTCACCTTCCTGTTGACAATTCACATGGAGCCATGCTAATGGCAGCCAGAGCCCTGGAGTTGCGTCCACCACCATTGGATCCACAGGGCTTTCCAGCACCAGCTTGTGATCTTCCTGCATTCGGCTTCATTGCATATGCTCTATGAGTTTGAAGAAAGATGTTTTGACTAGTACTGGACTTAGGGGCTAATACTACACTTAAGGACTTGATCTGGACTGGACTGGGATGTTTTTTTAATATACAGTGGCTCTTTGATATAAAGCTCCATCACACATATGCATGTCTCTAGATTTGTTTCTCTGGGCAACTCAGTCTAACACATCTGTCTTTTTAATAATCTTTCTTCATGAATGAAGTTCTTAATATCATTCCACACATAGGCATTAGCGAGCTGAAATGTGCTATTTTGAATCAGACAATCATATGGTCTAGTATGCCAAGAATGATAAGTTGAAGAAGAGGTCTCGTGGTCATTGTCAAAAAGGAAATATCAAGGGCTATCATGAGGTATAGAACACCCATATGCCGACAAGGAAAACTAACATCATTGTTCTTCAAATTTATCTACCACCAACTAATGCCAAAGATAAAGAAAGCAAAGGTTTCTTTTTGTTTTTTGTTTCACCAAGTTCTGTAGTTTGAAATTAATCAAACATGCAATCAAGATACATTAATAATTTCTGGCTATTGAGATGCAAAAGATATAATGTAGAAATTTCAATAGTGTAAAATATGGTTGTAGTCACAAAAATGACCAGAGATCCCATGATGGAATTTTATAAGACTAACTACTTCTTCACTGCAAATAACTTCTTTCAAATAGCAATCTCACATGTGGATGAAGTATATAAGAACCAAATCATCTTAAAGGCTTGAAGATAAACAAGTGACCATCTAGGTCATAAGCCACAAAGCCCACATGAATGAAGCACACCAGCCTGTGTGATCACAAGGTGTCAAAGGGATCAGGGATCAGGCATCAAAGAACAAAAAAATCATATCATTGTGAATGAGTGGGAGTTCAGAGTGGGGACCCAAAGCCCATCTGTAGGTAACTGGACATCCCCTTACAGAAGGGGACAGATGAACCCCTCAGGATCAGTGGTGAGAGTGATGATACCAGGAGGGTGGAGAGAAGGTGGCATAGAAAGGAGGAACCAATTGCAAGGATCCATATATAACTCCCTTCCTGGGAGGACGGACAGCAGAAAAGTGGGTGAAAGGAGATATGGACAGGGTAAGACATGACAAAATAATACTTTATAAATTATCAAGGGTTCATGAAGAGGGGGGATAAGGAGGGAGGGGGATAAGAAAGGAAGGGGGAAATGAGCTGATACCAAGGGATCAAGTAGAAAGCAAATGTTTTGAGAATGAGGGCAACAAATGTACAAATATGATTGAAACAATGGATAGATGTATGGATTGTGAAAAGAGTTGTACGAGCCCCCAATAAAATGATTTAAAAATAAATGAACCAAATCGACTCTATCTAAAGAAAACTAATGGAGATGTGCATTATAATCTGCTAATAAAAGGCCAGAGTTAGACTGCACAAGTTATTCCGCTCCTACACACACTCAAGTTGAAGTTGAAGAACATTAAAACCAGTCAACAGAGAGCCAAAGTAAGATGTTAAGTACATTATAGTCCACTTTGAATGTGAAGACCATCTCAAGAATAGATTGATGCAGTTAGCACTAATAATTAAAGAGCAGATGAGTTGTAAGGTGATAGCAAAAGCATCATACAGGAAGACAATCAAAACCCAGACCACACCCACTGCCATCCAGTTGATTCCAGCTCACAGGGACTTGATAAGACCTCATAGAATGAGGGGCATCATTGCTGTGTTGCATTCATCTTGGCTGTAAGCAGAAAGATCTTTACTTGTGTTTTATTAATTATACAAAAGTACTTGAATTGTGAGTCACATCACAGAGAACAGGACATGCCGAACATTCCATTGTGCTCATGTAGAACCTGTACGTAGGCCAAGAGGCGGTCTAACAGAATGAGGGGATACCGTGTGGCTGAAAATCAGGAAAAATGTGCATCATGGTTGTACTCTTTCACCATACTTATTCGATCTGTATGCTGACCAAGTACTACGAGAAGCTAGACTCGAGGAAGAAGATGATATCAAGATGGAATGAAGCCTCATTAGCAATCTCTAATACAACTTTGCTAGCTTAACATTAAGATGACGCACTTACTGGTGAAAGATTACAGCCTCCAGTGTAGATTATACCCAAACATAAATGAAACGAAAACTGGACCAATAACAACAACTGATCATGAATATTGAAATGCCAGTGATTATATTTTACTTTGATCCACAATTAATGGACATGTCCATGGATGGTGACAGTCAACAATATATTGCATTGGTCAAATCTCCTGCAAAAAAAGAACTGTGGTTGCATTGTGGGTTAGGGAATGGGCTGCTAATCACAAACAAGGTCAGTGGTTTAAATTCACCAGCCATTCTGAGGTAGAAAGATGAGACTGTCTGTTTCCTCGAAGTCTCAGGGCGGGGAGGGGATCACTATGAGTTGGAATCAATTAGATGGCAATGGGTATGTTTTTGGTAAAGTTTTAAGAAACAAAGGCCTGACTTTGATGACTAAGGTGTGCCTGACCCACGCCACTGTACTTTTAATCACCTCATATGTATGTGCATGCTGGACATTAAATAACACATAGAATTGATACCTTTGAATTATGATGATAGTAGAAAATATTGAATACACTATAGACTACCAGACGAACAAACATAGCTGTCTTGGAAGAAGTGCAGTCAGGTGAGACCTTACATGGAAGGACAGTGAGACTTCATGTCACATGCTTTAGGTGTGTTACGGAGAGACCAGCCCCTAGAGAAGAGCATCAAGCTTGTCAATGTAGAGTGTGACCCCAAAGAGGAAGACCCTTACCAAGATTGATTGACACTGTGGCTTCCACAGAGGCCCCAAGCCTATGAACGCTTGGGGAAGTGGTGTAGGACCCATCGCATTTCATTCTGTGCACAGGGTCCTTATGGTCTCAGTAAGTCCCAGACATTTCTCCCCCCTGATTCTGAAAAAGTTACTGAGGCAGGTGTGGCGCCCTCGAAAAGTGACTGGGGAAGAACGGAATGAAAAGTGGACTTGTCCAGGCACTGCTTTGAGCTGTTCTCCTATCCAGAATTAAGTCAGAAATGATTCTTGCCCGTGAGGGGCTTCATAGATCATTTCAGCATACTCTCGGGGTTTTTCTTCGTGGTTCCATCTTTCTCAGAACATGGTCTCTGAACAAAATGCACCTGGGGAACCAGGGGGATGCTCTAAAGATCTTTCCCACCCAGAGGAGAGGAAGGAAAATGATGGAGGGACTCCGTACAGGAAGTTGAACGCCAAAACAAAAACTTTTGTGTCCCCAGGAAGCCTGAGAATCCAGACATTGAAACTGTTGCCTGTACACTAAGCAATGTTTCTGCTGGAGAAGGAAGAGCTGCCATGTTCTCTCTCTCTCTCTCTCTCTCAAAATAAATAAATAAATAAATAAATAAATAAATATATATATATATATATATATGTATATATACATATATATATATACACACACATATATATCAAAGCACTGCTATTATTAATTTAATTTTAAATGAAAATGACCTGCTCAAACTATTAAAATAGTTGGCAAAACTAGTTAGAATAAATTTTAGAAGTTTAAGTTATTTCAAAAGAATCTAAAGGAGCTATATAAGTTTTACCTGACTACTGTAACAAATCAAAAACCACTCAAGACACGCACAATTATTATTGGACAGTTTTGTGAGGCAGAAGCCCAGTAAGTGTCATGGGCTAACACCAATGTGCTGATGAGGTCACGTGCCTTTTGGGAGACGTTTCCGAGGTTACCTGTATTCCCGGCTGCTGGTCCTCTTTTTCATCTTCAAAGCCATCAACAGTGGGTTGCGTCCTTCTTCTATTCCCTTGTCTTTTGCTGCCCTCCTCCGATTTTAAGGAACCTTATGGTTATATTTAGGAGTCCTGGTGGCGGTGATGTAGTTTAGCCACTGGACTGCTATCTGCCTTGTGTTCGTTTTACCCTTGACAGAGGGAGAGCACCTTTCTCATGCAGAGGTTTAATGTATTCAAATGGCCATTCTTAACCTCTGCACGACCAGGACTCTGAATGAGGGCTACTTGTATCAGACCCCCAATAACGTGATGTTGTATAATGTGAGCAGGCAACAATCCTTGTGGTCTTAAGCAATGGGAATTGTGAATTTATTTGATGCTGTGACATTAACTGGGCAGTGCTACCTGGCAGCCATCTTCAGGGTTGAAATGGAAGATATGATGGCCTGTTGATAGGTTGGGAAAGTTTCTAACAAGTCCTACAGAGATCTCTTTTTGTTATGGACTTCCAAAGGCTTTATCACTAGCTAACAATGTAAGAGGACATTGAAACTTTTGCCTGTGTACTAAGCACTGCAACATGCCTGTCCAAGGCAAATCCCACCACATTTTAATCACACTTCCCCGTGAACTTTCTGAAATCCCCTCATATTCTTGAATATGTTCCTATCAAAATATGTAGGAAGGGAGAAAGGGGACTGCTACCAGCCAGGTTTCTGTAGGTCCCTAGCCCCGTGGACGAGTTTCAGGCGAGAACAAAAACTATGGTCTGCAGGCTCTTGGTCTAGGCACAGTGTGAACAAGGATTTGCTTACATAGTAGCGTTGATTCACACATTTCCTGTTTCACAATTTCACATTTAACCCTCACAAATTCAGTGCACATTCGCTTCCCCGCTTTTAAAATGTTATTCTTTGATTTCCCTGTTTCTCTCTCTCATTTTGAAAAATACTACCAATTTATACCTAACTTGTATTTCTAGTATATACTGCACACTGTGACATAATGTGCACTCACGTGCATGTACAAAATAACTCTATAGGATTGTCCCACCAATCCTCAAATACCTTACTTTACAATAGGTTAAGGGATTTTCAGAGCTTATTCTCATTCTGCCATGTCCAAGATAGACAATGAGGCAAGCCCCTAAGCCCCCCATTAGCTGCCTCACTGTTCACAGTAGCCGAGAAGACACCAGGAGCACATGGAATACTGGGGAGTGCATCAATAGATAGCAATTACTGACCCCTCTACCAGACACCTCAGAGGCTCTGGGGCAGAGTAAGACCAAGTCCCTACCATCAAAGGTGTGTTATACATGGGGCTGCTAAGTGCAAGATCAGCAGTTTAAAACCACCAAAGACAAGGCTTTCTACTCCCATAAAGAATTCATCTTGGAAACTCACAGGGGCAGTTCTACCCTGTCTTACAGGGTCCTTATGAGATGGAATGGAATGACAGCAGTGAGACTGATTGTTGGTTTGGGGCATGGACACTTTAAGGATAGGAGCTCTGGTGGCACAGCAGTTTAAGCACTGGGATGCTAACTGCAAGGTCAGTTGTTTAAACCACTGCTTTGGAGAAAGATGAAGCTGCCTGCTTTCTATAAAGATTGACAGCCTCAGAAACTGTGTGGAGAAACTCTGTGTTGTCCTTTGGGTTGCTCTGATTTGGATTCCACGCGGATGACAGTGGGTTTGGGTTTGCCGCTAGGGATGGAGGTGGAAAGTGCCCTCCAGCAATCTCTTGAGTTCAGTTTCTGGGTTTGTTCCCTGAGAGCGCTCTCCCCGGCTAACTGAAGGCCCCAACTTTCCTTAGTTGATTCTCAACAGCTTTTGACATGCTGGACAGGTGCCCTGTCATGTCTTAAGATAGTTCTCCCAAATGAGAAATGTACCCTATGAAATATGCCTCTGAAATATCATGGGCTATGCTCTCTGTGAGGAGCCGTGATGGAGTGGTTACGCATTGGACTGCAATCTTCAAGGTCAACAGTTGGAAGCTACCAGCCGCTCCGAGGGAGGGAGAGTGGGCTTTCCACCCCTACAGCGTCACTGTGAGTCAGCACCGACTCGATGGCAGTGAGATGTGCTGTCTGCTTTGGTTTGGCAGTGATTTATTTTGTTTGTTTTTTCCTTCTCCCTGTTCGAGAAATAGGGACCCCAAAACCATAAACTTCCAGAACTAGCAACGATGTTGGTTAAGGTCACTTTGCTCAACTTCACAGGAACTTGAAGTCAAGAAAAGTTAGAGTAATTACCCTAAATTATACAAGGTTTTACAGATAGGGCCAAGGATGAACCCTTGAACCCCTGATTCTTATACTTATCATTGCATTTGAGCCCATTTTAAATAATAATAAAGTCGAAGATACAGTTGGAAGATCATGGGATCTGCTGATTCAGAAGAACTTGTCTACATGCCTTTTTTTTTTCTTAATGAAAAATAATTCCACAATTAATTGCTCATGCCTTTACATTTATTTGGGCTGCCAGAAATTCCAGAAGCAAATTTAAAGCTCAATTATAACAACAGTGTTGGGCTTATGACCTCAATATTTCCTGTCTTTAACCCTGATGTTGATCTCACTTTATAATTCCTCTTGTTCTTTGTGCAGTTTTAATTTATCTTTGTGGGTGTCTTGTTACACGGTGTTTGAGTCTGGTGTACATGGGCTCTCTGTGAGTTGAAACTGACTCAATGGCATCTGACAAAAGCAACATGCATTTTTCGATTCTCTATCACAAGTTCTAGGGCAATGAGATGGAACTATCCAGAATTAACCAGAGAAGCTACCACTAATTTTCTGTGAAATGTGTTGTACTAGAGTAATTTTTCTGAGTATAAGCAACAATGAATATGTCTCTGGAAAATTGCAATCCATGTAAAACAATGGTTCTTTCACTTTAAATTAGACAGATTTTCTTCAGTGATTGTATCTAAAAAGTTATAATTCATTTCTAAAATAATTGTTAGTGCATTAGAGCAGCGGTTCTCAACCTGTGGGTTGTGACCTCTTTGGGGGTCAAATGACCTTTTCACAATATTTGCCCGATTTATAACAGTAGCACAATTACACTTATGAAGTAGCGACGAAAATAATTTTATGGTTGGAGGGGTCACCACAACATGAGGAACTGTATTAAAGGGTCGAGGCATTAGGAAGGTTGAGAACTGCTGAATTAAAGTAAAGCCAAGTATTTGAGAGCAAATATTTAATTCAACACAGTGACAAAGTAGGATGGGCTATCTTTATCTATTGTTCTTTAAGCGTGATGTTATACGTGATTTTTAAACACACGTCCATCTATTGTGAGTGTCATCAATGGGTTTGAAGGGTTGCCAGTGTGGCTCGGTGGCTTTCACTCCTGTCGCTTCTCAAGGACAGAGTACAACTGCCCCACAGGAGGTTCAGGGAACAGCTAGCCAGGCCTTTGTGCAGCGGAGCAGCTGTGGGTTCAAACTGCTGACATTTTGGTTAGCAGCTGATTCGTCACCACTGTGCCATTAGGACGCCGTGTGTCCAGGGCACTCCTGCCTAAAAAGACCAACTCTACACCGCAGTGTACTTTGCTCAGCTATTAACAATCATTCCATAAAATTATAGAACATTTAAAATATGTTCAGATTGCTTCCAAAGATACGAGGAGAATTGAGATTTTTCTCTGTTTCTATTTCAGAATTGACATGTCAGAAAAAAATACAAGGAATTGCTTTCTCTTCTGAAAATTTATAATTTGTGGCATAATAAGAATATAATAACTAACTTGAAAAGCTGTAGCTCTGAATTGGCTTACCTGCTTCTTTACCATTTTAGCGGCCCATTCTTCCACTTAATTTGTGGATAAATAAATGAAAGAATCCATCTGGGTAATTCAGATCAACACTAAAATGCCAATCAAAAATAAATAGAGAACCAATTGCAATAACAGTTTTAAAGTGTTATCTTGGCCCTGTATAATGGGTTTCTTGATGACTCATGCACTCAATTAAACCTGAAGTCTTTCAATTTTTCTTTTAATTGTGACTGAATCAACAGTGCTTCAAAATAGCAACTTAAATGATGCATGCACTCCATTTATGTCATTAGCAACTGGCCACTGATATGACCTGGAATTCTGTTGAAGACCATTTTGGGTCTTCTTCTCTTGTAATGGTGGCAGAAAGGCATGCGAGGGGAATGTGATGGCATCGTTGGATGAGCCCTGTTGGCACACAGGTTTAAGCGCTCACCCACCAGCCCAAAGGTTGATGTTTCAGACCCACCAGCTGCTCCGTGGGAGAAAGATGAGGCATTCTGCCTCTATAAAGGTTTATAGCCTTGGCAGCCTATGGGGCGGTTCTACTGTACCGTACAGGGTTGTTGTGAGTCAGTGTTGACTCCACAGCCATGGGATTGTTTATGGTTTGGAACTCTGTAATTTAGAAAATGAACTGCAGTTTATCACACACATCACTGTAAAACAAGTGTCTAAGGAGGAAGTGAGCTATCTGGAGGATAGAGAGCTGGCACCAGAACTTTAACATCACTCAGGCCCTGTAGACCATACCTAAGATCTTTTCCATTCAACGACTAAGAGTGTATATATTGAGGAAGGTAGAAAAGGTGACGATCTAGTCCACATTTAAACTTGAAGAAAATATAGGACTCAAATGGATGATTGAGCCAAGGAGCCCTGGTGGCTTAGTGGTCATGCCAATTGCGCTGCTAACCTCAAGGCCAGAAGTTCAAAACTACCAGCTGCTCAAAAGAGAGAAATATGAGGTCTACTCTGTAAAGAGTTACAGTCTTAGAAACCCAAAGGGGCAGTTCTGTCCTATTCTGTAGGGCCCAGTCACTATGAGTCGGAATCAACTCGATGGCTGTGAGTTGAAATCGATGGTTGAGGCACAAGTTGACATAAAATCTAGTTGCCACAGGAGCCTTGTTCAGCGGTAACAGAAAGGTTGGTAACTTGAATCCACCCAGGGGATTGGCAGGAAGAGACCTGATGATCCTTATCTATAAAAGATAGGCAACTGAACACTCCCTTGCTGAAGGGTTGTGGGGAGGAGACGAGCCAATCATGGTGCAGGGTAGCAACGATGAAACATAAAACTTTCCTCTAGTTCTTGAATGCTTCCTCCCACTATCATGATCCCAATTCTTCCTTGCAAATCTGGCTAGACCAGAGGATGTACATTGGTACAGATAGCAACTGGAAACACAGGGAATCCAGGATAGATGAATCCTTCAGGACCAGTGGTGAGAGGGGCAATGCCTGGAGGGTGAAGGGAATGTGGGGCAGAAGGGGGGAACCAATTACAAGAATCTAAGTATTGCCTCCACCCTGAGGGATGGACTGCAGAGAAGAGAGCAGAGAGAAACATCAGACAGGGTAACTTATGACAAAACTATAATAATTTATGAATTATGAAGGGTTCATGAGGGTCAGGGGAATGGGGAGGGACAGGGAAAATGAGCAACTGATATTAAGGGCTAAAGTAGAAGGCAAATGTTTTGAGAATGATGGGGGAAAATGTACATATGTGCTTGACACAATGGATGTATGTATGGATTGTGATAAGAATTGTACGAGCCCCCAATAAAATAATTTTTGAAAAAAGATTACAGACTAGAAAAATCTATAGGGCAGTTCTACTCTGTCACACTGGGTCACTGTGGGTGGAAAACTGACTCAAGGGGCCCCTAAAACCTTTAACATTGATAGTTGGGAATGGGGAAGATTAGAGGCAGGGGGAGAGTTACTTACTTTCCTTGAAAGGAATAAAATCCACTGCTGTGAATGACATCTCTGTCATGTGAGCGTCATTGGAACCTGGAAAAAAGATGAGCCAAGTAAATTCACAACAATGAAGGCTGAATGTATTAACATCATGAGAAATATGAATGTTTTTGGTGGGTAATTGATCTGTGCAAATAATAAAAATGATGAAAATCAGTTCATTTTACCAGTATTTAAAAAAATAAGTATGCCTTCTGTAATGAACAAATCATCAGGGAAGGGTTGATTGGATTGGGAGAGCCATTCAGTTTCTGTATTAACCGATCTCTTTGGTTAAAGAGATTCCATGTCCCTCTCAGGGTCACACAAGTATCTGAAGGTACCATGGAAGAGAAAGGAGAGATTGTCTAACCCCTAGTCTGTCGTCATGGCTGGCATCCAGTTACCCACTGGCATGCAGCCACTTTCTGCTCACTTAAAAAGTGGGACAAAAGATCTTTGTCTCACTGGGAGCCCAAGTGCTTAATGATTCAGCTTCTCCAGGTATAGGATAGCTATTCCTTCTGGAGTTTTCCACCTCATGGCATTGGCTTAAGAAGGTCTACGTTCTTTCTCTGGATGGGTCCCACCATACTCTACTCTGTTCCTTTCATCGGTTACTATAAAGGCCACGTTACTATATCAGTATGTGAGGTATGTTTGCGGTAGGAGCTGTGTTAGGCTGGATTGCCTAGAGAAACAAAACCAGGGACGCCCATATATGTTTACGAAAGCATCTTAAATCAAGAAGTGATTTTATATGAAGGAGGCATCCCAGCCCCACTAACGTCCCTCGCTCCATGCTAACTGGAGGCCTCGACAGACTCACGTTGCTGCAGGCCAAATAAACAGAAAGGTGAAGAGGGAAGCAGGGAGTTCACCAGCAGGTGTATACAGAGTCACGTGGTCCCACGGTCAGTGGGAATATGGCAGGGCACCAATAACTCCCAGGGTCAGTGGCCCCCATGCGGCCGCCCCTGGAGGCAGACATAGAATCCAAGCAACAGGAAGCAAAGGGAGAGAGGACAGAGAGAAAGATGTCTTTGATGCCTGATACCTGATCCTTTCGACGCCTTGTGATCTCTCAGGCTGGTGTGCTTCTTCCATGTGGGCTTTGTTGTTTCTCAGTTAGATAGCCACTTGTTTATCTTCCAGCCTATAGGACCCCAGGCACCATCAGCTTTCTTCACCGCATTTGTTTATGCACCCACTTTGTTGGACATCTCCTTGCAGAAGGACCGTGGGGAGGAGATGAGCCAGTTAGGGTGCAGTGTAGCAATGATGAAACATACAATTTTCCTCTACTTCTTGAATGCTTCCTTCCCCCAACTATCATGATCCCAATTCTACCTTACAAATCCGGCTGAACCAGAGGATGTACACTGGTACAGTTAGATACAGGGACTCCAGGACAGATGATCCCTTCAGGGCCAGTGGTGAGAGTAGCAATACCAGGAGGGTGGAGGGAAGGTGAGAGAGAAAGGTGGAACAGATTACAAGGATCTACCTATAACCTCCATGCTGGGGGACAGACAGTGGAGAAGATGGGTGAAGGGAGACGTCGGAAGGTCTAAGATATGACAAAATAATAATAATTTATAAATTATCAAGGATTCATGGAGGGCGGGGAGCAGGGAGCGGGAAGGGAAGGGAAAAATGAGGAGCTGATATCAAGGGCTCAACTAGAAAGCAAATGTTTTGAGAATGATGAGGGAAACAAATGTACAAAAGTGCTTGACACAATGAATGTATGTATTGATTGTGATAAGAGCCCCCAATAAAATGATTAAAAACAAAACAAAACAAAAAAGAGAGAGAAAGATGTTCTCAGGGTCTCTCCTAAAAAAAGGTCACACCCCACGAAGGCATCATCAGGCTGTTACCTGACTGAATGGTTGGGCTCCCCCCTACACTTTCATTCCAGGCATAAGTTGACATAAAATCTAACTGCCACACGAGCCTTGTTGTCACTATTAATAGTAAATAACTTATTCCATTGATGTGTTAGTGCTATACAAATATAACATGGTGCGTTAAAAACTTTCGAATGGCTAACCCCCCCCCCCCCCCAAACAACAACAACAACAACAACCCACTGCCATCAGGTTGATTCTGATAGGATTTCCAAGGCCATCCTTGGAATGTCTGATCTTTATTCCAAAGAGCAACTAGTGGGCTTGGCCTGGAGATCTTGCAGTTAGTGGTCCAATGCTGACCTTACCAAGGCTCGCATTTTGAGTGGATGCACTAATTTCACTTAGCAAAAATGACCAAATCAGTGACCTTGCTTAAGCGCTAACTAAGATACCATTTACCCAGGTGCAATTAAGGGAATGAGTTTAATTAACTTGGTCAGTTAGTATAATTCAAGTGAAAAAGTGACCTTTCCACAACATATTTCCCCAATTGTTATTAATAATGGAGATTTGCCCAAATGTAGGCCCATGAGTATCTAATACAGTTATATGAAAGCATTGAGCATGCGATGAGTTTCACAGTCTAAGGAATCTATTTTTCTCTAAGTAGTATATTTGCATAAAATACAAAAAAGTGCAAAATCCAGCTTTGATAAGAGACCTGGCTCCAGACTCTATGACTCAACAGTTGTTTCTTGGAGAAAGACAATGAACAGGTAACAATGAACATTTACTGAAAGGAAAAACAAAAGAACGCTCCTCCTAATAATTTGCAAGCCCTGCTCCCTCTGGAATGGGCAGCTGGTATAATAGAAAGTCCAACTCCAGCAGTGGACGTGAGCTAACTCTGCACACTGCCAATCTGTGCACTGAGTAGACCACATTTTGAAGGAAGCCTCCCTCCATTGCATCAAGACTGACCTGAATCACTGCTTGGCTGCTTCACTGAAGAGTCCATCATGGAGTTGACCACGCTATGGTAGATCAGATCTACCATATCAGATCATGGAAGAATCCTGTTCCACTCGAGTTGTGAGAGAAAGCTGAACTATCACACACCCACTCATCAAAGTTCCCGGGCGATACAAATGCTAATGCACTTAGCAGCCCACTGAAAAGTTGGTTCTAATCTACCTGGGGCCATGTTGGATGATAACACTGGTATGCTACTTCTGAAAACTCAGTCATTGAAGACCCATAAAGCATATTACTCTTGTGACACATAGGCCCGTCATAAGTCATAATCTACTGAATGACCACTGATTTTACTGGTGGTCTGTGCATCAGCAAGTTGACCTTCTTTTGTCATCCTAGTCACCAGGTCTCTGCATGGAAGGACCGTCCTTTCCTCTTCATTTCTCTTCACTTAATTAAGTCCAATTTAGCCTTCAGGTTCCAGATTCTCAGCAGTGCTTTCCTTGAACTCCATCACTCAGTCAAATACTGTCACAGGCAGCACTTCACCATAGCTGACAACATTTATAGCTATTTGCAGCCTTATATCATTCTTTGCCTAACACCTGCCTTCCTCACTTATTGTGAGTTGTTGAGGGCTGGGTTAGTGTTGATCTTTGGTCTCTACTTTATCTGCAGTTCCTAGTGTAGTATCTGACGTACACATGGCTATGGAAGATATTTGTTAGATGAATTAATGGAGTATATACGCCATGTCTGAACCCAATTCACCTGTGAGGACAGAGGGTATAGAATCTACTATTGATGCTCATATCTGATGTGGAAGGCCAAGAAATTTAATATAAGGAAAAAGAACATGGAATGAAAGACCCTAAAATTAACTTATTATTACTCACAAATATGCAAAGGTTTATATTATGTTGAAATAATATATTTGAAAAAGTCACTTCCCAATCAGAGTATATTTGATTGATATTTGAAAGAGTATCCTAACCAAATAATAATAAAATAATAACATTTTATGAAAGAGGTTTGTTCAGAAGATTCGATATTTAAAGGGCATTTGGATTTCATATTTATCAGTATTTATCAATATGAAAATGGACAAGATTAATACAAAATTTCACCTTTGCAGCTTCTAAGCATGCCTAATCATTTAGTAACATTTCTCAGATCCAGCCAAACTAAGCTGAACTTTTTCCTCCCTAATCTGTATGTTGCCTTGTCTCTTGTTTTCTTTAAGCTGATGGAGAATTTTCTATTTGAAGGTGATCTCTAAGCAGCTGAGAGAATGTCATATTCTTTTTACTCCTTTTCCTAATTTACAGGAAGGTCATGGTTCTAGCTCCTAGGCCAGACCATATTCCCCATAGTAATCAACAAACAATAGATCAGTCTGGAGAGATTTTAAAGACGCCCTGTGTGGAAATTAGCCCTATCGATAAGGTGGCCATGGCATAGAAACAGACTATGTGGTTTCCTGGTGTGCTCTATGAGAATGGAGAAGGAGGGTGGGACTTTCCATAGACCATGCTTGGGAACATGGGTTATGTCTGAATTAGGAGATCTAGGATAGGGCAACACAGACCTATATTCTTGGATCCTATAGCTTCGTCTGGACTCTTGATCTCAACCCCCCAACCCCTCCAATACACACTTTTCATTAGTAAATTACTTCATCCATGAGTTTTGATTTCTCATCTCTGACACATGAGGACTTGAATCACTTCAGTGATAATAAGAATGAAGGAAATGTGACATAAAGCATACTTAGTAAAATTGGAAGGATTTGGAAACCGATTGTGGTTGTTGTTGTTGTTGTTAGGTGTCCTCAAATTGGTTCTGACTCATAGTGACCCTACACACAGCAAAACAAAACGTGGCCCAGTCCTGCGCCATCTTCAATATTCTCATGTTTGAGCCCATGGTTGCAGCCACTGTGTCAATCCATCTCATTGAGGCCTTGCCTCCTTTTAGCTGCCCCTCCACTTTTCCGAGCATGATGGCCTTCTCCAGGGACTGGTCTCTCCAGTGAGGTGAAGTCTCGCAGTGCTCCTAGGAGCCTGCATTTCTTCCAAAACAGATTCGTTTGTTCTTTTGACAGCCCTTGGTACTTTCAGTATGCTTCACCTGCCGCCTAGTTTAAACTCATCGAGTTCTCTTTTGTCTTCCCTAGTCAGTGTCCAACTTTCGCATGCATATGTGGTGCTTGAAAATGCCATCAGTAGAGTCAGGCATAACTTAATCCAGAAAGTAACATCCTTGCTTTTCAACACTTTAAAGAAGTCTTGTGCAGCAGATTTACCTTATGCAATGCATAGTTTTATCTTTTGGTTGCTACTTCCATGAGTCTTGATTGCGGATCCAATCAAGATGAAATTCTTGAAAACGGCAGTATTTTCTCTGTTTACAGTGATGTTCCCTATTGGCCCAGTTGTGAGGTCCAGTTCTGTGCGGTCCAGTTCTCTCCATTGAGATGTGACCCACAGTGAAGACTGTAATCCTTGATCCTCATCACCAAATGTGGTCAGTCCTCTTCACTTTCAGCAAGCAAGGTTGGATCATGGGCATATCATAGACTGTCAGTGAACCTTCCTCCAACCCTGATGCTACATCCTTCTTCTTATAATCCAATTTCTCTGATTATTTGTTCTGCATTCAGATTGAATAAGTATGGTGAGAGGAAAAAACCCTGAGGCACACTTTCCTGATTGGGATTGAAGGAAGAAGAAATCCCAAAGTGTTTCAGTTTGGAAAATTGGGTTCATGATAATGCCAGAAACCAAAACACAAAGACAAGTGAAAAAATAGCTGGAACTAAAATAAGTTGAATTTAAGATGGACACATAGCATATACTCCTATATGGGGACTAGCTCCACTGTTCCATATTCAAATCTGACACTTAGAGGAGAGTTCTGGAGGGAGAGAGTAAATGAAGACCAAATGAATCAGACAATGGGACCTCTCGGGGTGGCTTGGTCAAGTAAGGTTCTCACTCCCAATTCTATGCTTCCTGAATCTTCAGTATTTTCTTTAAAATGTTTAAATTGTGAATTGGGTGAAATTGAACAGAACAGAGTAGCTATCTATTCAATGATTTATACATGCTTTGTTTCATGTCATTGCAATGTAACATCACTTATCCCACTTCATCCTTGTGTGCCCATTTCCGGACTTCCTTCTTTCCTGACTCTTCTTGCCTTCTGAATCCTCCCCTGTTCTTTAGGTCTCAAAAGGTTGATTGTTTTAAAACATGCATACCTCCCTAGTGTTGATGTTCACTTTATAGACATGTTTATCGATTGGTTGAACATTGAACCAATGGGGGTGAGTTCAGTTAAGAGCCTGAAGGGTAACTAAGGACCATAGTCTTGCATTCAACCAGTCTCCATCTGCCCAGAAAATTTAATCTCTTTTATAATTTTGCGTTTTTCTCCACCTGTTCCTCCTACTCTATCCAGGACTTCCTTATTTGATCCCTTTCAAAATAGTTGTAAGGGACTGTCAGGCAACCTCTAATTCCTTCAGTCTCAGAGTTATGGAGATCCACATGCATACAGTCCATTAGTCCATAGACTAAGTGTTTTCATGTATCATGTGTAAGATGCAGAATGTTGTTCCTATGAATTCTGTTGTACCAATGAACCTTGATGCCACCTAAGACTATGATTCTGTGTTCCTGTTGTTGTTGTGGTGGTGGTGGTGGTGATTAGGTGCCAACCAATCCACTCCACCCCATAGCAGCCATATCCACAACGGGACAAAACACTACATGGTCCTTTGTCCTCCTCACAATTGTTCCTACGCCTGGGACCATTGATTAGCCACTATGTCAATCCATCTTATCAAGGACCTTTCTCTCCCTCACTGCCCCTTCACTTTACCAAGCATGATGTCCTTCTCCAGAGACTGATCTCTCCTGATAATATGTCCAAAGTATGGGAGAGGAAGTTTTGCCATCTTTGCCTCTAAAAGGAGTATCCTGACCTTATTTCTTTCAACACAGGTAGGTTTGTCCTTTTAGAAGTCCAAGTTACTTTCAATATTATTCTCCAGCACCACAGTTCAAAAGTATCAGTTCTTCTTCAGTCTTACTTATTTAATGTACAATTTTCACATGCATATGATGCAATGGAGAATACCAAGCCTTGGGTCAGTTGCACTTTAGTTTTCAAAGTAGCAAATATTGAAAATTTTTCAATATTTTAGAGGTCTTGTGCAGCAGATTTGCCTAATACAATGTGTCATCATATCTTGCCTGCTGCTTCCATGAACATTGATTGTGGATCCAAGCAAGATGAAATCCTTGACAAATTTGACCCCTTATCCATTTATCTTGATGTTACCTATTGGTCTAGTTGTAAGGATTTTAGTCTTTCTTACATTGAGTTGTAATCCGTACTGAAGACTGCAATCCTTGATCTTCATCAGCAAGTGCTTCAATTCCTCCTCATTTCAGCAACCAATGTTGTGTCATCTGCATACTTCAGGTTGTTATTAAGACTTCCCCCAATCCTGATGCCAACAGCTTGTGTGATCATTTGCTCAGTATTCAGATTGAATACATGTGGTAACAGGGTACAACCTGATGCACACCTTTCCTTATTTTAAACCACACAGTGTGCCCTTGTTCTGTTTGTACAACTGCCCCTTGATCCATGTACAAGTTCCACACGAGTGCAACGAAGTGTTGTGTATTCTTAGATCCTGCAGTTCATGTCCTCAAGGCTATGTTATGACGAAGAAAATTTTGGAATGTTGCCCATGATGCTCAAAAAATATATACTGGTGGATATATTTGCAACATGTGCAGAAATATCCTTTGTCAAAATTATTTATATTCGTAGGTATAGTCCCACCTTCTGATTCTTTTAATGCTTTTAATACTTTCTCTGGTGTGGGTCATAGTCACACTATATCATTGGTATAGAAATCGGTATCTTGAAATTTAATCTTTGATGCTACTTACAGTTTACCTTAAACTGTCTCTGGTTCTTCCCATTCATGGATATTTTTGCCATAAGCAGACTTGAACTGAGTATTGCTGGTATCTAGACATCATTTCAGCATAGCCACACAGACCAGGCTGGGGAAAAATGAAAACTACTTTAGTAAACAAAATTTACTTTAATTACATCCAAAATTATATGCACATGTTTTATTTTAAATAGTCCTCTGCAGTCCCCAAACAGAGAGGTAGTTGACAATACAGTGGATGGGCAATTTGGGCAATAAATAGGATTCTGTTTGAATGGGTGATCAACCTTGGACACAGACACAGATTAAATTCACTAGGTGAATGCTCATTTCACCATTTTGCTTTTTTTTTTTTTAAGTGTGCATGGTCCTGGAAGAAATGAATCTGTGTGTGTTGACCACTCTGCTACATAATCCCTGACCTTTTGCAAGAGCACAGTCATAATTAACGTTACTAAGCTTGGCATGCTATTGTGCCACTGACATCACTTGATTGGTCTTGTGCGTTTTGCAGCAGGTTAATAACTATTGTTTAATAACTTAGACCCAGACAATGATTTCTCTCTCTCTTTCTTCTCTCTCTTGTGGCTGTTGATAGCTGCTATTGAGCTGCATTCAGATGCATGGTAATTCCATTGCCATGGAATGAGACCCTGGTACTGTGCCATCCCTAAGATCAATTGTGGATCAGACCTTGGGTTCAAGAGTTTTATTGGCTAAATTTGGAAATAGATAACCAGATTAGGCCTTTCTTCCTGGCCTATGTTAGTCGAGGAGCATGACTGAAGCCTGTTCAATATGACAGTAACAATGTCATCCCCATGTTCCTAGGACGCCATACTCCTCGTAGAAGGACCTGCAGTAAGGAAAATAGGCTGAGAATTCTGGAAAGCAATTCTTAAAATAAAGCATAGAAAATGGAGACAACATTTGTCCCATTTCTTGGTCCACTGTCTGTTATCTGCCTACTTCATTCTATTCTCAATAAGTGGGTCCTGCTTTCTTTGAGGTTATGAGCAGAGAACCCTGAACTATTCAGATATTCCTTCAATGTTTCAGATAACTTGGATGTTTTCTATCCATGACATTCATTACTCGGCTGTCCAAGAGCCTTTAATTTACCTTTGATGTTGTGTGTAGATGGCTTTTTTTTGGTGGAAAAATTCCAAGTAATGGAACTGGGTCACATTTATGATAATATTCCATGATTTGCATTATGATTCAGCAAAATTATTAAACTGGCCTGAACTGGACTATTAATGACTTGATTATCATTATTTATGCTTAGAGAAAATTAGTCAACCTCTGTAAAAAAAACAACAACACTTCCTTAAATAGGTATAAGAGTAATATTCAAAGGAACGCTTCAGGCTGCCCATCTTGTGGTTTGTGACCCGGGAGTGCAGGTGTGGGCAAGTGGCAGTGGTTGGCTTGGTGGCCAAGGGCTGATTCTTGTGGATCAGCAACCTCCAGGAGATCAATGAGACCCTGTTTTTCCATCAGCGTGGGGTGCACATCTACCACGGCAAGGAAAACATCAGCGTTGACGCTGGGACCCTCCTTCTTAGCACACACCGACTGATTTGGAGAGATAGAAAAATCAGGAATGCTTGATGGCCATTCCTCTTGCTCAAATTGTGCTCATCAGAAAACAGGCAGCTGGAGTTGGAAAAGTACCAAAATAGTGGTTCATCGTCACCCAGCCCCACCTAACAAAGAACCAG
This sequence comes from Echinops telfairi, assembly GCF_000313985.2. Taxonomy (NCBI): domain Eukaryota; kingdom Metazoa; phylum Chordata; class Mammalia; order Afrosoricida; family Tenrecidae; genus Echinops; species Echinops telfairi. The sequence goes on along the minus strand of NW_022103899.1, from coordinate 54,899,659 downwards.
GCTTGTCCCAGAGCAGTAGGAATTCCTACATCAAGCTCTTCTTCGAAGAACATGGCCAGATTGAGTTTGACAAGCGCTTATCAGAGGAACTGGGCCAGAGAAGATGGGAGAATATGCCGGTTTCCCAGTCATTACAAGCAAATAAAGGATCCCAGCCAGGAAGAATAAAGGCTGTAGGAATTGTAGGCATTGAAAGGAAGCTGGAAAAAAAGAAAAGAAATGGATTAAAAACATTTCTGAGGCCTTTAAAGACCCCAGCAAGCTCATGATCAAGGCCAAGGAAGTGGTAGAGTTATCAAGATCTATAGCTAAGAAAATTAAAGACAAACAAGGCAGCATCACAGAAGATGAGACCAGTGGGTTTAGATCCTACTTGCTGAGCATGGGGATAGCTAACCCACTTACCAGAGAACCCTACGGCTCAGGCACAGATTAGGTCGGTCTATGGCAGGAGCCTTTAGAGGAACGAGGAGGCCGAATGTCGCTGACAGAGATGCAGTGCTTAGTAAACCATGCTCGAGGGATGGAGTTGCTCTCACCTGAAGATGTAGTGACTGCCTGCCAGATGCTGGATGCCCTGAAATCGCCTCTCAGGCTTCAGTCTTTGACAGTGGGGTCACGGTGACAGAGCGTCAGTCACACAAGGAAGAGGAGATGGCCTCAGCCCTGGAGACGGTTTCAGAAAAGGGATCCTTAACATCAGAAGAGTTTGCCAAGCTTGTGGGGATGTCTGTCCTTCTTGCCAAAGAAAGATTGCTGCTTGCTGAGCAGATGGGCCACCTTCGCCGGGACGACTCCGTGGAAGGGTTGCGGTTTTTTACCCATTTGTTTATGACCCAGGGCTAAGAGTTTTTGTGTTTTGAATAGCTTTCATCCATAGACTTACACCATGTGGAGATTTTACACAGCGTTGAGCAAAGAGCTAAACTTTGAGAAACTGGGAATCTATGGGGCTTTTGCCATGTAATACAAAACTCTCGTAATTACTTTCTAAATATTATGGTCCAGGCAGCTTACTAAGGATAACTTGTAGGAAAACACAGATCAATGAATACCAGCATGAATTTGAAACCACACTATGGAAAACCGATGTTGAACTTGCAATCTGGTGGATTATAACTGGATCCTCAAATCTAACCCTTTTCAAAGAAGGGAATCTAGCCCAGGGGGCAAAAGAACAGGAAAGCTGCATATTTGGGCAGGTTGGACCATCGCTTTTGGGGTGACTAAAATTCCCTACATTATACATGAGGTATTCCTCTGTGTCTCATGTTCCCATTTCGGGGGTCCTAAGAAGCAAATCCTACCTATAATGCAGAGTTAAGAACCTGGACCAGCACAAGTAACAACATCCCATGGGGTTGGACTCCTCCCTTTAGCAAACCAAATAAAGGACCATTTCTAGGAGGGAAAAAAAAAGAGTAGTATTCAAAAGGGTTTTTTCCTTACATCTGCTATACCAGTATTTTACTTTTATCAGTGGTTCTCAACCTTCCTCATGCCTCGACCCTTGCATACAGTTCCTCATGTTGTGGTGACCCCAACCATAAAGTTGTTTCATTGCTATTTCATCACTGTCATTTTGCTACTGTGATGAATTGGTCAACCCCTGTGAAAGGGTCATTCGAACCCCCCAAGGGGTCATGACCCACAGGTTGAGAACCGCTGCTTTACAAGCTTCTCCTTGTCGCACTCCTTCAATCAATCCCAGGCTCCATGAAAGCAGAAGGGGCTGTCTCCTTTATGCGCTGCTGTCTTTTGAGTGTCTCAGCAAGGCTTCATGCCCAGAGACGATTTGTTGGAAGAATGAATAGATGTGCATGTGGGTTTCGAGTGAGTTTTATGTTTGCATAGAAAGCAGTTGTTTTCTCTGCTTACCACACGGCTGGTGATCATGTTGATGGGTGTTTAGACAGAAGCTCCATTTTGATGGGCTACAGTAGGGAGAGGAAATGCACGCATGCTTCCAGAAGGCCTGCCATTAGAAAGTGAGAACCTCGGAAGTCCATCTGAATTCTGTGACAAGAAGGTCTGGAATACATACCTGTATTTATGGGGAATCCTGGGGAGCCATTCTAGAAGCAATGATTTCGGTTTTGCTTTCCTTTCTCACTGGTACCCTTTCCACTTGTCATTTGTGGGTGAACCCATGGGCGCCATCTACAGGGAGGAAGAATTGAGCGGTGCAAGCCAACCTGTGGAACGCATCGGGTACTCAGCTTTCTCTTGGCTCCTGTGTCTAGTTCCGTCAACACTAAATGTAGCTACAGCTGAGACCTGCATTCCAGAGTCTTTGGGAAACTGTAAGATAGATGCTATGGGAAGCATATGTGTGAGATGACAGTCTTAACTTAAAGCAGGTTTTCTGGTGGCGAAGGGTTTCCTTAGGTTTGTATTTCTTGGCTTAAATACTTCACCCAGAAAGACATTGTTCACTTTAAGCATCTTCTGTATAGGACACATCTAGTTCCATGCAGCTCGGAAACAGGATAATAAACAGGCTGTCCTTAAGAGAAAGGACAAGGCTTTCTGCCCCGGGAAAGAGTTACAGTCTCAGAAACCCGCAGCGGGGCAGTTCTGTCCTGCCCCATCACGTCTCTGTAAGTCAGAATCAACTTGATGGCAGTGTTTTCTGAGTTTGCTCCTAAATTCTGAGACTTTGTTTTGCCGTCTTTACTAGTGCCCCGTAGATGCTCATTCAACCGTAGGCCATTTGCATCTGTAATTTGCAATAACTATTCAATTCACAGAGTTTCTCTTAGAAATAGGTGGCTGGGACTCTAGGACACGTCAGAAATCGGAGACTAATTAGTTGGAGGCGCTGAGCAACCCGGAAGCCTCTTTATATAATCGTCCCTGCTGGATTCAGTCACTTTCCACGTTTGGTTCACTTTTCTCTGGAGCAGCTAATGAAGCGCCAGGCGAACACGCTCTGCCGAGGGCCTTGTGGTCGTAATAAAGATGAAACACGTCCGTCTCAGTAAAACGCCAGGCTCAGCTTCCCCGAGGAAGGAGGCGATTTCCAAGAACAGGTGCAGGTTTCTTGAACCCTGGCTATTTGGGAAAGGATAGAATTTTGAAATCAGAAGCACATATTCATATCAAGTCTTTTAGGACCTTTTTAGTAAACCTTCCTAATGTTGCTATGATTCACATAGGGCATAATATTTGTTATCTTCTAATGCCATTTTCCCATGAACTTTCGAAGTACCCTGTAGCTGCAATGGATTATAGCAGTTTAATAACCCGTGCTCTTCATTGCCTGGCTCTTCCTTTAGAAGGAAATCCATTCTTATTTATTCATTCATTTATTTATTTGTTTATTCATTTATTTATTTTCCAAAACCATTTTATTGGGAGCTAATACAGAGATCATACCATTCCAGAGTTCAATCACACCAAATAATATTACACAATTGCTACCACAATCAGTGTTCTTCCTTCTTGAACTCCTTGATATCAACTCCCCTTTACCACCTCCACCCCACCTCCCCCACCGTACGCCCTAGGTATTCTCTGATGTATTTTGTCATTGTGGGTAGCCTTCTGGATTCTTTGTTATCTGTATTTCTGTTTTTCTGGATATGAAACCCAAGACTGATGACCCTATAGAAACAACAAGTAGAATAAGGGGATCCATTTTCTCTCTCACAGTGTTACCGCAGAGACAGCCACGCCGACTGAGTGGGAAGGGAGCTTGTTGTGAATTGTTCAGCACAGGAGCCAGACCCAGGGTAGAGCCTTGGTTTCCTCCTCCGATTGCAGCTAACCAAACTGAAAACTCCCTGCCATCGAGTGGCTACTGACTCACAGTCACCTGAAACGGCACGGCATGAGAGGCCTGCCTCTGTGAGTTTCTGAGACTAAATATTTATGGTAGTAGAAAATCCTGTCCTTCTCCTTCAGGGTGGCTGGGGTTTGAGCAGTTGACCTTGCAGGCCGTAGTCCAAAGCATAACCATTACACCACCAGGGCTACAAAGGGTAGTTCTCTAAACCATCAACCACTGAAATTCACCAGGGGTAAAGAAATATAATTTAACTCTTGGAGAATGACTAGTGGTATCTGGTGAAGGCATTTGTGATTTGGAACATAACCTGGAGTTACTTTAGACATTTGGTTTTTTGTGTGGGCTCAATAATAACCTGTACATGGGTAATTTAAGATACAATTTCTTTTAAAAGGATGCAAAAGATATATTTTAAGAACCCCGAGGGGCAGTGGTTATGTAACTCAGCTGCTAACTGGGTGGCTGGCGGCTGGTACCCACAGCTCCTCTGTGATGAGAAAAGTGGCTTCCACAAAGATTAGAGGCTTGGAAACCCTCTGGGGCGATTCTACTCTGTCATGCAGAGTCGCTATGAATTGGAATCGACTTGATGCCAACAGGTTTACCCAATCGGTAAAATTCTCCTTCAACTCTAAAAACCATAGGAAAACACTGTAAAAAAATCCGCCCCCCCCCCCGTATTTTTGCAAGAGTTTTTGAGAACATGTTAAACGTCCATTTAACTCCCGTTCTTCTTGCCTGAAGTGGAAAATGCAGGTATTTCTCCTCCTGCGAGCGCTGTGCTTTTGAGCATCATTGCTTAGGCCTCAGGCAATGCCTGCACTTTGTCACTCTTTTTCTGTGACAAATAAGATGGCTGTGAGCTGCAGTCAACTTGATGGCAACTTATAATCACCACCACCACCACCTCCACCTCCATCACAGCAACATGAGAATGGAGACATAACGGCATTTATGTGATGAGGAAAAAAGTTAGGACGAAGTGGCCCATTGCCTGAACAGCTTTCCATAAGGCATGAGAAGTCATTGGCAGGAGAAAGAAGTGCAGAACGGCCTGACCCCCAAATATCGCGTTGCTCGGATGAACGATTTCACGTTGCAGAAGTTAGCTACAGCAAGGAGCCATCACAACAATGGGAATGATATTAGATAACACCAGCTGGTTAGTGGAGCAAATTCGTGTCAGAAAACAGAAAGTAGGCATCTAATTCTTTATTTCTGCGTAGTGGAGAGGCTCATCATAAAAACGGATCCTTTGTAAAGCTGCTTGGTGTGCCTTCACTGGAGGAAGAGACATGGAAAATTGTTCATTCTACCTGTCCCTCTAATAAATCGCCCGCTGCTGCTCAGCTTTCGTCAGGGAAGGTGGTGCTTTACGGGGAAGGCTCTTGAAGTGTGGCAGGGAGCCAGCACACTTCCTATCCACATTTTAGGTGCAAGTCACCCATCTCAGATTCTTCTGTGTCATCAACCAGCGCGACGACAGCGTGTTGTTCTATGGACTCCACAACACAACAATATGCGATGTAATAAGATTCACGCTTTGTGATTTTTCCCTTTGCCTTAGCGTTTGGATGCATTGTGTCAGAGCAACTTGTCCCCAGAGCCCGCTTTCCTTCAGGTCGTGAGATATACAACACCAAGCACATAGTTTCCAAACCGAAACTCAGGACCCCTCGTCCACCAAGGGTGCATTCTGAGGGACGGGTTCACAAATTGTTTGAGAGCAGATTCATCTTGGGAAAATGTCGGCTACATGGTCATTTGAGCTGTAGCAGAAACTCCCTAAAAAAAGTTGGTTTTATCTAATCATCATCCCATTGTTGTGATGGCTATTTGCTGTAGCTAACTTCGACAATGTGGAATAGTTCATCCGAGCAACTAGATATTTGGGGGTCAGGCCATTTTGCCCTTCCTTCTCCTTCCAACGACTTCTCATGTTTTATGAAAAGCTGTTCTGGCAATGGGCCACTTTGTCTTAACTTGTTTTCCTCTTCACATAAATGTTGCTATATCTCCATTCTCCTGTTGTTGTTGCCCTCAAGTTGACTCCAGTTCACAGCCTTCTTATTTGTAACAGAATGAAATGTCCCCTGGGTTTCTGCCATTTTCATGGTCATTGGTAGGCTTGATCTATCGTTATGGCTTATGTTAGTCTGGGTAGACTAGAGAAACAAATTTTTATAGACACTCATATGTGTGTAAGAAAGAGCTTTATATACAAGAGAAATTGAATATTGAGAAAACATCCCAGCCCAGTCCAGATGAAGTCCATAAGTCCAATAATATCCCATATGTACAATACCAATCTATAAATTCCTCTTCAGACTCATGAAATATGTGCAATGATGCCAAATGCAGGAAGATCACAGGCCAGTGGGTGGAAAGTCTTGTGGATCCAGTGGTGGTAGAGGCATCTCAGCACAGGCCAGGGTCTGCACATTGGCTCCTTCAGCTCCAGGGCTCTAGCTTAGTTCCATGTGTCTTATCTGCAGGAATGTCTCCCAGGGAGTGAGCCAATGTCCTGCCTCCAGCGAGCTATTTATCTCCTTAGAACCTCCAAATGAGGTCATTAAGCTGCGACCTGATTGACAGGATAAACTGTACTGCTTCACTCAAGTCTCAAATTGACAACAGATTATGTAACTACCACATGGCTGTTATGTCAACCCACCACATAGAAGGTTTCTCTCATTTCCTGTGGCCCTCATTTCTACAAAAAAAAATTATGTCTTTGTCTAGTGACTGGTCTTTCTTAATGACATGGCCAAAGTAAGTGAGTCCACATCTCACTGTCCTCACTTATAAATAGCATTATGAATGTACTTAGAAGTCTAAGATTGGTTTTTGCAATATGTTGGGTTTTCATTGGCTAATTTTGGATGTAGAATGCCAGACCTACTCAACTCGAAGCCCAACTGTCTCTCAGTTTGTTTTTCTCTCTGTCTCCTTCCCAATGTTACCAGACCCCTTCTAAAGGTCTATGAGTTTTAGTTCTAGTAACCTAATAGAATTATCTATTAATCCTCTTGCTGAAAGTTTCTAGAATAGTAATAAAATATTTTTAAGTATTCTAAAATAATGGGAGAGGATCCCAGGTGGTGTAGTGATTACACATGGGATACTAACTGCAAGGTCATCAGTTTGAAACCACCAGCTGCTAGATAGGAAAAAAACTAGTCTTTCTTCTCCCATGAAAAGTTACAATATTGGAACCCCCCCAGGGCAGGTCTACCCTGCCCTATTGGGTCACTCCGAGTTGGAATAAACTTGATGGCAATGAGTTTGGAAAAGAATGGGAGAGTTGATAAGACAACAAAAAATTATTAGTCACATATCAGCAGACCACCAAAGTCAAACCTTCTTAAATACCATACCATACCATCTCCACTACCACCGAGTCAATTCTGACTCATAATGACCATGAGAAAGAAAAACAGATATATTACCTACAAAACAATTAAACAGACAGCTGATGAAACAAAAGCAATAATGGAATTCCAAGATAATAAAATGATGTCTTTATTTTGCTGAAGAAAAATAAATGCCAGCTTCAAATTCTTTGTTCAGTGCAAATATCTTACAAAAATAAATCACGATCTTTTCCTACAGGCAAAAACTGGAAGGGTTACTCCTCTCTAAAAAGAATGATAAGGGATTCAATTCAGACAGGAGGAAATCAGTCCCATAGTGAATTCTTAGGACAAAAAGAAATCACAAAGGACATTTTGAATATTTAGTAAATGTAACCAATAATAATAATTTCTTATGGGGTTAAGAGACATTAAAATATGAAGCAATAATATGAATTGAGGCTTTTAGTGGCTAAGAGCTCAACTAATATCCTAAAGGTGGACAGCCTGAACCCATCTAGAGATTCCCTAGATCAATTCCCAGGGATTTGCTTTTGAAAAATCACAGCCTTAAAAGCCCTCTTCTCAGGGAACCAATCACAATGTTCAACATATAACCCCCTCCCAGGGGGACGAACGACAGCAAAGGGGGTGAAGGAAGAGAGCGCTCAGTGTAAGAATGTAAAAAATAATAATTTATAAATTTTCAGGGGTTCATGAGGGAAGGAGGGTGGGGTGGGGGGAATGAGTTGATACCAAGGACTCAAGTTAAAAGAAAATGTTTTCAAAAGGATGATGGTAACATACATACAAATATGCCTGACACAATGGATGATGGATGGATTGTGATAAGAGCTGTAAGAGCTCTCAATAAAATTATTCAAACAAACAAACACACACCCTCTTCTGTTCTAGTGGGACTGCCATGTATCAGAATTGACCCAACTACAACTTGCAACAATAACCAGTTAGGCTAAAAGTGTTATAAACCCTTGTATTAATCAAGAGGAGGCTTAAGTAGTTGGTCAATCTGAAAAGGTGGTAAGTTTAATATATATATAAAAGGAAATATCGTTGCCATTGAGTCAAATCCAACCCAGAGTGATCCTACAGGGCAGAGTAGAAGTGTCCCTTCAGATTTTGAAGACTGTACAGGTCGCTGTAAGTTCCAGTCAACTCGATGACAGTGAGTCCCGGGTCAATCATTCTCTTTAAGGGTCTTCCTCTTTTTCACTGACCACTTACCAAGCATGATGATGTCCTTCTTCAGAAACTGGTCCCTCCTGATAACAAGCCCAAAGCACGTGAAAGGAGGTCTCGCCATCCTTGCTTGTAAGGAGCATTCTAGTGTTATTTCTCTCAGGCAGATTTGCTTGTTCTTCTGGCCGTCTATGTTATAATAAACATCATAATTAAAATGCATATTTGTCATCTTCCTTATTCATTGTCTAGCTTTCCCTTGCATAAGAGGCAATTAAAAATATTATGTCAGACACATATTAGTCCTCAAAGTGACATCTTTGCTTTTCAGTACTTTCAAGAAGTATTCTCAGGCAGATTTGCCTCAGGCAATACAGCCTTGTATTTCTGGATGTTGCTTCTGTGAGCATTGGTTGTGGATCCAGGTAAAATAAGTGAAATATTTGACAACTCCAATATGTTCTCAGGTTTTTATGATGTAGTTTATTGATGTAGTTGTGATAATGTTTGTTTTCCTTATGTTCGTGTGTAACCAATAGTGAAGGCTTTAACCTTCATCTGTAAGAGCTTCATGTCCCCTTTAGTTTTCTTTACTTTGTTATCAGAGGTTGTGAATGACCCTTCTTTCAATCCGATGTGGTGTTCTTCTTCATATCTTCCAGCTTCTTCTATTACATGCTCAGCATTCTGATTGAAAAAGTATGGTGAAAAGATATAACTGCGACACACACATTCCTGATATTAAACCATGCACTCTCCCCTTGCTCTGTTTAAAGGGTTCCCTCTTGGTCTGTGCATAGGCATGTGCACAATGGAATGTTCTAGAATTTCCATCCTTCTCAATGTTATCCATAGTTTGTTATGGTCCTCATAGATAAAAGCCTTTGCTTAGTAAATATGGCACAGGTAAACATCTTTCTGATATTCTCTGCTTTCAGCCAAGATCCATCTGACATCAGCAATGATGTTCCTCCTTCCATATCCTCGTCTAACTGTCTTGAACTTCTAGTCGCTCCCAGTTGATGTACTCGGATAATTTTCAGATAATTTTTGGATTATCTTCAGCAATTCTGTGTGTGACATTTTCCATGTAAGTGACATTAATGCTATTGTATAATAATGTCCACCTTCTGTTGGGTCAACTTTTTTGGAATGGTTTGACCAGGTAGGTAACTTACAAATCCTTTGACACATGAGTTCGTTCTTCCTGCATTGCATCTATTTGTTGAAGACTCCCATTGGCATTCCATCAATTCCTGGAGCCTGGCTTCCCCAATGCTTTCAGGGAAGCCTTGACTCCTTACTTTAATACCCTCAGTTTTTTCATCATAGATCATAGATGGCAATAGTATTTAGCTATATTGCCCTCATGGCCTTTATGTTCAGAGTACTTTGCTAGGGATGTGCTTTGAGAAAAGAGCTTCAAACTTGGCTTCTTGTTGTTAGCTTTTATTAAGCTTATTCCAGTTCCTGGCAACCCTGCAGGTACCGAGTAGAACTGTTCTGAAGGGTTTTCAAGGATGTGGCCCTTTGAACACAGATCTGCAGGTCTATCTTCTGAGATTCCTCTGTGTGGATTTAAACCAACAACCCTCTGGTTAGTAGGCAAGTATTTATTTAACTATTACTGCCACTTAAGGCCCCATTAGAACATGACTTACAGTTAAGCATTAAGAACTTTAGTTGCAAGACACTCGAAGTTGAAACAATGTCCTCAAAGCATTGTTTCCCTCACCCACCATTCTCTCCATTCAGATACAGTTCTTAAGAAACCTAATGTGTGATCCTCAGCTACTGATGCCTTTAAACCAGATTAGAAGGCCTTAAATAATCTCATCAACAAAATGTAAATCATCTTTTCATGCATTGGAAATGAGGTGTTCAATCACAGCCATGAATCTGGCTTGTTATCCAAAGCAGGTCCATTTGAAAATATGCGTGCCGTCTTTGTGCCCCTCCTGGGGTTATTATTTTTTTAATCATTACAATCTTACCATCTAGGCAATTTCCATTCTCTTTAAAGAAGGCCTTGCGACTCTTAAATGATATCAAAATGCCTGTTTCTTTCCTTCACCCTTCTCACCTGCTTCCTTTCCAAATCTACCGTCTTACCTGCCAGGAGACACTCCCAGGAACCCAAGTCAAGCCCAACCTTGACCAGAGCCTCCAAGTTTATTTCAGCATCCCAAGAGCCCTCTCTGGTCCCAACCCCAGGAGTTTATCCTGACCTCAAAGGCCTCTTGGTTCTCATTGCCATTTCAGGGAAGCTGCAAGACATCTCATAGACCTCATGTCACTTTGCTGTCAAAACATCCTAACCCTTCAGGCTCCTGCTCCTCCTGTTGAGATGAATGAATCCAAATCTTTAGCAGTGATTTCAGCATCAAACTTGGGCTGGTGGCTGAAATGTTTAGTTAGGTAGAGCTTCCGGTATCCCTCAGGCTACGGAGGAAGATGGTTTTCTGTCCCACCTTCAGGCACTGGCATAGGCTGGCTCTGCATCTGTGGGGCTTCTTCTCTCATCCTGAATACCTGTGTGACATGCCCACCCACCCCCACCGGGCAACCAGAAATGACATGTCAGGCTAGTCTTCATCTCTGATCTGCATGGCTCTTCTCTGGGTATCAGCACCCCAATAAACTGGGAGCTTCCTAAAGAAAAAACAGTGCTTACAAGCGTTCAGGATAATGGTTGAGCAATGGTGGACATATGTTAGTATCACTAAACCGTGCACGTGAAGAACATGGAAATAGTGGGTGTTTTAAAATTAGGAAAGGTGGGGGTTAGGGGTCTTTCTCCAGATTGATACGATCTGTTTGCTGAGCAAATAATTCAAGAAGCTGAATGCAACATCAGGATTGGGGGAGGACCCGTTAGCAGTCTGCAAGATGTAGGTGGCACAACCTTGCATGCTGAAAGGGAAGAGGAATTGAAGCACTTCTGAATAAAGGTCAGAGATCTTCCGTGTGGCTTAAGCCACAACATAAAGAAGAGGAACATTCCCACCAGTGGGACACGAAGCAACATCCTGATCAATGAAGAGAAGACTGATGTTGTCAGAGTCCCTTCGACATGGATGTACAATCAACATCCTTGGAAGCATCCTCCAGGAAATCAAGTGCCCTATTGAATTTGTCAAACCTGCTGACCTATGTTTGTTTCTTAATTAAAAAATCATTTTATTGGGGGCTCTTACAACTCTTGTAACAATTCATCCATCAATTGTATCAAGCCTATATGGTGCCATCACTCTTTTGTAGACATTTACTTCCTATTGAGCCCTTGATTTTTTAAAAAGTGTAGCGATGTCACTTTGAGGACAAGACTGCTTCTAACTCAAGCCAGTGGTGTGTTCTAAATGCTTCGTATGCATGTGCAAGTTTGACAATGAGTAAGGTCGACTAGGGGAAAACCGATGTCTTGCATTCGTGATATTGGTGCCGAATAGTGAACATACGCATAGTGAACATACCATGGACTGCCAGCAGATCTGTTTTGGAAGCCATAAAGCCAGAATGCTATTTAGAAGGGAGGGTGGTGAGACTTTGTCTCTCAAATTTTGGATGTGTCATCAGGAAGGACTAGTCACTGGAGAAAAAACATCAATGCTTGGTAACACAGAGGGTCAAAAAAAAAAAAAAAAGGAAGCCCCTGTAGGAGATGAACTGGCAAGTGGTTGCAACCATAGATTTAAGCATAGAAATGCCTTTGAGCGTGGCACAGGCTGGGTGGGGCAGTGTTTTCTGTTATGCATAAGGTTTTTATCAGTCAGAACTGACTCCACAGCACCTAACAATAACATAATATGTGTATAATTAAATAATTAGTAAGTCCTAATTGACTCTTTTGTATTCAATAGTTGTCGATTTTGTTAATGGAACTATAGAGAAGAGTGTGTAACAGTGAGTTACCTGGGACTGCTTTCTTCTTTGCCCGGGAGACAGAGTTGAGAATGGGGTTGGTTACATATCCTAAATTTATCTGAACTTGTGTGTTTATACAAAGGAGCCCTTACGGTATCATGGGTTACGCATTGAGCTGTCCATCAAAAGATCGAACCCATCAGCAGCGTCAGAGGAGGAAGATCAGACTGTCTGCTCCCATGAAGATTTGCAGCATTGGACGTGCGCAGGAGTTCTGCTCTATCCCACGGGGTGGCTATCAGTTGGGATTCCCTCACTGACTATGGGTTTGAGTTGTTAAATGTGTCAATAAGGAAGACATGTGCCTCAGGTATTTTGATCATTCAAACAACTCTAAACCTAAAACTTTCTTCATTTTTAGAAATAAATAAACCACATCAAGAATCAACCTTTCGGTAGTATCTGGTATAAGTGTAACACACATCATATATCACATGTAAATTCATATTTATGCAAAATTAATTAGGCAACAGTGATGTGTACTTCATGCCTTCCATGAAAATATTGCTTTGTCTATGCATTTTGCCAAATCTGCTTCATGGCCCTCCTAAGTCCTAACAGCCTTATCTTGGATCCTTTCTCTAAACAAGAAGTCATAGTTTCAAAATTACCTTTTGGGTCTTGGTGAAGCTTGAGACTGTGAAATTGTTTGTTTGTTTTAAGGTACAGAGCTGATAAACCCCTTCCCCACAAGTCTATCGCCTGCTTTTACCTTTCTACTCAGAGATAAAAGTTGAATTTGCAAAGCACAGCATTGAGATACAGCGGATGGTTCAATAAATATTATTCTACATGCGGAATCCCACCACCAATAACATTCTCTTGGCAGTACAGCCTTGGTCTTTCATGAAAAATCTTCCTGATTAATTGCCTTTAATATTGTAACTCAATTAGTTTTTCATGGAGACTATTTATGATAAGGTTCCTTGTTTCAGTAGGCATGTCTGATAGAGATCAGAGTTGCCAGAGAGGAAAGTCATAAAGCCTGAATAAATCCCATCATAAGGCCAGCGGAACATGACTCACTAAACTTTTGAGGATAAAATATTTCAGCACAGCTAGTTCTAGAAATAAGTCATCTGTTAGCCATTGGCTGTTACCAACGATATCTGCAAGGAAGTAGCAGTGCCACCATCGTGCCATTGTGCTCGGGGAGGTTTCTGTTTTGTATGTTCTTTTGTTTTTGTAACAATCAAGACAGAATTACAAAGTTGTAATTGGAGGCCATGCATTGTACTAAAACTGAACCACTTATTTTGTGTCTAATAATGAAAGACCCATTTCCATTTTCTTATGGTCATTTAACACCATCATCGGCAACAGTTCCCGCACTGGGGTCTACAATTTCCCTGATCTGAGAGGATGGCAAGACTTACAAGCATTCTCCACTTAGATAAAAATATCTCCATTCTTATATAACACCATTGTCGTTGCAGAGGTACTATAGCCTATCTGAAAAATGATGGTGAGAGCAGAGGTAGTGGGGCTTTTTGTTTTGCCTTTAATATTTTTTTACTTGAGAAAATAAAGGGCTTGCATTTTATGTTATTGGTGGTGTTGCTGTAGTCGTTACTGTGTTTGTACTGATCTCCTTTCTATAATTATGAGTTAGTCTTTAAATATTGAAATGGAGAATACCTGGATTTGATTTCTCTGAAGCTTGGGATCGTTGTTCCTTCTCTTCTTTTAATAAAAATACTATGAAATGAATGAGGACTGTCCTAGGCTTTCAGATGGTATGGCAGGAGAAACGTGCTCTGGTGTCTAAAACCCACTGTCATCACCTGCAAGTTGACTCATAGCAACCATGGAAGACAGGGTAGAACTGCCCCTGTGGGTTTCCAAGACTGTAACCTTTTATGGGGGTAGAGAGCCCCGTCTTCTCTTGAGGAGTGGTTGGTAGTTTCAAACTGCTGACCTTGTGGTTAGCAGCCCCATGCATAACCACTGCACCACCAAGGCGCCTGCTCTGGTGTCTACTTCCTAGAAGAGGAAAGCACAACATGGGCAACTCACGCCACAGAAACTTCTCCCTAGGAGACCAAGGTTTCTTTATCCATTCTTCTACTGATGGGCATTGGGGCTTTTCCCAACTTCTTGCTATGGTGAACAGTGCTGCCATGAATATAGGAGTTCATATATCTGTTTGCACTATGTTTCATATATATATTACCCAATAAAAGTTTCAATGGTTTAATTGGATGGGATTTCTATTCCCCATTGTTTTAGCTCCTGCCATTTTGCTTCCCACCGTGGTTGTACATATATGTGCAGACTCCCCCACAGTGTGTGATAGTTCCAATACCTCCACACTGGTTCTGGGATTTGTTGTTTCTCTTTCAGTTGAATTCTATGCATTGATAAAAAAAGTAAACTTCGTGATGAAGCCACGAAGCACCTCATGACCTGATGACCCTGGAGTGAAGTTAGGCTATCACGAAGAACAGACACTGTATGAGAGTACTATTATAATGATAGGCCAAGACAAAGGAAACAGACTTTGAAGGCTGGTAAGGGAGAGAGGACAAGAGCGGGAAGATGAAGCAACTGACTCAAAACGTGACGCCTCTTGGCTTGGGTGAAGGGAGGATGGAGGTCCATAAGAGGAGAAGGGAAATCAAAAGGGTAATTTGAACTGCTGAATGCAGTGTGGCTGCTCTGAAACGTAACCCCCTACCTAATTCACAGTAAAAAATTCATTTAAAAAACAGAAGATGAGGACGGGAGAAGTAGACATTCCTTGGGACCTTAACCTCAATTACAAGAGGTTGAAAAAAAGCTCCAATGGCACTGTGTGCAGTTAAGTGAATGGATGCTAACCCTGAGGTCGGCAGTTTGATCCCTCCAGCCGCTCTG
This sequence comes from Echinops telfairi, assembly GCF_000313985.2. NCBI lineage: Eukaryota > Metazoa > Chordata > Mammalia > Afrosoricida > Tenrecidae > Echinops > Echinops telfairi. Next base: position 54,884,536 of record NW_022103899.1, on the reverse strand, counting down.
CAGGAAAAAGATGAGGCAGTCTGCTTCTTCAAATATTCTAGCCTTGGAAACCTAGAGGGGTCCTCCTCTGTTCTGTAAGATCTCGGGGGTCCTAATAGAGTCTTTCACAATGGGTTTATGGGGGGCTAGTCCCTTTGGATGAGGGTGAACTCAGGACATTTATTTGAGCAGACTTCCTTTTTTTGCCACATGAAGGTGCCTTTTTCACGCGTCTCAACTCCCGGTGGTGGTGTATATTGAATTGATAGTAAAGAAAACCTCCCAAGCCACCGCTTGTGACCTCATATGTCAGAGCTGTGTTTTGTACTTTTTCCCCCAGCATTGAAATGAAAGGATTTAGTCAAAATCTCAAGGGTAGAAGCCTTTAATCAGATTGAGGTAATCAAAATGTAATTACTACATTTTAGGGAAAGTATTCATTAGGTGGGAAGAAGATAAAATATCTTGCAAAATGTGCTGTTTAACTTGACACTGTGTTTACTTGACATTTTAGCAACAATAGCACCAGAATCTCTTTTCACTAGAACTATCCTGGGAAATCATTCAAATGATCTGCTCAGATGTGGCTTATTCTACCATCTGTTACCACTGCCCCAAATGTAACATTGAATTCAAGTAACTGTTCGTAATCTTTTAGATCAACCAGAATGCTCAGAAAGATCGGGGGGAAAAACCAAAAAACCCTGCAATAAATATTAGTTGAGTCTCTACCATGACCTAGTACTGTCCTAGGTTCTAAAATGTCATCAACCCTTCAGAACATATAGTCTGTGTTAGGCTGGCTCATCTGGAGAAACAAATCCAGTGACACGCATCCATGTGCAAGAAAGAAGTTTATATCAAGAAGCAACTTTGCATCAAGAAGGCACTTGAGGCCAGTACAACTCAGCTCCATGGTCCGATCCTAGTGAGGCCCCGTTCAGACTCACATAGCTGATGATGAAAGATGAAGTGGAAAATAGGAAGGTCACGGGTAAGTAGGTACAAACCCACGGATCCAAGGTCAGTGGAAACATGGCAAGGTATTGATAGTTGTCAGGGTCAGGTGGCCTTCATGGGGCCACCCTTCGCTTGAAGCAGGCAGGCAGAGTGCCCTGAAGTACCAGCAAGGAGGTAGGTGAAGTGGCAGGGAAGTAGTTCCAAAAGTCTCGCTCTCACTCTCCTACACTCAATCTCACTCTCATACAAAATGCCACAGCCCCAAGAAGGGGTCATCAGGCTCCCACTTGATGACCAGATTTGACTCTACCCCTCGCCAGGAGGGTCCAGTTGACCTAATTCCTAACTACCACACAGTTTAAGGAGGAGACAGACCAACATTACAAAACTATATACCATTCAATAAGTGTTTTTCACAGGTGGCCAAGTTTGGGGTGCTGTTGGAACACACAAGAAAATATGTTCATCACAGGTGAAATGAGGTAGGAAAATGAGGTAGGAGAAATATGTGGATCAGAGTATACCCTTGCATTGCAGGTGTGTTGGGAGGCACAATGGATTAAATTGTGATTTATAAGCTGTGATTCAGTGATAGTGTATGACTGAGCCAGGAAGCAGGAGAAGACCTGGGAAGAGAGTTCCTAGAAAAAATAACATGAGCAGTGTCTCAAGAGCAGGTGTGAATGTGTGCTCAATTTTTATGTGTTAGATAAGTGCATCTCAAACTCGAACAGGCACATGACTCACCTGAGTTTGTCGTTAAAATACAAATTCTGATTCAGCAGCTTTAGGGAGACACTTTAGATTCTGGGTATCTGGCGATGTGCTGAAAATTGGCTAGTGACAACATTATGGATCAGATTCTGATCCACAACCAATTGCGGGGTTGGCACAGACCTGGAAAGTGTTTCATCCTCCTGTGTATGGGATCACCATCAATCAGGGGCCAACTCCATATAATCACCTAGATAATAGCCATACTGCTGGTCTGTGGACCAATCTTTGAGTAGCAAAGTGTTAGATGACTATAATGATTAGGAATCGTGTCAACTAGACACTCTTGAGTAAGGATATGCTTGAGATCCAACCTATCAAATGGGTCACAGCCTGCTGACACCTCCTTGGTGTCATAAACCTTTTTGTATAAGAGTGAGAGACCCTGAGAATTCTCTTTCTATGCCCCTTTGCCTTCCTGCTTTCTAGGTCTTTGGCCCCCTCCACATGCAGCCCTTTGTGGGCTGCCTGACCCTGAGAACTTCCAGAGCCCTTCCATGTTTCCATTGACTTAGGATCCACAAGACTCTGAGCCAACCAGCCTGTGATACTCCTGCTTCCTGCTTCACCTTTCTCTTTCATCAGCCTGCAGCTACATGAGTCAGGGCCCTTGCAGCAGACTCGTGGACTTGAGGTGAACTTGACTGCTTTGGCTTCTTAGTATAAGGTCACTCCTTGATATAAAGTTCTTTCTTATACATATGAATGCCACTGGATTTGTTCCTCTACATGACCAGGACTAACACAATGACTAAAAGGTTTTAGGATTATCCCTCCATTTCACATAAGAAATTCAACCTTAGCAAATGCTTTTAAGTATTAGCCATTGGATATGAACTGTTTAAACCTACCAGGATCTCTGTGGGAGGAAAAAAACTGGCAATTTGCTCCCATAAAGATTCTAAAACCAAATTCATTGTCATCCAATCAACACTGCCTCATCCTCACTCACTGCCCTTGAGTGGATTCCTGACTCATAGCGACCCTATAGATTAGAGTAGAACTGCCCCTCTGAGTTTCTGAGATGGCCACTCTTCGCAGGAGTAGATAGCCTCATCATCCTCGTGAGTAGCAGCTGGTGGTTTCGAACTTCTGAGTTTGCCATTAGCAGCCCAAAATGTAACCGCTATGTCCCCAAGACTGCCCCCATTAAGATAACAGCCTAGGAAACATTGTGGGTCAGTTCTACTCTGTTGCAATGAATCAGAATGGGCAAGACAACTCAAGAAGTCCATCAGAGATGGCTGCATTCCCTAGGATAGTTGCCTGCAGTGTTTTAAATATGCAACAGACCTAGGTTCAAATTTCAGTTGTGCTCCTTACTAATTGTGGACAAAAACAAATTGATATCTCTGAGAATTGTTTCCTGTATTCTCTGAGAAGGATTGTAAGGCTACTTTTCTTCCTAGCACTTAAGTGAAGACTATCTAGCCATATTCCTGGAAAGCATGTTCCAGTACCCACCCCAAAGGTCCAATATACGCATTAGTTGGAGTTGTTGTTGTTGATAGTATTATTTCTAACACTTTTTGTTAAGTAACAGAAATCATTTCATCCAATAACTGGTAGGACAGACAAGTTCATTTTTCTCCTATTTCATTTCACTGACGTCTCCATTGCATAATTAGGAAACAGTTCCCTCAGACTTAGAATAGCAAAAGATAACTAGTGCTGCATAGTGTATGTCCTCGAGGTGAATTCTGAGACTTTTTCATTTAATCCTCAGCATAAGTCTAGATGTAGATGCTTTAGGTCACCATCACCTCTCCCGCACATTGTGAAAATGAGAACGAAGAAGTTGAGTGGCTGGTCCAGGATTACACACTAGGAAATAACAAAGCCAGGATTTGAGTCTCAACATTGGGGTGACAGCGTCTACCATCTTAACTCCTGGCTTATGCTGTGTGGTTAATGTTAGGGGCTGTGGAGTCAGGTAGAATAGTTTATGTACAACAGACAAAACACTGCTTGGTCGGACGCCATTCTCAAAATCATAATTCTGACTCACAGCAACCCTGTGAGAACTGCCTCTGTATGTGTCTGAAACTGTAAATCTTTACGGAAGTAGAAAGTCTCATCCTTTTCCAGGAAGTGCTGGTGGTTTTGAACCACTGACCGTATGCTTAGCAGTCCAACGTATAACCCACTACATCACCATTTGCTACAGTTGTAGTCACTGTAATAATCCATCTTGAGCTCATGGTTGTAGTCACTGTAATACTCCATCTTGCTGGAGGGCTTCCCTGTGCTGGCTAAATTGCTCATCAAACATAAGAAGTAAGCCTTTAATCTTGTCGATAAAAGGCATCCACTTGACCTCCTCTTAACTGCTTTCCAGTGACAGTAAACTATCTGAAGCTATCTTATAGAAAATAGCTCTATTTCCAATAACTGGATACTTCTTTTTTTATTATTATTTAATCATTTTATTGGGGACTCGTACAACTCTTATCACAATCCATACATAACTGGATACTTCTTTCTCTTGGAAATAATTGAATTATCCCTGAGGTAATGCAGAACCACTTTGGTGAAGTGGTTAATCACCCCACTGGTGACCAAAAGGTTGATGATTCGAACCCACCTGTGACTCTGTGGGAGAAAGAACTATGTTTTCATAAAGATTACAGTTTAAAAAGCCCTTTGTTTGCTATGAGTTGAAAATGACCCGGTGGCACCAAAAAACAGTTTTACTATTAATGGGGGCCATTTATTCTCATAGCTTGACTCATTGGTTACTCTAGTACTGTAGCAAATGGTGATGTACTGGGTTATACGTTGGACTGCTAAGCATAAGGTCAGTGGTTCAAAACCACCAGCCCTTCATAGAAAAGGATGAGACTTTTTACTTAACGTAAAGATGTACAGTTTCAGACGCATACAGAGGCAGTTCTCCTCTGTCCTACAGGGTTCCTGTGAGTCAGAATTAACTGATGGCTGTGAGTATCAGTGGTATTGGCCACCCAGGCCCTCAGTCAGATATGAGATTTTTTTTCCTATAGAAAGACTGCTTGTTTGTCTACGATAGGTCTTCACAAAATCTGGATGTATATCTTCGTCTCCATGAACTATCTACTCACTGAAACACATTAGCAATTTCAGCATGAAGCCAGTCTGAGAGGATGTGCTTAATAAATATTGTCAACACTTGTCAAAATCAAAAGGAAATCGCAGAGAAGGAGCTGAAGCCTTACGCATAGGGAACTAGCTAAAAGGTTGTACTGTATGCTGACAGCAGCTTTTGATGATAATTTGAACTCATTGTAATAAATGCATGAGCTTCGTGTCACTGCAGTGTCTGCCTCATTGTGTGGTGGCATTTTCTTTTTCTCTAGAGAGCAGAGATAACATCTTTTCAAATACTCTAAAATGCTCATTCCATCCCAAAGGCTTGGGGACAGATTGTGCTTTGTTGCAATATCACCTATTGGAGATCCTTATCCGTGTCAGATGGTTTAAGAAATAAGTCCTCCATGCATATATGTATTATGTCAAGTTATCTAGAGAAAAAAAAATCTAGTGATACTCCTATAGGTATAAGAAAGAGCTTTATATAAAAAAGATTAATATATCAAGAAGGCATCCCAGCCCAGTCCCATTCAAGTTCACAAGTCCAAGGCAAGCCAGGGACCTTTTTAGACCCACAGGGCAACAGGCTGATGACACAGAAAGGTGGACCAGGAAAATCACTGGCTATTGGGTGAAGAGTCCCATGTATCCAAGGCCAGTGGGAACGTGGCTGAGCACCAACAGCTCTCAGGTTTGGGTGGCCCACTTGGGGCTGCACCTAGAAGCAGGCTTCCTAGCAAGCAGGAAGGCAACCTGGCAGAGTGATTGTCTCGGTGGGTCTTGCTCTTAGACTAAAGGCTCTTGACATCAAGGAGGTCTCATCAGGCTGTGACTTGATTGACAGGTTTGTCTCCACCCTATCCCCGGTGGTCTAGTTGGCATAAACCCTAACCATCACAATATGCTTTGGGATATTAGGCATCATTGGAATGATTTATAATGTATTGCTGTTGACTTGTAATAGTGCTGCAGTGGAATTGCATCACACTTGTTAAGTAATACACAACTTTTAGTCCCACCACATGATACACTTAATCCATAAAACAACCCTAACTACCACCACCACCACCACCACAACGCTGTACACAAGGTGCTTTATGGGCAAGGAAGGAATATGCATGGGTAATATTCTACTTTTTTCTGTTTTCAAGTTGCCCTTTGAGTTTGGATTCAACCAACTTTACTGAAGAACAACAATGTGATTCTGCTTTGGAGGGGTCTGAGGTTGTTGAGGTGTGGTGTCTGCTGTTTCACATCAGAAACAATTAGCCTGAGGTCTAGCTCAGCCTTACTTCCTAACCTCCCTCATCTACACTGCTCTGACCCCCCCCCCAGCCTTATAAAAAGATTTGAGGGATGGACTGACATTGGTCTGAATTGTGGGGTTGCCTGGAGGAAGAGAACCACTGGCTCACCTGAGATGTTCAAAGCATGCAGAATCCACAAAGCGTTTACCTATCTAAAGCTCACTGCCTTATCTTTGAACTCCACATACAGGAACTTGACTGCCACCTAGAAGCAATGAGGTGGACATATACAAGCAAAAATACGACTCTCTTAATTCTTGGCCAAAGTTCATACGAGTCAAGGTTAGCTTGCTCTATGGTCTTATCCTTCATGTGTAATCCTTTTGGGGAACCTAAAATGAAGTCAATTACTTAAGATGGCCCCTAAAGAATGATATCATTGAGATAACATTTAAGTGATATTTCACTTAAGATCGTCCAACAACAGTTACAGTAGTATATTGACAGGGAACAGCCTGGACTTCAAGCTGGATTCAGAAGAAGACATGGAATAAGGGATACCATTGCTGGTATTCTCTGCTGGCTCAAAGCAGAGAATATTGGAAAGATATTTAATTGTGTTTCATTGACTATGCAAAGGCATTCAACTCTGTGGACCATAATAACCTCTGGATAACCTTGAGAAAGATGGAAATTCAGGAACACTTCATTGTGTTCATTCAGAACTTGTACATGGATCAAGAGGCACGTGTGCACAAACAGAACCAGGAAATACTGCATTGTTTAAAATCAAGAATGGTACAGATAGGAACTAGAAACACAGGGAATCCAGGGAGGATGATCCCTTCATTCTCCCTGTATCGCGAGTGGTGATACAGGGAGGATGGAGGGAGGGTGGGTTGGAAAGGAGGAACCGATTACAAGGATCTACATATAACCTGCTCCCTGGGGGACAGACAACAGAAAAGTGCGTGAACGGAGTCATCGGACAGTGCAAGATATGACAAAATAATAATTTATAAATTATCAATGGTTCATGAGGGAGGGGGCAGCAGGGTGGGAGGGGAAAATGAGGAGCTGATGCCAGGGGCTTAAGTGGAGAGGAAATGTTTTGAGAATGAGGAGGGCAATGAATGTACAAATGTGCTTTACACAATTGATGTATGTATGGATTGTGATAAGAATTGTATGAGTCCCTAATAAAATGATTTTTAAAAAATCAAGAATGGTGTGCATCAGGGTTGTATCCTGTCATTCTAGTTCAATCCTCAGAAAAATTAGATTATATGAAGAAGAATGTGACTTCAGGGTTGGAGGAAAGCTTATTAACAACCTGCATTATGCAGATGACACAACCTTGCTTGCTGAAAGTGAGGAGGAATTGAAAAACTTGCTGATGAAGATCAAAGATTGTAGACTTCAGTATGGATTCCAACTCAATGTAAGGAACACCCAAATCCTCACAACTGGACCAATAGGTAACATTATGATGAATGGAGAAATGATTGAAGCTGTCAAGGAGTTAGTCTTACTTGAATCCACAGTCAATGCTCATGAAAGAAACAGTCAAGAGATCAAAAGACATACTGCATTAGTTAAATCTGCCACACAAGACCTCTTCCAAGTATTGAAGAGCAGGGATGTTTCTTTGAGGACTAAGGTGTGCCTGCCCCAAGCCCTGGTATTCTCCATGTTAGCATTTGCATCTGAAAGTTTTGCATTAAATAAGGAAGACCACAGAAGAGTAGATGCATTTGAATTGCAGTGCTGGAGAATAATATTGGAAGCATTATGGACTTCTAAAAGGACGAACCGATCTGTATTGGAAGAAGTAAGTCTAGAGGGTTCCTTAGAGGCAAGGATGGCAAGACATCACCTTAAAAGCCTTGGACATGTTGCCAGGAGAGGACAGTCCTTGGAGAAGGACGTGGTGTTTGGTAAAGTGGAGAGAGGCAGTGAAAAAGAGAGAGGTGCCTGACCAGATGGACTGGCAGTGGCTGCATCAGTGGGCTCAGGCATAGGAACAATTGTGAGGATGGGTCAGGACCAGGCAGTGTTTCGTTCTGCTGTGGGAGGGGCTACTGTGGGTCAGAAGCGACTTAATGGCACCTAACAATAACAGCCGTAATCCCTTAAACCAGTGGTCTCCAACCTTCCTCATGCCGCGACCCTTTCATACAGTTCCTCATGTTGTGGTGACCCTCCAACCATAAAATTATTTTCATTACTACTTCATCACTGTAATTTTGCTACCATTATGAATCGAGCAACCCCTGTGAAAGGGTTGGTCGACCCCCAAAGGGGTCGCGACCCACAGGTTGAGAACCGCTGCCTTAAACGCTAATGCCTCGATGATTTATTCCTCTATACCTGTGGTTACAATCCCCCTTTGGAGACAGTTCTCTGCTATGGCAATGGACAGAATTAATGTGGGCTTACATTTCTACCTTTGAGGAAGGTATGAAGCAAGATGCACCTTTGTATCTTTGTGGGTAAGGTTAGCTGAAAGACAAAAATCACATACTGTAATCACATTTCAAAGCCATCCCTCGGTGTATAAGAGCCATCTCCAAACCAGAAGCAGAGAGAGTGGGACCCTTGGCAGCGGAGCACGTTCAGGATCTCTGCCTCCAGGGGCAAGCCTGAGACCAGAGGCGCCCGAGACTGCGGCACAGTCTCTGACTCTTGGCAAAGGATGCAGGCTTAGAGCAGAGGCCGAGCCAAGGAGACTAGGAGCCAGAACAGAGGAGCATCGTGAAAGCTGGCGGACTGTGCGACAAAGCCACAGATGGATTTGCTAGTCCACAGAGGCAGAGGCCTGCGTGGCTGAGAGGCTAAGGACTGGAAAGAGACGTTTGCTGCTGGCTGTGCAGAGGGATTGCTGTGGACCAGTGGTTGTATCCTGAATGTAGTTTGACCCTGGCGTGCAGTAAGTTTCCTCATTGTTTTGTGTCAAGTCAGTGCCAACTCGTAGTGCCAACAGAAGGAGATACTGCCGGGTCCTGTGCCGCTCTCACATTTGTCCTTAATCCAGTTTTCCTAAAAATTCCCCTTCATTGTGAGTACTATCTGTGAGGTCTGTGTGGCCATTGCCCCAGATTCTCGAGCCCAGCCGAGAAGGAGCATGCCATGAGACGAAAGGTTGATGTAAGAACACGGATGGAGGGTGAAGGCACGTCTGACCCCGACCTGACGGCAATGGGGAAACCAGAGGAGGTCCGATATGGCTGCGCCACAAGGTTTCTGCAGAACACGGCAATGAAACATATTTTTACCTTGGAGTAGAATTCTGACTTCCTGGTCATCAAGCGTCTTCTGACATTTATAACGTATTTAGAGACATGTCTGCAGTGGGTTTGAGAGAGAACTACAATGAAATGGCAGCAAATGTTATTAACACTATGTGGTGTAAAACAATGAATCTGAAAATAGCAGACCATGGCTGAGATCTTGCAAGCAACGTCCAGTGCTCGGAGGACCCAGACATTTCATTGACAAGTGGAGAGAGTGAGCCCTGTTAAGACTGCTGGCGGCCCATCGGCTCCTCGGGGAAAAGCCTCAGTTAGAATCTGCACCCATTTACTTTCTTGCCCTTTGAAATGGTTTCTCCTTATCTATCAACGTTTGCATGGGGGTGCTATCCTGTTATTTAAATTGAGTTTTCTCTAGTTTTCTACACTCCATTTATCCAGAAAATAATATTTGAAACTTGAACACAGAAGAGATTTCACTTGAATTATTCCATGCAGTTTTGGCCCAAATCTATAATTTGTGATTTAGCACCATCAGTCATCATTTTTGAAAAATCGCCATTTGTAGTAATTCATAATAGAATTGCTGTTAGATGGCCAGGACACGCATGCCCCATTTGATGGATGGCTAATTATAGTGCGATGATAATGAACATGTTCAGACCATAAACGCGAGGGTATTCTTTTGTTTGAGATATGTGGTGGAGCAGATTGTGTATTTGTTGCTTCTTCTTTTTTTTCAATCAGTTTATTAGGGGCTCATACAGCTCTTATCACCATCCATACATACATCAATTGTGTAAATCACATTTGTACATTCATTGCTCTCATCATTCTCAAAACATTTCCTCTCCACTTAAGCCCCTGGCATAAGGTCCTCATTTTTCCCCTCCCTCCCCATGCCCCCTCCCTCATGAGCCCTTGATAATTTATAAATTATTATTTTGTCATATCTTGCCCTGTCCGAC
>NW_022103899.1:54871128-54873194 GCF_000313985.2 Echinops telfairi | reverse complement strand
AGGGTTTCAGCACTTCCTGTTTGTTACATTCCCCTTGATCATGCCCTACCAGGTCTCCCACACCCACCTCCCCACAAATTTGGATCACTTGTTCCCTTGTCCCTGGGTTTGTTAACACCTCTTCCTTTCCCCCAAACTCCCCCTCTCCCATGTCCCCCCGGAACTGTCAGTCCCTTTGTTTTCTCCTCCAGATTGTTGCTTCTTTTAAGAGAAAATCTGGGTTGAAAATGATATGCTGTACTATTCCTATCCCAAATATATGTTTAAGGAGTTACAAGGAGCTATGTGGTCCAAAATGATAACAAACAAAAAAAATGGAAAATCTAGGCTTGAAATACAAGTACATTTTACATGTTTAGGTTATTATTATTACTATTAGAAGGCAAGCATACAGAAATGTTTAAGAGCTTCACAGGGCTCTTGCATTTAAAATGGGTTGGATATCTTACAGGGGCAATTCTACTCTGACTGCTAGGGTTGTCATGAGTTGGAAATCTACTCAATGGCAATAAGTTTAGAACACATGTGTGAATAATCCCCTTGTCTCAATCGTGTTTTAAATTCTATTTCATTGACAGTGTAAAGATCCTATTATTAGAATTACCAAAGAGCCCATGAGTGCTACTTATATTATCTCTCCAAAAGCTGATCTTGCTGCCACTAAAGGGGAGCAAGTATATATAGACTTAAACCTTAGCTCTGTGAATGGATTTTGAGCTCGCACTCAATCATAAGCTCTAGCCTACCACCAATCAATCGGCTCGTAGGATGCAGTCCTGTTCTATACTTACCCTAATGAAGGGGCCACTGAAGATACGGGTGCTATAGCAATGTGTTGAAGAAGCCTGATAGTGCCCATCTATCAGAAAGAAGAGCATCTGGGGTCTTAAAAGTTTGCCTTAAAACAAGCAGCTGTCTAAGTGAGGTGTCTGCTAGATCTAAACAGAACACACCAGCCTCTGTTATCCAACGATTGTAAAGAGTGAAACCCCAGGCCAGAGGAGAGAATTGTATTACAGCTTACATTCTGAGCACTTGGTTTCAGAAGGGATGACAGTGAAATCCCTGAATCCCTTTGCAGAGTTCCCACGTGGATTAAGCCTTCATTGAGCGCCCCTTAACTGTTGACTAGGATGTCAGCAGTCTTGTCCGCAGTCAGTGTGCCTTGGAGAGTAGACTGATGAAGACATAATTAAGTTAAAACTTAATACCTTACAATATTTTCCCCTTTTGACCCATTTTGAATTTGTTCTAGTTTTTTTATTCTCTACTTGCTTTTTGGAGTGAGGTCTTCCCATGTTTTCATTTGCTGGGTTGTTGTTATTGTTTTGTCTCTTTTTTTGGTATGATTTTCTTTATATGAAATCCAGGATCGGAAAATCTAAAGAGACAATGACTAAATTGATCATTTCTTATATGCAGGGCACGGGAGTTGGTAGGAAATGGAAAGCTAATAATGAGGAACTAATAAATGATGAGTACACGGATGAAGAAAATGTTCAGAGGAAGGATGAGGCTGATTGTTCCTGTCGAGATTCACAGCCTCTGAACCCCAAGATAGAGCCTCTTTGAGTTGGAATCAGCTCCATGGCAGGGGGTTGGTTGATAGTTTAGTGGAGCTATGGTCTGCATTTTCTGATGTTTGTGTGTTTTTCCAGGTACCATTTTGTCTCCTGATGAAATCTATGGTTTTTCTCTCTTTCAAAAATGAAAACGAGTGTCATTTTATATGTTATATTGAGCAATACAAGTCCTGAGGGCATATGGTTAAAAAGCTTACAACCACCCCAAGGGAAAAAAATGTGGCATCTAGCTTCCTTAAAGATTACTGCCATGGAAATCTGGGAGGCACTTCTGTTCTGTCCAATAGGCTCGCTGTGAGTTGGGGTTGACCTGATGGCAGTGAATTTGCTTTGGCGTATTGAACAGGTTGAACAAGCCAGCAAGTTGTTCAAGGTGAATCTAAGAAAGCTTCTTTTGGGTTTTAAAAACTGTGTGCCTGCGATGAGAAATACAACTTTCCTATAGTTCCTAAATGTTTCCTCCCCGCTCCCACTACCATGACT
>NW_022103899.1:54851266-54870728 GCF_000313985.2 Echinops telfairi | reverse complement strand
GAATGATGTACAAATGCGCTTTACACAATTGATGTGTGTATGGATTGCGATAACAGTTGTATGAGCCCCTAATAAAATGTTTTAAAAAAAACAAACAAAAAAAAACTTGTGTGCCTGAGGAAAGGTGCTGCTATTACAGGAAGTCGGGCAGGTGTGAAAGTGTCTATGGAAGCAATGTGGAAGCACTGGGTTGCAGTTGTATAGTCACAGTACGATAGGCCACAGTCGTTCCAGCAAGTCCATGAGTGAACTCAACCAGGAAATGGCTTTGTCCGCAGAAGCGTGTGCAGTGTTGGATGCGATCTGTAAAGAGGAATCTCAGTACAACACACCGAGTCTCGTACGTTTTTCATTTCTGAACACAGAGATGACTCACAGATATGTGTTCTCTTTTGTGTTTTGGGGTAAGCAGCAATGCAGAGACTCCGCTGGTGTGTGACGCTTCAGAGCCCCAGCAAGGCAGCGGCAGCAGCAGCTCTGCAAGCAGCTTCGGGAGCTCCATCACAGCGTGTACAAAGGTACAGTGACCTCAGACAGTTTTCTTCGTGCACATGAACTGAAACACTAGCATAGGTGGGCACCTTTCAAGCATTTTTTCTAAAGCAGACACAAGAAGCAAAGCCAACAGCAAAATGGTGCCATGATTTGCCTGCCCGGGTAACCCTGGATGATATTTACATGACATGTTTTTTGCATGACATATGATATTTTTTTAAAGTCATGTAACTGCTGAGAGCTTAAACAGTACAAACATGTATATGTGAAAATTGTAACCTTTTCCCCAAACCACCTCAACCCCCACCTCCTCTCCAATCCCCTCCCAAATTGAACCATGGGGCACCTGCTTCATGGTTTCCTTTAGAAAGATTGTTGTGGGCTGACAGTGATTCCACCTGTTATAGGCAGTCCTTCAGTCTTTATGTAAGAAAGAAATTTGATTCCTTTTGATGTCATTCTAAAGAGAAGAGGGCTCTTGGGCTTATTGTATCAGGAGAAGCAGAATTATATCTCCAAGAATGTAGAGTTGGTAAACCTGTAGATCATCCTTGAAGACACTTGCAGGAAGTTATCATTTTTTCTTGCTTTGTTTTGTTCTGTCTTGTTTGTGTGCATATTATTATCTTTGCAGGTCTATCTAGATAAGATAGGCGGGATAAACAGTCTGGAGAAGAAAACAACGGGACCGTTGGTTCTGGGGGAATGTGAGAGAAGTAGAGGTGGGGGAAAGGAAGTGGTATTAACAAACCCAGGGACAAGGGAACAAGTGATCCAAAATCGGTGGTGATGAGGGTGTAAGATGCCTGATAGGGCTTGATCAAGGGTAATGTAACTGAGAGGAATTACTGAAACCCAAATGAAGGCTGAGCATGAGAGTGGACAAAAGGAAAGTAAAAGGAAATAGAGGAAAGAACTAGGAGGGAAAGGGCATTTATAGAGGTCTAAACACAGGAATGTACATATGTAAATATATTTATATAGGATGATGGGGAAACAGATTTATGTGCATATATTTATAGGTTTAGTATTAAGGTAGCAGATGGACATTGGGCCTCTACTCAAGTACTCCCTCAATGCAAGAATACTTTGTTCTATTAAACTGGCATTCCATGATGCTCATCTTCCTGACACGATTGCTGAAGACAAAGCGGGTGCATAAGCAAATGTGGTGAAGAAAGCTGATGGTGCCTTGCTATCAAGAGATAGAGCATCTAGGGTCTTAAAGACTTGACGGTAAACAAGTGACCATCTAGTTCAGAAGCAACAAAGCCCACATGGAAGAAGCACACCAGCCTGTGTGATCACAAGGTGTTGAAGGGATGAAGTATCAGGCATCAAAGAACAAAAAATCATATCATTGTGAATGAGGGGGAGTTCAGATTGGGGACCCAAAGCGCATCTGTAGGCAACTGGACATCCCCTTACAGAAGGGTCTTGAAGAGAGGTTGAGCCAGTCAGGGTGCAGTGTAGCAACAATGAAACATACAACTTTTCTCTAGTTCTTTAATGCTTTCTCCCCCCTCACACACACCACCACCACTATCATGATCCCAATTCTACCTTATAAATCTGGCTAGACCAGAGGATGTACACCTGGTACAGATAGGAACTGAAAACACAGAGAATTCCGGACAGATGATCCCATCAGGATCAGTGGTAAGACTGTTGGTACTGGGTGCGTGGAGGGAGAGTGGGGTAGAAAGGGGGAACTGATCACAAGGATCTACATGTGACCTCCTCCCTGGGGGATGGACAACAGAAAAGTGGGTGAAGGGAGACATCAGACAGTGTAAGACATGACAAAATAATAATAACTTATAGATTATCAAGAGTTCATGAGGGAGGGGGGCAGGGGAAGGGAGGGGGAAATGAGGAACTGATACCAAGGGCTCAAGTAGAAAACAAATGTTTTGAGAATGATGATGGCAACAAATGTACAAATGTGCTTGACACAATGGATAGATGGATGGATTGTGATAAGAGTTGTATGAGCTCCCAATAAAATGATTTAAAAAAATAAATAAACCACATAAACTCATCTGATCCAACCATCTCATTTTCCTAGTAAATCATTTTCAGACCGAGACATAGAATGTCCAAACATTTGAGAGCTGAATTTCTGGCTTTGAGTTTTTGTTTCTATTTGATGGTGAAGGGCATATGCCTCTTTTTTTAAAAATCATTTTATTGGGGGCTCGTACAACTCTTATCACAATCCATCCATCTATCCATTGTATCAAGCACATTTGTACATCTGTTGCCATCATCATTTTCAAAACATTTTCTTTCTACTTGAGCCCTTCATATCAGATTCTCATTTTCCCCTCCCCCACCCTTCCTCCTAAACCCTTGATAATTTAAAAATTATTGTTGTTCACTTCTTACACTGACCGATGTATCCATTTACCCACTTCTCTGTTGTTCATTCCCCCTGGGAGGGAGTTATATGTACATCATTGTGATTGGCTCCTCCTTTCTTCCCCCACCTTCCGCTTACCCTCCTGGTTTTGCTACTCTCAATATTGATCCTGAGGGGTTTATCTGTCCTGGATTCCCTGTGTTTCCAGCTCTGATCTGTACCCATGTACAGAGCAGATGCCTCTTCTTCTGAAAACTTAGAGAAAGGCACTGTTTCATTTAGTGTAAAAAGAAAAAAAAAACCCTCATAGTTGTGAATCAAGACAAATTCTCTAACTACACATGTTCTATGTAAAAATAATTATAATATCACTTATTATTATATCTTTATACCTTGATCTGTTCATTGTTGTGCCAATGTGAGTCTTATGTCCTCTGCTAGTTTTCAAGTATCACAGACATTGACAAATACCTGCACCTTCGAGATGGTATGGGAAAGTATAATTTGGCACAATTTTATATACATTCATCATCAAATTGTTTTAAAATGCACTTCTCTTATTAACTATTGGCTCTTAGTATCATGTGCTATATAAACAATGAGGCATTTTGCTCTTTTAGAAGTCTTGTAGAGAGGTCAATGCTATGAATTCCAGTTTTCAATACAGAATATGAAACACTATAATTCAAAGTGGTTTTAAGTAACTTTATAAAAAGACTTGAAACTCCAGGTGCCCAAGCCTTGGGTATATTCTACTGAACTCTGTAACTCCAGACTATAAAGTTGTCAGCAGGTGCTGTACTTTTCAAAAGTTTAATTATTTTCCATTCAACCTATTCTTTATAATATAGAATATATATAAAAATATAAAATCGAGAATTTAATTCTCAATAGCTATTATTGGAAGTCAGTGTGGTTTAGTATTTTAAAAAAGGATCCAAACCTGAGTGTTCACATTTAACACCCAGTCTCACCACTTCCTGGTCATGTTGTCTGTATGGTCTCTACTCAAAAGGCAAAGAGGAAAACCCCATATCAACAAAACCAAGCCGATGCCAACCCCACAGGACAGGGTAGAACCACTCTGTAGGTTTCTGAGTCTGTAACTCTGCACAGGAGTAGAAAGCCCCATCTTTCTCCTGTTCAGCAGCTGGTAGTTTCAAAATGCTGATGTTGTAACAGCAGTTCAACATGTAACAACCACACCGCCAGAGCTCCTAAAGGGGACAAGGAGAAAATACATCTAAACCTGTGTCTAACTTGCAAGGCTGTCCAGGTGAAGCTCCCTTCTTCCTCGTCAATCAAACTTCAGTATAGGTAATTGAAATCTATGAGTAATTCCCCAAACTCATTTTATCTAATAGCTTCATCTTCTTCCCATCAAATCTCTCTGATCAGAACTGGCATAGTGCTAAATTAATTGGTGAAAGAATTAAAGCCAGAGTCCCAAAGATAATACATAAGCTGGGTAATCAGCCTCTGATAAATAGCAAATTGACTGAATTTCTTTCATGTGGTTCATCGTATATCTCTAAGCATGTTAAGATTTCTATCCAGGAGCAATTGCTTCAGTTTCTCTTTTCTATAGGGAAAATGTGATCACCAAAAGTCATATTGTAAAGCAATAGCTTCAGGAAAGAGATTTGGGGTCACTTATTTAATTATGCACTGGGCTTCTAACCACAAGGTCAGCAGTTCTAATCCACCAGACACTACTTGGGAGAAAGATGATGCTTTCTGCGCCAGTAATATTTACAGCCCCAGAAACCCTTTACGGGGTTCTATAAGACAGAACCACCTATATGGCAGCAGGTTTGGCTTATTAGAATAAGGAAATCATTTCCATATCTATCCATACCTGCACCTAAGCCTGTACTTATGTCTATGTCATTGAGGAGCTACCTTTTCTCCAGTGCTAAGATGAGTAACTGAAAGGTTAGCTGTTTGAACCCACAAGCCTGTCCAGCAGGGTCCTTGGTGAACAATCAAGGCTCTCTGCTCCTTTGAAGATTATAGCCCCTGGGGACAATTATATTCTGTCACTTGGAGTTGCCATAAATGCAAATTGATGAAGACATCTACCAACATCAAGATGACCACTTCGTTGCCATGTATACCTTTATCCTGGCTGTTAATAGCATCCCCTCCCACAGGAGATAGATTGGCACCTTGGCTGCAACAAAGAGCTCAAACAGGCAGAATTATGAGGATGTCGCAGGAGCAGGCATGTTTTCACTCTGTTGTGCATAAAGTCACTATGGGTCAACTTGATGGCATCTAACAGCAACCTGGAGACTTAAAACTGATTGGCAGTGGTTACATTGTGTTTAATCAGGTCATGCGCAATTATTCAGTGTGAATTGCTAAGCAACTTAAAATACTGCCCCAGCCAAGTTGAATTAAACCTTAACTATCATGATAACTATTGATGTTACACTGAATAATAAGAATTTTTCCACTAAATGAGATACATTGTTATATCTTTTATCCTTCCAAATGTATTAAACATTAAACAAAAAGTCTTCTTTTGAAAGTTTTATTGATACTTCATCCACATGTCATGCAATTCAACAGTTCAGTCATATCAAGATGAGTTGTACAATCTTTACCACAATCAATTTGAAAACAGTTTCCTCTTCCTTGTACTCATTGTTATTCATGTCATTTTCTCTTTCAATTTTAGCACAATAAAATATTCGCCAATTAAATAGCTTTTACATGTATAATTCACTGCCATTGCTTATACCCTTCTTACTTACAATCATTACTGATATCCCGGTCCACATTGTTCCACCACCATTAAAAGGAATTCAATGGCCCCAAAGGAAACACTCTTTCTCCTTCACTCATGGTAACCACAGGACAAGTGTGGCTTCTTTTTTTATTTAGTAGTTTTCTTGACATAATATTCATATATCAGACCCTTCCATAGTTAAATCTCTTTTAAAAGAGTGTATATACATCGTCACAATCAGTTTAAATGCTCTCTACCCCTCCCACATTCATTGATTGCGCCCAGTTCCTCTCACCCTACCCCTTATCCACCCTCCCATTCCCGATAAATCACTGCATCAGATATTGTCTCTCTGCACCCACTCTTGTGTTTCCCAAAATGGGAAACCTAACAGAAACCATAAAAAATGAAACAGAAGAAGAAAACAATCATAATAAAATAAAAAAATAGAGCAAGAAGAAGATACCACCACAATATTTTAAAAGCTAAAGAAGAAATTTCAAGCAAAAACTCTTTATGTTTCTTTCTAGTAAATACATATGTTCTTTCTAGAAAGGCAATAACATGTTGTGTTCCAAACTGCGCCTGGAATTCAATGACACAAGTGAGCTACCAGGCTTCATTTCCCGTGGTGTGATTTTGGCCAGTTACTACAACATTGTTTGCTTGGATTCCTTAGGGCCGGTGTGAGGTTCACATATAATATTTGTAAACACCATTGGCACATAAGATATACTCAACAAATATTCTTTTCATTAGCTGCCATTGAGTCAGCTCCTACTCATGGGAAGCCATGTGCAATAGAACAAATGTCCACCCAGTCCTGCACCATCTTCATCATAGTGTGTGCTGGAGTTCCTTGTATGTGGAGTGCCTGCCAACATTCAGGGCTCTACTTTCGGCACTATACCTGGCAGCATCTGATTGTGGTCCATAGAGTTTTCTTTGGCTAATTTCCAAAAGCTGATCACCAAGCATTTCTTCTTCATCCTAGTCTGAAGTCACCACAGTTCAATAAACTGAGAGAGCAATGGGAGCAAAAGATGCTGCTCCAACTTAACATTTATTCACTAACTCATTATGTTCATCTGGGTAGACTAGCGAAACAAATTCATAATTACGCCTATGTGTATATGAAAGAGTTTTATATACAAGAGCAATTAAGTATTGAGAAAACATCCCAGCCCAATCCAGATCAAGTCCATAAATCTGATATTAGCCCATATGTCCTATACCAATCTATACATTCCTCTTCAGACTCACACAGCACATGCAATGATGCTGAATGCAGGCAGATCACAGGCCAGTGGGTGGGAAGTTTTCTGGATCCAGTGGTGTTGTGAGCATCTCATCACTGGCAGGGGTCTCCACATGGCTCCTCCAGCTCAGGGCACTAGCATAGCTCCATGTGACTTGTCATGAAGCATGCCTCACAGGAAGTGAGCCTGTGTCCCACCTCCAGCAAGCTATTTATCTCCTTAGTGCCTCCAAATGAAGTCATCAAGCTGCAATCTGATTGACAGACTAGACTCCACCCCTTCACTCTTAATCCTTGCAAATTGGCCACAGTTATGTAACTACCACACTCATTATCTGATATATGTATTATTATAATGATATAAAGCTACTAACTATTTTGTTTTGTTTTCATCACAATGTACATCTAATAGTAATGAACACCAAGTTGTAAGGTGAGAGTAGCCTCAGCTATGAGGGTTAAGGTTATGTGTCAATTTGACCTAGTCATGATGTTCAGTGGTTTGACACCAATGATGTAATTTGGCTGTTATGTTATGGTGTCATTTGCCATTTGTGTGATGACATGGTCACTCTATCTTATGATCTTAGTCTTTAGAGCCTAATTATGTTGATAAGTCAGGAGTGCACTTGTTTCCAAGTCACTGTTCTTTACACCAGGACAAAAATTTATTTAAATAGAATTAAACATGCAATATCAATATAACATGCAGTGCACCTCATTAGACTAAATATTTAGGTTTTCCTCTAGTTTGGAAACATTACACTCAATGTCATATGTTCCCAATAACTAACCACTTTCATTCAGGCTTTATTTTCACATAGTGAACATTCGCCATTTGAATTACAGCAGAAACAAGTCCCTGAATAGGATTCCTGAGAAGAAATAATTTTTGGAGAAAAAAAATCAACACCCTAAATTTCCTTCTCTTTCTATGTCACATTAATTAAATCTACCTTAATCCTGCACTTATCAAAGGCAGCAGACTGAAGACATTGATTCCCAGAGGCAGAGTTTGAGCTTAATATGACAGGTGATCAGCTCTTTGAAGTTTCAAGAGCTTTCTTTGCTACAGTGAGACCCCTTTGAACAGACAACTTTGCCTTGAACAGTATAGCACAGACCCATCTGAAGGATGACAGAATGCCAATCCCTTGATGTCTCATCTTCCTCTGTAAATACATTTTCATCTATATTTATATCTTTTGGATGGCATGTAGTTAACTAAAGCAAGTCAATTAATGTTTGCAGGCATGAGCATAGAAACTGGGAGGCCTTTCAGAATCTGCTATATATTCCTAAAGATTTTTTATGCATCAGACTTATATTGCCTTTGGTCAAAAGTTCCAGCAATATATGCTCAAGGAGAAGTACATCCACTGTGTTTAAAAGATTGGTAGTCTCTGGTGAAAACCAATTATAATAGTCTGTATTCATAGAAGCTGGGTCCCTAAGGAAAAAAAAATGACTTTAGTTGGATAGAGAGATAGATATATAAGCAAAGTAAGGAGAAATATGACAAAACAAAATTTTATAAATTACCTAGGCTTCATGAGGGAGGGGGAGCAGGGTGGGAGGGGAAAATGAGGACTGATGCCAGGGGCTTAAGTGGAGAGCAAATGTTTTGAGAATGATGAGGGCGATGAATGTACAAATGTGCTTTACACAATTGATGTATGGATTGTCATAAGAGTGTGTGAACCTCTAATAAAATGATTTTTTTAAAAGAAAGGTAAGGAGAATGAAAGAGAGAGAAATCTAATTTAGCTATATTCACCTTTTTAAAAGGAGAAAAGACCTTTCCCCAAGAGACTAGGCCAATATTAGCTCCATAGACACCTGCAGACTTCTGACACTAGAATTGGTCTATCCAATTCTTGTCTGGTCCCAGATGTCCCGTTCTATCACTGTTCTCAAAGAGTAACCAAAGGTTTGAAGAAACAGGGATAATTTTAAGGAAGAAAGTTGAAATTCCCTTACCAAAGGTTATATTTAAGGAAGACTCTTAGGAAATCTAAAAAGCATCCCTTAGAGCAAAGGGAGATGGGACTCTGGATGGCGGGAAGGATGCAGTGTTCTATTTGGTGTGCATGGAGGTGCGGGACATGTGAGAGGGACATGTGCAGAGCCCGTGGGACGAGAGATACGCAAACCCGAGTGAAGTGCACTTCAAAATAATGATCACTAGGCCCTGGTACCATAATGAGTCACGCATTGGGCTTCTAACCATAAAGTCAGAGGTTTGAAACCACTAAGTGCTCCTTGAGGGAAAAATGAGACTTTCTGTTCCTGTAAAGATTCACAGCCACAGAAACCCAAAAAGACAGACCTATTTTGTCCTATGGGGTCTCTATGAGTTAGTCTTCTTGATGAAAATGTCTGAGCAGGTCTGGTGGTATAGCGGTTAAGCTTTGTGCTGTGATTCTCAAGGTCAGCAGTTCAAAACCACCAGCCTCTCCTCAGGAGTGGTGCTTTCTTCTCCTCTGAAGAGTTATAGTGTCCTAAATCCACAGGGCAGTTCTCTGAGTACGAATTGACTCATGGAAGTGAGTTGTTTTTGTTTGTTTGTTTATTTATTTATTTATTTATTTTAGACTTGTCTATGACTTGCCATTAGCCGCTGTCTGGTCAGCACCCAACTTATGATTCCACTGCACAGTGATTGCGAACACTGTCTCCTGTCCTGGACCATCTCTGTATTAAGTTTTAGTGTGGACCTGTATGATTCCTAAAGTATTTATTGGTTGATTTTCAGAAATCAAGGCTCTCTGGACAGGCAGGCGGTGACTGTACATGAGGTGCACTGGCTGGGAGTCAAAGCCAGGTTCCCCATGGGAGTCTACTAAAGAGCCACCACTCCCCTGGGCATTCCATAGCTGGGCAGGTTGAGGAGGAGAAGGACTCTGGGGAGTTAGGCGCAGTCAAACAAGATGAGGCGTTCCAATGGGGATGTTGGGAAGAGAGGTGAACCAGGGAGGAAAGCCACGCATTCGGAGCAGGCCTTGCCAGACACAGAGTTCCCTCGATGGAAACTTCCTGGTGACCTGCAGCACATGGGCACCTAGGATGCCTCAGGGTTGCACTGAGGACAGACACCGATAATGATGGTCTCTGACCTCAGGCCACTGTGGACTGAAACAGGTTGAGGTGCTAAATGCCTTCTCCTGCCTGTGAGAGGGAGAAAGAGCTGGGACAGGATGCACCGACCTTCTGCAGGGCTCTTGCTTTGGAAAATGCCTGTTTGCTACTAATCCGATGTGGGGAACTAGGAGGTTTCCTGGTGTCACTCTGATTAAGCACTTGACTACCAACTTGAAAGTGACAAGTTCAAACCCACCAGCCCCCCCTGCGAGGGGAAATGAGGCGTGCCGCTTCTGCAAAGATGAAAGACCAGGGAACCCTAAGGAGGCAGGTCTACTCTGTCCTGTCAGACTGCTGTGAACCCCAATTAATTCGATGGCGACAGGTTTGGCTTGGCGGGTTGGATGTGTAAGTATTATAGCATGACTCACAGTGTAAATGTCTCTGCCTCTTACTCCAGAAGTCAAGGAATCAGAGCACTTCCCAGGACTCGTCTCTCCCCCCCTTGGCCTTCAACAACCGCTCTAAACTTGTCAGGCTCCCAATGTGCTCGGCTGATCCGATTCTCGTCCACAGCTCACTTCCTTAAATCTTTTCGCTGTGCGTGAAGAACACCCGGAGGCATCTTGCAGTGTCTTTTTCCTCCTCTGGAAAAACAGAGCTCAGCAAAGCCAAAATAGCTGAGAACATTTTGTAGAATTATGACTGAGGCTACCCCACCGG
Organism: Echinops telfairi; assembly: GCF_000313985.2. Classification (NCBI taxonomy): domain Eukaryota; kingdom Metazoa; phylum Chordata; class Mammalia; order Afrosoricida; family Tenrecidae; genus Echinops; species Echinops telfairi. The sequence goes on along the minus strand of NW_022103899.1, from coordinate 54,860,075 downwards.
AAGTTGGCACGTTCATCTGTTCTTCTTATCTATTCATTTTATTTCTGGTTTTAATGACTACCCAAATCTTCTGTGGTAGACTGCGTGCTCTAGAGATGCAAAACCAATGACAGTTATATGTATGTATATGGATTTATTTGTATATGGATTTATATGGAAAGAGATTTATTTCCAAGAATGTTGAAAAAAAACACACTGTTTCAATTCTCACAGTTGTGAAGCAGGAAAATCTAGTCCAGTTCAAGTTCATGGATCAGATGTAAAGTGAAGGCTTCTCAAGGCTGGTAGAGCTTCAGGGACTGATGAACCAGAAAGCAGGAGGACCACAGGCCGGTAGATGCAAAGTCCATTGAATATAAGTCTGCTGATAGCTCCCAGGATTGACAGGCAAAATGGTAGACAGGTAATGAGCCAGTTTCAGAACCCAGATCCAGAAGTGAGTCTTTCCCACCAATACTTCTTACACTCCCCACGCACACACCACCCACTCAAAAAAACCCTCCAAACAACAGTAGATCTTAAACCATGCCATACGTTTTCCTACATGTGTGTTTATTGCATGTCATTTTTCTTAGTATTAAACACTTTCACACAGACGTCAATGGACTGATGTATGTAGATGTATGTAGATGTTGTAATGGCTCTAGTTCCTCCTCTGATTTTGCATGGCTTTCCTTGCTTCCCTTGCCTGAATCCATATTCAGGGAAATACTCGTCCCAAAGGATGTTTCATTTGGACAGTTCTTCCTCATCTTGTTCCCATCATCACATGCACTTAAAATCATAGTAATAGATGTTTGGAATCGTGAAGAGAACAGAAGAACAGGGATGCGTGCCTTGGCATTGCTCTCCGAAGCTCTGTCCAGGCTACAGACCACTGAGGGCATCACTGTCTTAGTGTCTCGGCACCATCCTGTCTCTGAGTCTCACTTGTTTGGGGAGAGAACAGAGTAGCATGGAATTCTTGGTCTAACGATAATACGTACGTATGCGGAAGCAGCAGTTGGCCAGTCGTCAGGCTGCTGACATAGAGCAAAGCTTTACTTTGCAGGTGAAATGTCTCTCTGGAAAGGTTCCAGGCTGCTACCCTGTTGACACTCAGCAAAAATGAAGTGGGATGATGCTTTGACTCTATAGGACATGAAAATGGGAGTCTTGCTCAATGTGAAAACTCTTTATTACCTTTTCACAGAGCCTTTGGATATAGGTTGAAATTTCAAATTTTCTTCTTATTGAAGAAATCACATCATAAATACTTCTAGCATGCCCTTCCCTCCAAAACACCATCCCTGGGGCAGAAAATTACAGCAAATACCCAAATACAAGAGACTTGCTGAGCTGAACAACAAAGTCTTTGCCCAGAAATAAAGGTGGGTGATCAACTGAATAAGATACTCATATACATAAATTACCTGGTGGGAAGAAAACTTGAATACACACATTCCAAAAGATGACTTAGAAAAAAATTAACATGTTCATTACAAAAATTCACAAGAGGACAGAGCTGTTTGATAAGATAGTTGAGGACCCATTTTAGGCAGACCCTCGAGAAATACATGGATGAAAGGGAATCAGAGAGCAATGCAGGAAGGTGGAATGAGCTGGCAAAGAAGCATGTACATCATAAACTATAGTATGGGATTATTTAGAACAGCGGTTCTCAACCTGTGGGTTATGACCCCTTCGGGGGTTGAATGACCCTTTCACAGGGGTCACCGGATTCATAACAGTAGCAAAATTGCAGTAATGAAGTCACAATGAAAATAATTTTATGGTTGGGTGGTCAACACAAAACAACACGAGGAACTGTATTAGAGTGTCGCGGCATTAGGAAGGTTGAGAACCACTGATTTAGAAAAACAGATGGACGTGAACTGAGGGTGTGTATAGGGATTGGAGAGTGTAATATGTGAAACATCAGAGTTTGATAAATACTTATCAGTGCAATACATTAATGTCTAACAAGGATGAGATGAATTCGTGTCTGTCTTCAGTATTTATGAACAATAAGCCCATAAATACTGTCTACTGTCCTTCTATCCCAGAGATTAGTCTACATGCTGATGACTGTAGTAAGTTCTCTCTAATGTTTGTTGGATCAGTTAATCAATTAACGTTAAAGTCTATTAAATAGACCATGAACTACCAGAAGAAGAAACAAATTTGTTTGGCAAGAAATACAACCAGAATATTCCTTACAAGCCAAGATGATGCAACTTCATTTCACCTATTTTGGACATGTCATCAGGAAAGACCAATCCCTCAAGAAGCGCCTCATACTTGGTATAGTGGAGGGTCAATGAAAAATGGAAGACCCTCAAGGAGACAGACTAGCACAGAATCAGCAACCAGAGGCTCAAATATAGCAACAATTGTAATCATGGCCAAGGTCTGAGCCATGCTTTGTTCTGTAGGGTTGCTGTGAGTCAAAATGGGCTTGGCTGCACCTAACAACAACCACAACAATAACAATAATACGAAACCCATTGCCATTGAGTTGATTCGGAATCACGGCAGCCCCGTGTGTGACTAAGTGACACTGAGCTCCATAAACTTCCCTGGGTAGAAATCTTTTAGGAAATAAATTCATGCATCCTTGCCAATGTGACCACTGGAAACAAAGCATCTGTGTCGCCTACTCAAACAAAGAAAACTCACTGACGTCAAGTTGATTCTAACCCATAGAAACCCAACTTAGGGTTTCCACAACTGTAAATCTTTACCAAAGTATCCACTCTCACATTTCTCTAGTAGAGGGCTCCTGGATTTGAACTGCTGACCTTGTGATTGGCAACCCAATGAGTAGCACATTAGACCTCCAGGGCTCTTTGGGCCACACAGAGACATAATAATAATAGCTTTCTAGTATTTGTGAACACCAGCAATTATCCAAAATGATGTGCATTAGTTATTTCCAACATACCCAAAGACATCGTTTGTGGCACGTGGTCATAACATCCACATTTTTTAATGACATGAGTTTCCTTTCCCTGACAACAGTGTCCACGTTCCATTCCTTGTAGACCATTCAATGCACCACCACTCATCTCATCTCTTCCTTCAATTTCCCAACTCACTCTTCCTTCTTTCCTAACCCTTCTGAACCTTGTCCTTTGGCAAATGCTACCCCTGTAATTTCAAATAGTTGATTAATCTGAAGCGTTCATACTCATTCGTCCTATTGTTACCTTTATAAACCTGTCTTGTACTGGGCTGAAAATGGAGCCACAGGTGTGATTGCATTTATAAACCTGAAGGGGGACGAAGAGCCATAGTCTAGGGTTCCACAGTCACTCTCCAACCACGAAGCCTGGCTTCTCTTGGGATTTGAGTTTTCTTACACATTTTTCTCCCACTCTCTCCAGCACTTTCTATCGTGATCCCTTTCAGGGCAGTTAGTAGTGGTAGCTGGGCACCACTGAGTTCTTCTGGTCATGGGATTATGGGGGGCTGAAGTTGTAGGGTTCCAACAGTCCACTGGACTAATTTTTTCCATGTGTATTCATTATTCATCATTGCTCTTTCCTCCAGACAATCTTACATGGCTGCTCACAAGCTCACAAGCTCTTAAGATCTCAGTCATTAGTCACTAAAGTAGGATGTGTTAGTCTGGGTTGCCTAGAGAAACAATTTCAGACACTCATATGTGTATAAGAAAGGGCTTTATATACAAGAGCAATTGAATATTGAGACAACATCCCAGCCCACTCCAGATCAGGTGTATAAGTCGGATATTAGCCCATATGTCTGATGCCAATCTATAAATTCCTCTTCAGATTCATGCAACCCATGCAATGATGCCGAATGCAGAAAGATCACAGGCCAGTGGGTGGAAAGTCTATGGATCCAGTGGCAATGGAAGCATCTCAGTGCTGGCAGGGGTTTCCATGTGACTCCTTTCAGCTCCAGGGCTCTGGCGTGGCTCCACGTGTCTTATCTGCAGGAATATCTCACAGGGAGTAAGTGTATGTCTCTCCTCCAGCAAGCTATTTAAATCTCCTTAGTGCCTCCAAATGAGGCCATTGAACTGCGACCTGATTGATGGGCTAAAGTCCACCCCTTCACTCTTAAGTCTCAAATTGACAACAGATTATGTAACTACCACATAGGGTAATATACTCAGCTTATAGATGTGGAGACTGAATCTCAAAGAAGCTCAGTGGCTTGCCCTAGGTTTGCACAGTGAATTAAGGGAGAAGTTGGGATTTCAGAGCAGCTCACTCTTCAAGCCTCTGTGCTTTCCCTGCCTTCTGGCTTCTGTGAGCTACCTAGATTCAAAGGGCAAGTTATGAAGGGAATAGAAAGAAGTGAGAGACCAATACAATTGTTATGGACCCTGTGGGTGACCAGCCTTCTCTAATATCCCTAACTGAGTATCCTCTACAACTCTTATTTTCCATTACTGCACCATGTTGAGTTTTCTTATAATACTTGCAATTTGTAATTAAATGTTTATCTGAATGTTGCTTTCTTATGTACAATTTGACTCATATGCCAGATTTTATTCTATTATTTTTTAATAAATCATTTTATTGGAGGCTCTTACAGCTCTTATAACAATCCATACATCAGTTGTATCAAGCACATTTGTACACATGTTACCATCATCATTTCCAAAATATATTAATTTTACTTGAGTCCTTGGTATTAGCTCCTCTTTTTCCCCCGCCCACCCTCATGAACCCTTGATAATTTATAAATTATTTTTATTTTCATATTTTACACCATCCACTGTCTCTCTTCACCCACGTTTCTGTTGTTTGCCCCCCCCCCATGTGGGGGTTGTAGTTGACCATTGCAATTGGTTCCCCCTTTGTCCCCCTTTTCTCTCCACCTTCCTCCTATCCTTATGGCATCGCTACTCTCAATATTGGTCCTGAGGGGTTTATCTGCCCTGGATTCTGTGGGTTGAGAGCTCTTATCTGTAACAGTGTACATGCTCTGGTCTAGCCAGATTTCTAAGATGGAACTGGGTCATGATAATGGGAGGAGGGGGAGGGAGCATTAGGGAACTACAGGAATGTTGTGCCTGTGCTATACTGCACCCTTCATGGCAGATTTTAAACTCCAGAAAAGGTGAAGACCATGCTTGTATTATCACCATTGTATTACCTGAAATTAGCTCGTGCTTTGTATTTGAACAGTGGAGGTCCCTAGGAAAGGACTCCATGCTTGGTAAAGTAGAGGGGACGCAAATGAAGAGGACAGCCGACAATGAGATGGATTGACACAGTGGCTACAACAATGAACTTAAACATCACAGTGGTTGTAAAGATGGTCCAGCACTGGGCAGTGTTTGGTTCTGCTGTACACAGAGTTGCTATGAGTAGCAACCAGGAACTGACTTGACACACTCTAACAGCAACAACAATGTCTAGTGATACCCATCCCCACCCCCAACTGACGGTACCTAACCACGACAACGACAACATGCATTTAAACAATCGTTCAGAAGACAGTAGACAAATAAGTGTTTCTGGGTGGTGTACATGGTAAAATGCTTACGGTTGACTGAAAGGCTAGAGGTGGAGTCTTCCCAAAGACCCCTCCGAAGAAAGACCTGGTGACCAACTTCCAAATAGGCAGACACTGGAAACCACAGAGAGCACAGTTCTAATTAGATGTCACGGGTGTCATCCTGAGCTGGAGGAGTCTCTACAACGGCTAGTTTTTAAACAGCCAGAACTGGCACAGAAGTTTCCAGCGAGGGTAACTGGGAGCATTATGGTTTTTACTGAAAACGGGGAGATGGATTTCTTTTAGGGAGGGAGGGAATTTGCAGTGAGACATGAAGAGGCTGCCGTGACAGCGGAAAACACCAGAGCCATCACGGTAAGTTAGAAATGTGAAGCGCCGTGTTCCTGAGAAGGTCAGAGCCGAGGATCACATCTATGAGTCATCTCTGGAGGTGGCATTTGATGTCCTGGGAGCGATGAGTTCCCCAGCGAGAAACGACGGAGGGCGTAAAATGAGCAATTCACTGAGGATGGAACTTGAGGGAATAGTCGTTCGCGGAATATGGAAAGAAACGGAGTTAAAAGGAGACTTCCCCTCAAAACTCAAATTCGTCTTTCATAATCTGCTCAAGAGGAACGTCCTCCTAGGGAGCACAGAGTAGCCCCTGCATTGTGACACTGGCACTTGGATTCTTCTCTTGGTTTTTTGTCCATCCCCCTCCCCCCTTATTGATTTGTAAGGAATCCAGGTGGCGTAGTGGATTGCACATGGGACTGCTAACAGCAAGGTGTTAAGTTCTAACTTACCATCTTTTCTGAGAGAGGAAAATGAGGCTCTCTGCTTCTGAAACATTTATAGCTTCGAAACCCCAGAGGAACAGCTATACTCTCTGTCCGGTAGGGTCTCTATGAGCTGGGTCACCTTGGTGGCAGGTAGAAAGGGAGGGAGGGAGGGAGTATTGATTTGTTTTTTCTTTCTAGGGCTTTAGAAGCAAATATCATCAAACATTTGAAATAAGTATTGATAATAATCAACAATGAAATGCCACAGTTTTGTAAATATTTTCTACATATATATGTTATAGAAATATAACTGACTATTTTTTTAATTTACCTATTTGTTGTTCAGAAAGTATGCACAGGAAATCATACACCAATTCAACAGTTTCTGCAAGTACTAGGGGCTTCAAAAACCTGTGGAAAAATAGAACGAAAAAATCTGGGAATTTTCCCATGAACTTTTAGAAGTCCCTTCGCTTGCTTCAGTGACAATGATTCCGGTCTTCAAGTTGTGTGTGGGCTGCCTTTGATCAAAGCAACCTTTAACACAGTCTTCCCGTTATCACAGTCTTTTGAGCATGTGTTTGACATCCATTTCATTTTCATCTCTGGAAGGGCACCAGTGTGTTTTATTCCTCTTAACACCCCCAGTGCCCCACATAGAAGAAAGAGCAGAGGGAACCCTTGTTGACTGAAGGAGACGATAAGAGAAGCAGGAGGAGAAAGATGAGAAAGGAGCATCACATATACTAAATCAAGGAAGAGAAATGGTCAAATGTTTGGAAAAGGCCAAGAACATGTTAAGATGGGGGAAAACAGTCCAAATTTTACCATGTGTTGATCATAATAGCTCTAATGTATCAACCTCTGTTAAGAGGCTAGCACTTACAAAAGACACTGCTGTGGAGTCTATAGGACAGAGTAGAGCTACTCCAGGGGATTTCCAAGCCTGTAGATCTTTATAAAAACCAACAACCTCATCCCTCTCCCACATCGAGAGAGACCAGTGTTTTCAAACCACACACCCCTTTTCAGCGGTTCATTGCTTAATCCATGGCAACACCAAGACTCCTTGCACTTTTTAAAAGTTTCTTAATTAATCCTTGGAGCAAGCAACTGAGGTGTCTTCACAAAGCAGATATAAAAAGGAAGCTTCAAAGAGGCTACACCCCTTGCCCAAGTTTATTCCATTCGTACGTGTTGGAGAAAGGATTCAACTCAAGTTCTTCCTCCTGGATCCTGCTACTAACTCTTCCACTGCCATTTAGCCCAGAGGGCCAGTTCTAGTCTGTCTGATGGGGGCACTATGAGTCAGAAACTCCTCCGTTGCAGTGAGAGCCAGTTGAGTCAATTCTGACCCATAGCAACCCTTTAGTATACAGTAGAACCACTCCCTAGGGTGGCTGACTGCCTCATCTTTCTCCTACAGAGCAACTGGTGGGTTTGAACTGCCCACCTTACAGTTAACAGGTCAACATTTAACTAACCTACAATTATTTTTTTATATCCAGGCATTGCAGCACTTGTTTGGGGTTAGGTCTAGTATAGGAAGAATGTCTTTGGCCACTCCTTCTTAAGTCAATGGAGTCTCTGCCTGGGTAACACAAATCGTCACTGTGGTCAGTGGCCCATGTAAGTTTGGAGGTTCAAGTCCCCTAGGGGGCACCTTGGAAGAAAGGCTAGGACATTTCTTTCTGAAAAATCCACCGTTGAGAATCTTTTGGAGCACAGTTCTACTCTGAAACTCTTAGAATTGCTATGAGCACAAGTCAATTCCACAGCAAACGGACGCCCCTCACGTTCGTCCTGAATTTCTGAGCTCTGTTCTCTATGCATAGCCATGAGGCCACCAGGGCTCCTGTTCACTATATGAGAGAGCAAATCACTTGAAAATGGAGCAAAAGGATCTGTCTTCATCATTTATGACACCCATGAAATCTTTTTAAGTGCCATCGTTATTTCAAACTTGTGAACACACAGCACGCTCCTTATTATCTTTTTGTCTGAAATAAGTGAGCCCACAACTAAAAATAGCAGATAACTAGATGAGTGTTGAAAGCCTGGTGAGATTTCCTTTTTCTCCCTCTCAGAAAGTGAGTCTCTCTGCGGGTGGATTATATTCATAAGGCGTCAAAGTCATTAGTGTCTCAAGTGTAGATTCTTTTGGCCAAGCACTCCTTTTTGTCTAGTGGTGTGCCCAAACCCATCAAACCAAAAGTTGTTCTTGGGTAGAATTGCTTAGCATGTGACTCTACGTGTTTTGTTGAAGCTAGTATTTTTTTTAAACAGTTTTATTGGCATATAATTCACAAATCATACAATTCAATAGTTCCATCATATTAAGAAGTCAATTTTAGAACATTGTCTAAATATGTTTAGAACATTGTCTTGCTTCTTGTATTCATCCATATTAGCTCCCCAAATCCTGCCTTTATATTATGTCCCTTGTTTATTTATTTGGCTCTTTTTAAAAAAAAATTATACAACTCTTATCACAATCCATACATACATCCATTGTGTCAAGCACATTTGTACATTTGTTGCCCTCATCATTCTCAAAATATTTGCTCTCC
>NW_022103899.1:54831049-54850625 GCF_000313985.2 Echinops telfairi | reverse complement strand
GCCTTTAAGACCCCAGGCACTATATCTTTTGATAGCCAGGCACCATCAGCTTTCTTCAACACATTTGCTAGTGCACACATTTGTCGTCAGCAATCGTGTCAGGAAGGTGTGCATCATGGAATGCCAATTTAACAGAACAAGATGTTCTTGCATTGAGGGAGTACTTGAGTGGGGGTCTAATGTCCATCTGCTGCCTTAATACTAAACCTATAAATACATTTGGCTCTTAATGGGCTTCGGAAAGAAAGACGCAGGAAGAACAAGAGTAGGAGAGGAGAATGATGTACTCTTGGTCTAGAAGAAGGAGCTTGGTAGGTTACCAAAAGATGGCTCCAAGGGATAAAAGACCTGGTCATTTGCTTCCATATCAACATCGAATCCCCTCCCCAGAGGAAAAACAACAGAAAAGTGATGAAGAGCAACAGAGGATGATGTAAGACATGAAAATAATAATCTAGAATTTATTAAGGGTTTTTGAAGGAGGGCGGGCAAGGGAGGGAGGGGGATAATGAGGAGCTGATATCAAGGGCTCAAGGTGAAAGAAAATGCTTTGAAAATGATGATGGCGGCATACGTGCAAATGTGCTTGACACAATAGGCGTATGTATGGATTGTGATAAGAGATGTAAGAGCCCCCAATAAAAGTATTAAATAAAATAAATCAATAAATTTCACCCCTTGGGGTGGGGGGTAGTTTTCAGCCAAGAAAATCGTATAGGGCAGTTTCACTCTGCCACATGGGCCTTCTGTGCGTCGAAACCAACTCAACTGGGTCTACCAACAAGAAGCTGGTCTAGAAGGGACCTTCCAATTGCTTGATTTAGTTGTTTCCCATGGAGGCTGGGAGCTAATGAGTGACGTGATGACAAAGGACATGCAGAGTTAGCATTAGAGTCATCACTGAAAGCCAGACCTTCCCACATCCCCGACCAGACCCAGGGGGAGAAAGGGTCTAACGGTCCCCCTTGGGGATGGGGTAGAACTTGAGGATGAGCAGTGACAGTGGAGCATTGCTTAGGTGAGAACTCTGCAGTCAGACAGTCTGACTACAACAACCCCAGGCCCCAGTACCTGGCCAGATGATTGACTCCTGAAGCAAAAGAATAATCGTCTGTGTGCCGCTGCTTTTGTTACTTCCTGTCGAGTCATCTCTGACTTATGGAGGCGGGATGCATAGCACAAGCTAGCCTTGCTTCATCCCCATGTCCCCTGGGATGCTGGAGTACATTGCTGCCTTTCAATAGAGGGGGCTGCATCATCTTCCAGCACCCATATTATGCAGGGTTTTCATTAGCTAATTTTTAGAAGTAGATCAACAGGCCTTTTTACCATCTGAAATAGTCTGGAAATTTTGTTGAAATCTGTCCACCATGGATGACTGATGGCTGTATAAAAATTATAGAGCTAATGTTATGAGGGTGTTTACTATGTGTGATAAGTACTTTACATATATTAGCCTTTAGATTAGATTTTTATCTATCTGTAACCCAGAAAGTTCTCAACAAATATAACATTTGATCAATAATTAAATGCTAGAATATTTAATAATAAATAATCTCTAAATGTCAGTGATGTATATGGGGGAAAATACAAAGATTCTTATTATAGTCCTGATATACTATCATAAACTAATGTTTTAACAGTCTTATTGATAAATAATTCACATATACAAGTCAGGGGTTCAAATACATCAGAAAGAGCTTTGTAATCTTCACCTCAATCAATTTTGGAACATTTTCTACTTTCTTGTACTCATTATTATTAGCTCCTAGTTTCCTCCCACCCTCCACTGCCATAACCATAAGACTATTGATCCATTTATTAGTGCTAATATGTAAATTAGATTTACATATCCTGAATTTCATATAGAGAAAAACATACCAAAAGAACAGCAATAGCAAAATAAAACAGAAAAGCCTCCATCAAAAAGAAAGTAGAAAGTAATAAAAACTAGAAGAAATTTTAAAATGAGTCAAAATGAAGACCAAATTATAAGATGTTAAATTTCCCCCTAAGTACATCTGCATTAGTCCAATGTCCAATGCATTCTGTCTGGTGGTATTGTAATAATGAAGACATTTTAAAAGTTAGAAATTATATATGTCAGATTTTAGCACAGTGCTCAGCATTCAAAATAGTAGCTGTAATAATTAGTACTACAAAATGCAGAACTGCTATTATACCTACATCAGGTAAAAAAAATCTGAAATACTTCCAACCCACTATTCCAGGCTAAGACAGATGATTTTTTGTCCTTTCCAGTTTATTTAAAAATGACAAAGCCAGTGTATTAAGATAATGCTCTATCTCCAGGATTGTGTTGTTCAACGATGATCCCTTGAATACTCCCAAACAGCCCCAGGAGCTGGGTGGATATCTGTATTTTACAGGGATGGAAACAGAGGCTCAGAATTTTAAAGGATGTTATCCACAGTCAACTTGCTATTTGTGACCAAGTCAGAATTCCCACGCAGTTAGACTACTGAACTCTAGGCTTTTCAAAGCTATTCTATTCTGAAAAGAAAAAATGCGTGACAGTGCAGGAGGTGGAGTCGAGAGCTTTATTATATTTAAATAGGCTTAACTCTGGGTCAGTGCCCTGTCAAAAACCATCAGAGACCTCACAAAACTTTTGTTGAGATGGATTATGCTTACAGATGTTTTCCACATCATATATGAATGCTGAGAAATATTTATATTCATTTATTTTCCCAGGAAGGATAATGAACACATTGCATGTAAACACAAGTAACACGTTTTTATTTTTTTTAAGTTTCTAGATCTCTCAGATCTCCTGGCCATCGGGGCAAGTCCCCGTCATGTCATTGCGACCCTGTGGGACAGAGTAGCACTGTCCCTGTGGGTTTCTGAGATGTTCAGTCTTTACAGGAGCGGACAACCGCAACTTTCTCCTGTGGAGCTCCTAGTGGATTCAAACCACTGGCCCTGTGGTTAGGGTATTAGTGCCACAATGCCACCAGAGCTCTTTTTCAGAATTAAAAAAAAAATCTTTTTCATGATAACAATGGTTTTACTTTACATTTTTTGCAAAACTCTTTAATGGCTGATGAAATAGAAGATAGCTATATTCTCCTAAGTGCTTCTGCCTTCTGTCGGTTGGTACATCACATGCCCAAATCCTCGGCAAAACTCCCTGAGCACTCAGGGGGGAAACAGAATGAAAATGACTAGAAATGTTTAGGCACATTTTAAAAATACTTTGATTATAGAGAAGTTGGGGGGGCGCCTATGGAGTGATACTCAAAATCATAAAAGAGACCAGGCTTACTGGTAGGATAGAGGCTGGTGGAACCCCAGAGGTTTGAAACTGAACTCGCTCCCTATTATGCTCAACTTTCAGCATAATAGTAGACAGGTCTCTAAGGGCAACAGTATTAGGGAGATTCACATGCCTTAGAATGATCAATCATTTGAGATCAAAAGGTGTGTATCAGGACCGCACCATTTCATCACACTATTTAGCCTGTATGCCAAGCGAATAATCTGAGCAGTTGTACTCTTATAAAGAAGAATGCCGAAGCAAGGAGGAAGGAGGAATTATTAAACATCTTGGATATGCAGATGAAATAACCTTGCTCACTGAAAGCAAAGATGTCTACTTGCTGATGAAGATCAAATACTGCAGCTTTTAGTATGGATTATACCTCAGCCTAAAGAAAGCAAAAATCTCTGCAATGGGACCAATAAGCAACATCAGCACCAGAGGAGAAAAGTTGAAAGTTGAAATAAGTTTCATTTTATTTGAAGCTATAATCAACGTCCATGAAGGCCACAGTCAGGAAATCAAACATCATAACTTGAGCCAATCGGCTGCAAAAGATATCTTAAAAGAATTAAAGGCAAAGATATCCCTTTTCAGACTCCTACTCAAGCCATGGTATTGTCCATTGCCTCAGACCCACCTGAAAGCTGGAGAATGCAGAAGAATCCAGTTCTTTGAATTATAGTGCTGGTAAAGCTTATTGCATAAGCCACGGGTGCAAGGAAAACAAAGAAATCTGTTGTGGAAGACCAACGGCCAAAAGGTGGCACTTAACATATTTTGGACATGTTATCAGTGAGGACCTTCCATGGAAAAGGTCATCTTGCTTAGTAGGGGGTCAGCTAAAGAGGAAAGCCCTTAGTGAGATGGATTGACAGACAGACTAGCCATAACCATGGGCTCAAACACAGGAAAGATCGTGGGGCTGGAGCAGGATGGAACAGTGGTTTGTTCTGCTGTACCCAGGCTTGCTATGATTTGGAACAAATTCAACAGCAACCAACAACAAGAATAATAGCCCTAGTCATATGCAGGGTACCGCAAGAGTACTGGAAATCTTCTATAAGATGAAAAATAATGTGGTTTACAATTTGGATAATGCTAAGAAACTTGAGAAGTTAAGTCATTTGCTTATGTCTGGGACGGTATCTTCAGAAGGTTTTGTCTCAGAAGTAACACTTCTCCTTCTTGCTGTTAAGAGCGCTAGTGCTGTAGAGGTTTCAAACCCACTGGTCACTCTTTGGGGGAAACATGATGAGGCTGGCTCCTGTAATGATTTAAAGCAGGGGTCCTCAAACTTTTTAAACAGGGGGCCAGTTCACTGTCCCACAGACCGTTGGAGGGCTGGACGATAGTTTTTTTAAAAATCTATGAAAAAATTCCTATGCACACTGCACATATCTTATTTTGAAGTAAAAAACAAACAGGGGCAAAAATACCTGGAGGACCGGATAAATGTCCTCGGTGGGCCGCATGTGGCCCACGGGCCGTAGTTTGAGGACTCCTGATTTAAAGCCTCTGAACTCAAAGGAGCAGTTCTGTTCTGCCCATTAGGGTTACTATGTGTAAGAGACAACTTGATAGTGAGTTTGAGTTTGGGTTCTTGCTGTTAAAAACAAAAAGGAAAGAACATTTATATATCACATCTGGTTTTTGCTAAGTTGTGTGTTCCAATTCTTTTTCCTCTACAAAACAATTTAGCCATGGAAAATTATTTTAACAAACTTTCCTGACCTCTAATAATTCTAAGCTTGACCTAGTAGTCTAGGCACTCTCAAAAAAATTCTACCTGAAAAATGACCTAATTTCACAGACACGTTACTCAAGCTCATGAAATGACGACGAAGCATCATTTCAGGAGCAACATTGATCAACTCGTTTTGAATCTTTCAAAATTAAAAATATCCACAATCACAAGAATGAGCAGCAACACTCAAAGACAGTTTAAGCCCCATGGTCATGGCCAGTTGGACCAAAGTCCAAAATAGTCATTTGATTGCAAACTATATAAAAGTGATTTATTGAAATTATAGTGAAGTTCCCAAATCTGATGAGAGAAGAAACAGGAGTATTAACACGATGTCTAAGACCAGTTCCTGGATGATGACTTTCAAGGAGCCCTGGTGGTATAGCGGTTCCACATTGGGCTCCGCAGTTTGGAACCCCCAGCTGCTCTTTGGTAGAAAGGTGGCATTCTAGTCCCATAGAGTTACAGTTTGGGAAACTCCCAGGGACATCGAGTGCATGGCAGTGAGGGTGCTTTCATGCAGCAAGTCTTTGCTGAAGTCCCCGTGCCCTGAGGAAAAGACAATATGGACAAGTTCCTCAGGAAACAGTTGCTGGAACATGGAAACACTGAATCCCAGGCACTAATGGACCAAAGAAACATCAGCTTCCTTGTCCCTGAGATCAGAACTAGATTGTGTCCTGCTACCCTGATCAACCACTCTGAAAGACTTCACATTAGATGGTCCTGGATAGGGTGGTAGAAAAATATAAAACAAAACTCAAAATCATAGAGAAGACCAGACTTTCTGGCCTGAGAGGGTCTGTGAGAAGCCCCGAGACTCTGGTCCTTAGATGCCCTTCATACCTGGAACAAAACTCACTGTCCACCTTTTCTCAGGGCCCAACCTTTAGCCAAACAATAGACAATTCTATACGGTGAACAATAGCACTAGGGAGATAGAACCTCCTTAAAGTGTTCAACCATTTGAGATTAAAAAAAAAAAAGAGGAACGGCTGTCCGAGGATAAAGGAATGGAAAAACCGTAAACACCAGGAGGAAGTGGGGATGAGTGGGAATGGAAATCAATGACATGAAACAAAATGTGTAGGAATTGTTGAATGGAAAATTGATTTGCTCTGTAAACCTTCGCCCAAATGACCAGCTAGAGTTAGAGGAGAAAAGGTGAACATGAAGGTAGCTTGTTGCACTAGAAAACTGTGTCCTGGCCGAACCGCACTGACCGGGGTGTCTTCATTCTACCAGGTTCTTCGTAGCAGCAGTCTGCTCGAGTCCACAGATTACTGGTTGCAGAATCAGAGGACACCCTGCCAAATTGGTTTTGTGGAAGACAAGTCCGAAAACTGTGCTTCTGTAAGTACCCAGAATGCTCGGGATATGGTTCTGATGAGCCAGGGGCATGCGCAGAGGTTTCATAATTCATTAGCACAAGCCTGTGACACATCCTTTGGACACCCTCTACCTGGTTTGTATGAACTACACACAGAGTTCGTGGTGCTGAGCCAGGTTTTCAAGTTTCTACCGTGAATGAATGTGATCAATTCACTGAAGAGGAAAACAAATGCACACACACACACAGACACAGATATATTTTAAACATCACTAAGGAAAACATTCAGGACGAGAATTGTATGATGAGAACTAAAACTTTCTTGGAGTCTTCTCAATCGATTCTATAGTCCCTGCTACAGTTTTCCAATGTGAAAATTGTATAAAAATTGTCCACCACTCTTATAAGGGATAGTCATTATTTGAAGTAGGCATGCATTCTAATACAGTGGGGCTTACAGAATACCTGCTTACAGAATCTTCCTTTTCAGGAAAGAGCTGTTCTTACAGGTAAACAATACAACTCATGCAGTTTAGAGAATGGCTAGAACTTGCGTATGTCAAATGTGCCCTTTCCTGTATGTTGAACAAAGTTGTATGTTTCCCTTCGAATGGAAGCCAGTCAAAGCATCTCAGTAGCAGTAAGGTTATTTTGTTTCATTTTAATTTTTCTGAGATCTTTAAAAATATATCGTTGCGCTTTGGGTGAAAGTTAACAAAGCAAATCAATAAATATTCCATTCAACCATTCCTGCACATTAGGTCTCATGACATGGACTGTAATCCAAACAATATCATCCTGCCTTTTGATCTCAAATGCTCAAACTCCTTGATAATCCTAAGGAGTGCACACCCCCTTAATGTTACTGCTCACCCTACAGACTTTTCTATTTTGGGGGGCTAAAGGTTGAGTGAGTGCATTCATTTCCAGGCTTGAAGCTGCCTAAAGGCCATAGTCTCAGGAGTTCCACTCCACCCAGTGAGTCTGGTCTTTCTTATGCTTCAAGGTTGTGTTGCATATTTTTCTTCTGCTTTACCTAGGACCTTGTAATGTGTCCCTTTGAGAGTAGTGGGTTCCGGGGACCATCTAATTCCACTGGTGTCAAAGTCTTAGAGTCTAAGGTTCTGGGGAACCAAACATCTAACCTTTCTGGGGTCATGATTACAGAGATTGAGGGGTGAAAAGTGTTTCCAAAGATGAAGGAAATGCAAGTCTTGGGACTAAATTAAGAGCATCAGCTCTGAGCTATTCCTGGAAGTAAGTCGCATGCCAGCATTTCTGTTTCCAGCCAAGGGGAAAGATAGGGGGAAAAAGAAGAAACTGAAAATGAGATAGGTAGTCTTTTTCTCTCTAATGAACACAACCAGAACTGGCAGACAGAGGATATAAAACTTTGTACTTTCCTCACTGCAGAGGCCCCCACCTGGCCTGTCTAGCCCATTCAACACACTGAATTCAATCCCTTTGTTGAGGCTAATCACTATGATTACCCTTCTTCTATTTAGTACATTTGATTCTTTTTCCAAGAAACTTGCGGCAGGCTAAAAATCTTTGGGGGGAAATTAAAAGGATTAGGTGGACGGTAATTGAATAGAGCCCCATCTTTGCTAATCCAATTCTGCGAAGAGTTGGAAAATCCAGGCATTTGCTGACACTGACCATTAATTACACAGTGCTATATAGTTAAAAGAGAGAGAGAGAAGAAGAAGAAGGAGAAGAGAAAGAAAGAAAGAAAGAAAGAAAGAAAGAAAGAAAGAAAGAAAGAAAGAAAGAAAGAAAGAAAGAAAGAAAGAAAGAAAAACAAATGGACCATGAATACCCCCATGTCCACGAGGTGGCCAAAGTTGTCACCTGAGCAGTCTCGGAATCACGAAGTGCCCCACAAAAGTAAAGGCATTCCAGCTTGGCGTGAGGGAGGGCAAGGAGGTCTTTTCTAAGTGTTATGTCTTTGAGGCCTGAATTGCAAATCTCAATGAGAAAGGTTAACCTTTCTAATTAAATGTAAGGATTGCCATGGGATCATCCAGTGTGGAGGCACAGTGATTTAAGGACTGGTGATATCTGAAAGGTTGGTGGTTCAAACTCACCAACCACTCCACCGGAGAAAGATGAGGCTGTCTGCTCTGGGAATGATGTACAGTTTTGGAATCCCTAGGGAGCAGATTTATTCTATCCCATAGGGTTGTCTGAATCAGAATTGACTTGATGGCAGTGAGATTTTTTTTTAATATGTAAGAAAGCAATCCTCCCATCCCTCACCAATCCCAATAGAATCAAATACAGACTTGGAGCAACCCACCTTGCTGTTTGCTCCATGGTTACGGTCTAGGAATAGTTGGCCACTAAGGAGGCTGATCTGATTCATCCCGCTTCCTGAGTTATTTCTATTCTTAGAAAAAAAAATTTTTTAAGGAGGGGGAGAATCTAAACATGGATTAAAAATATATTGGGAGACTAATATTTCCCCCACAGTTCATAATATATAAAATGGACCTAAGCTCTGAAAATTATCCATATATCCTAAACCTAACAGGCATCTAAGGAGCCCTATAGGAAAAACTAGCCCTAATTGTTAAAAAATATCCTATGGTCACTTTAAATTTTTTCCAAATCCTTTTCTCTTTCTTGCTAAGCACAGATTTCTAGAGTGGACCGACCCTACTTACCGCTTAGCTTCGGATATTGCTGTGGGAGAAATATGAATTCAAGGAGAAATAGAGGTAAACTATAATAATTATTAACCCGGACAGGGAGCTTTGTGAAAATAAAATAGCTACATGGGAGGAGGAGCCAAAGTGGCCAAGGAAAAAGTATGGAATTTAATGTTGAAATCAATTCTCCACACCAGCAGGAAAATAGAATTTTAATTTAAAGAGGAAAAAAATTTAAAAACAAACAAACTAGATCTGGAAATAATGTCCTCATTAAACTTTAATTTTTTTAAATGGAATTTCCCTCCATTATCCCAAATGTAACCCCCTTTACAGCTCATCACAATTGAATCTGAGGACCCAGCAACCACAGTGCCCCTTCCTGTATGATGTTGTATTTGCTTCCTGGAATTGGTGGTGGCTGCTAAGGGTAAGGTCGCGGGTTTGAAGTCCACCGCTGCCCCCAAGGGCATGGTGAAGCAGGCTGCCTCTGGAAAGAGCACAGTGTCAGGAGCCTCTGGAGAGGTTCTCTCTGCCCTCGGGTTGCCCGGAGTCAGAATCCACTCAACAGCAATTGGTTTGGTTTGCTTTTGAAAAAGCTGTTCTTGGTTCTTGGAGACATTGCCCTGAATTCACCATCATTTCTTTCATTTCCGAACCATAGTTCATTACCAGCTTTTTCATACCAATTTTCCTTAGCTTCGTATTTTTCACAGTGATCTCCAAGTAGTCTGACATGTAGTTTCTTAGAACTAAATACCTCAGTAAGCCGATGTTTTCTGCGTTCAAGGTGACCATGTAAAGTTTCTATTGAGGACAAATATTGGGTGTGGGAAACTTTCTGTCTGAGACACTTTGGAGGAGTGAATGTCCACGTCCCAGGAAGAATGTTTTGAAGCATTAAATGAAGAGTGTGAATCATTGCCTCAGGGGAGAAATTACATCTATTTCACACCTAAAATGAGAAAATCAAGAGCAGTGTTTCAGCAGAAGTCCTGGTGTTGCAAGTATGGGGCTTCTAGCTGCAAGGTCAGCAGTTCAAACTCAAGAGCCACACCAAGAGAGAGAGATGAAACTGTTCCCCCAAAGATTTACCGTCTCAGAATCTCTTGGGAGAAGTTCCCCTCTGCCCTGGGAGGTCAATATGAGTCGGAATTGTTTCCGTGTCAGTGGGTTTAATTTTGTGTCTTGTATATCCCCTGAAAGCCCTTTCAGTTATCTTTCCAAAGACTTTCCAAAGGAAGGCCAGGTTTTCCTTTTGTCTAGATTTCTCCTATCAAATTATATGATTTTATTTCCTTTCTGAGTTGATATTCCTGGGGGCTGGGGGCCCCATGTGCTAACCTTCAACATGTAAACCAAAAGCAACAAAAGAAACAGCCTCGTTATTGAAATTAAGTGGGATGTGGAAGAGGATAATAGAGGCCAAAGCCAACCCCCAAACCCAACAGATGGGACATTATCTTAATAGAGGTCTTTAAGAAGTAGTTATTGGATGTTTCCACATGCTTGGCTTTCATTTTAATTAAAATCTCATCTAATTTTTTTTTAATCGGTTACTGCTTTTGCTGTTTACTAGAGTTTCCTGATAGCCTTTTCAGAAGCTGTCCTTTTGGTTTCGTGCTTTATTAAAATTATCCCCCTCACTTCTTTCTGTAGTTCCTATCAGGCTCTCTGCTTCACAGTCATTAAAGAGCCCTCATTACCATCCCCTAATGAATCACGCCCTCCTCCCCGATGCACTGGAATTGACACCATATCTGAAAATGAGCTCTGTTTGCCTGAAATGAGTAAATAGATAAAGCCAGCACTCGGGGAATCTTCCTCAACCCATAAATGACCTTGCAAAATTAAGCCATTTAGCAGCTGTTCTGTAGGCCTTGGCCAGCCCTGGTGGTGTAGTGGGCTAGGCAATGGACTGATAACTGCAAAGCCAGAGGTTTGAAACCAACTGCCCTTCCAAGAGAGAAAGATGAGGCTTTCTACTCCCATAAAGATTTATAGCCTTGGAAATCCACAGGGGCAGTTCTACTCTGTCTTATAGGATCGCTATGACTCAGATTTGACGAGATGGTTATGAATTTATATGGGGGCTGGGGAGTCTGTCAGTCTCAGATAATAATGCCACCAATGGCAATGACAAAAAGTGACATATCTGGTCACCAATTTTTATTTGATATTGTGCATTGAACTCTAACTGGGAAACTTTGACCATACTAAGGAAAGGGCAAAAACGATGATTTGTCAGCAGTAGATCATCCAACTTTGGTTAGCAGGCAAGGTAACTAACAGAGTGCAGGCAAAGAAATGGAAAGTATGCTGAATGTGCCACGAAATGCCCATAGAACAAACAAATCTGCCTTAGAAGAAATATAGCCAAAATATTCCTTAGAGTCAAGGATGGTGAGACTTCTCATGTAGAAAAGACTGGGTTCTCTAATCCTGTAAACAGTTACATTTTTGGAAACCCACAGGGGGTCGCTCTGTATCAGCATTGCAGCCGTGAGTTTGGGTTTAAACCCTGAATCCGTAAGCAACCTGGTGGCTTAGTGTGTTATATGTTGTATGTTGGGCTGCTAACTGCAAGTTCAAATCCACCAACCACACCATGGGAGAAAGGTGGTGCTTGCTACTCCGGTCAAGATTTACAGTCTCAGCTACCCACAAAGGCAGTTCTACGCTGGCCTGGAGGGCTGCCATGAGTCAGCATTGACTTGATGGCAATGAGTTGTTGCTGAGCTGAGAAACCCTGGACCAGCACTCATCATCTGACCTCCACTTCTTGGGACTTGAGTCAACAGCCTTCGATGTTTCCTGAGGACCTTCGGATTCATCCGCTTCTGCAGACTGAGAGGCAGGAGTCTGTCATTTGACTGGCTGATTTGGGATCCATTGGCCCTTGAATAGTCAAAAGAAGCCTTCAGCCGGATGTCTGACCCACAGACTTGGGTCCTGAGAAACTCTCCAACTGTGTATGCCATTTCCCTGTACTAAAAATCTCTCCATTCAAGGACAACAAAAAGTCCGTGGAAAAATTCCTTTTTCTTTCGATTCCATTTTTCCATGTGGTAGGGAGTTTCCATGCTACACGTCTTACTTGTTTTGCTTCTCGAGAGAAGCCGGCTTAGGACACTCGAGGTGTTGATGCCAGTGCAATAAAGAAGGATACACCCAACAATTGATGTTAGGCTATCAATTGATAAAAACTAGTATAATCCTCCTGCAGGACAATTTAAAGCAGTCATGCATATCGATGCACTTCTAGAAATGTGTCATCTAAAGAAATGATCAGAGTGGAGAGAAAGACTGGTATGAAATAGAGTTGGTGTGCCTTAGGAGAGGCAGCTCACGCAGTACAGTGGACAAATGTGGAACAACAGCTCTGGAGCCAAGCAGCTATGGCGTGAAGCCCACTTCTCTTCTCTTCAAGCTCTGGGACCTGGTACAACGTATTTAACCTTCACCTCTTCGTCTACAAAAAGGAGCTTTGCAACCACTTGACCAATAGACAATACCACGACAAACAGAACATCATGACGTTGTCAAGGATTTCTTTCTACTTGGATCTACAAAGCAGCAGGCAAGAAATCAAACTATATAATACATTGAGAAAATCATTTCCATAGTTGTTCTTTAAAGTGTTGAAGAGCCAAGATGTCACTTTGTGGACTAAGGTGTACCTGGCCCAAGTCATGGTGTTTCAGTAACCTCATGTGCATGTGGAAACTGGAAATGATGGAGGAAGATTGAAGGGGAATTGGAAGATTTGAATTATGATGTTGATGAGGAATATTGAAAGCACATGAACTATCAGAAGAATAAATAAACCTGTCTTGGAGGAGGTGTGACAAAGCCAGAATGCTCCTTAGAAGCAAGAACGGTGAGCTTTTATCTTGGGAATTTTGCACATGCTGCTGCAGAGACCAGTCCCTGGGAAAGAAGATCCTGCTAGTACTCCATGTAATTTCAGTCTTCGGTTTGCAGGTGTGTTTGATGTAGCGTCTAGTTCACCTAGTGAGTTTCTACATCAGGTCCCTCTGGTATGGCTGTTGTTAATGGGGCTAGGTGCTGATGGGTAGATGTAGACTCAGAAACCCCTGTGACAGAGTAGAACATCCCCACAGGGTTTTCCAGGCTGTAATCTTTATTGAAACAATTTACCAGGTCTTTTCTTGTGAAGTCACCAAATGGGCACAAGCCACCAATTCATGGGTAAGTACCCAAGTGCTAATATACCATCAGTTTTATTAAGCAAGGCTTCTTAATGAATTTGGATGAAGGAATGAGAGACATCAAAGATAACTCCTGTGTGTTCAACCTCCATTTCTGGTGGATGGGAGGGGCGTTGCCTGGGATGGAGAAGACTCTGGGATGGAGGGGCAGGGTGGAGTTGAGTGCACGCAAAGGGATGCTGAGTCCTCCAATTGCAAATGTGAGGTTGGCAGTTGGATCTATAGGTTGGAGCTACTGGCAGTCAGAGCAAGAGATAGAGATTTGAGGTTCCTCAAGAAGAAGGTGGTTCAAAGCTCAGGGACAGGAGATCAACCAAGCCAATGAGTGTTTGTAAATAGACCAGGAAGCTAAGGACTGGGTTCTGGGCATTCTCATATTACGTGTTCTGTTGGTGATTATTCCCAAGGGTCCCAAATAGCAAGAAATGATGATTTTAGCACTGATGCCTGAGTTTCAAAGACATAATGAAATATTTTATGTATCTTGACCTTTTTGTTACTAAAAATAGACCAGTGGATCCAAGTACACTTTAAAATACCTGGGTGTTTATAGCATTTCCTGCTTTTACATATATGTATTCATTTTGACAGAAGAACGCTTTATTAAAATATCTCAGAGTAGTTTTGTGCTTCCAATTTCATGCAATCCCTGCTATTATGACAATTTTCTCCTGAGTGGAAAGCTTCTCAATCAAGACAAACCAACAACAGTATGCAATGTCTCATTAAAATCGCTTTAAGTTTCAAGAAGAGTCACAACTTCATTTTCTATTTTGTTGGAAGATGTATTTGTGTGGATTCACATGTCTGTCTTATTCGGTTCTACTAAAATCTCAGCAAAACTAGTTATAAATGTATAGTTTTAATGGATTTTTAAAACTACTTAGATTCTCAATTTTTAAAATGAATAAGAAGGAAAACAAATGGAAAATGGAGTGGGGGGCGGCTAATGACAAGCCTAGGCTGTTTTGCAACCTGTTTTCAGAAATTCTAAAAGCAGAATTTCTGTTTTGAAATATTGCAGAAACTCCAAGCCAAACCCACTGTCACTGAGCCCATTCCAGCTCATAGGCCAGAGTAGAAGTGCCCTGTGGATTTCCAAAGCTGTAACTTCTACTCGATCAGAAGACTCATCCTTCCAGAGCACAGCAGCTGGTGGCTTTGAACTGTTCCTTGTGGTTGGCGGTTGTTTCATTGTGGGCACTGCTCCACAGGAGAAATATGACACTGTCTGCTCCCCTAAAGATTTACAAAATCTGGGAAACCCTCTATAGCAGGGGTGTCAAACTGGCGGCCCGCAGGCCACAGAGATCATTTTTGTGGCCCACGACGCTCTGAAATAAAATGAAGATAGAAAAAAATGTTATGAAGAAATTGGCGCTTAGTGGAGATCAAGGCAATACCGTACACACAATTCCCTCGTTAACCCTTTAACTACCGAAGATGAGTAAAATCACCAAATCAAAGTTGCTCGTTTTAATTGAGTTTGACACCCCTGCTCTATAGGGTTCTCAGGAGTCAGCATGGCTAGGTGGCAGTGGGTTATCGTTAAGTGTGTAGAAGCACTATAAAAACACGTGCAATGTGGTGAGAATGACCAAAATGTGACCCAGAAGCACGGTGAGAACATATTGGTGGAAAACTGGTACTGATAGGTTTGCTCCAGGTCAGGTTGCCACAATCCTTCCGTTCTTAAGAAAGCCCCCTGTGTGTCAAGTGCAAAAGAGCAAATCACAATAAAGTGAGGTATCCCGGGACTTGCCAGAAACATCCAAACTGGGTGAAAGGGAGAAGGAAAAGCTGGCCCTTCGCAAAGAATGCCTCAGGCCAAATCCAAAGCAAGCACCCTGGCATTGAGTTGTTTCCAACTCACAGCAACACAAACTGCCCCGGTAGGTTTTCTGAGACCGTAGCTCCTTACAAATGTAGAGAATCTTATCTTCTCCAACAGAGTGACCCGTGATTTCACACAGCTGACCTTTCGGTTACCAGCACAATGAGTAACCCACTAGGCCACCAAGGTCCCTACAGTGCGTCGCAGTTTGGGCAAACAGAAACAGGGCACAGACTGCTTTCATCAGCAGGATCTGGGGCCCTGGTTCTCCTAAGGACCCAGCAATGAGTTCTTCTAAAGCAGGGCATCTCAGCCTGGCAGCAGTGGCATTGCTGCAGGGTGGGCTGTTCTGTGCCTTATAGAATGCTTACCAGCATCCCTGTCCCCCACCCACTAGAATTCAGCGGTTCTCAACCTGGGGGACAAATGACCCTTTCACAGGGGTCGCCCAATTCATAACAGTAGCAAAATGACAGTTATGAAGTAGCAATGAAAATAATGTTATGGTTGGGGGTCACCACAACCTGAGGAACTGTATTAAAGGGTCACAGCGTTAGGAAGGTTGAGAACCACTGCACTAGATCAATGCAGTAAGTAGCCCGTCTGCAAAGTTATAGCAACTGACAATAGCCTTGGGTATTTTCAAATACCCCTGGGGTGGGATGGTCACTTTCAGGTAGCAATTATTATTCTAAAGGGTCTCAGACTCTACACTCTTATCCTCCTTGAGGGACCTCCCATACAGACATTTCTACCCGAGCTGCCCCTTCACAGACAGCCTTCTCTTTGCCAAAGTGATTCCATTTTCCCTCCTCAAGGCCATACGCACCAAGAGGACAGCCTCAAATGGAATGGCCACTGAGGCAGTCCAGACAGTCAAGTTTCATGCACTTGCCACTAGGTCAGGATCAATCCATCTCCTGCTGTTGCCTCCTCTATCCGATAGAACCCATCGCCTGTGTCACACTGCACAGCCCGCATGCCCAGTGCTAGACTGACATCTACATTGACTTAGAACTTTTCTTTTATCCACCTTATTGTGATGATGACACAATTGTAGTCCTTGTGTACCATTGAATCTACTCCAACTCCTTGCGCCCTTAGTGGACAGAGTAGAACTACCCCCAGAAGGTTTCTCCTGGACTGTGGTCTTGATGGGACTGGATTGGCCCATTCTTTTCTCTTTCAGATTCATGGTAGTTTCGAACTGCTGACTGAGTGGCTGATCGTTTAGCAATTGCACCACCAAGACTCCCTAAATGTCCTAAATGACCATTTGAAAGCTTGAGAAAGGAAACCACCTTAATCCTACTACCTAAGGGGCCACCAATGACACCCAGGCTGTCAGTGACACCCATTCTCTTCCAGGCTTTCCCATGAGTGCGAGAATGGGCAGCTGCGTCTATGCAGCTCCAGCGCCTGGTAGCCAAAAAGGATGACCTAAAGCCTTCATGTTGGAGGATGAAAGGAAGAACAAAAATGAATAGGATTACAACCAGAAGGAGAGGTGGAAAGAATCCGATAAAATTATCTTTCAAATAGTAGTAGCCATGGTTGAATAAGCCCCCTTTGACCTCTTTTGATTCACACCCTCTGCTCTCATTCTACATTGTGTTAGTCTGGGTTGACTAGAGAAACAAATTCATAGGCACTCATATGTGTGTCAGAGAAAACTTTATATCAAAAAGCAATCGTATATTAAGAAAACATCCCAGGCCAGTCCAGATCAAGTCCATAAGTCAGATATTACCCCATATGTCAATACTAAACCATAAATTCCTCTTTAGATTCACATAACCATGCAATGAGTGGAAAGTCTTGTGGGTCCAGTAGTGGTGGAAACACCTCAGCACTGGTGTGGGTCTCCACATGGCCCCTCCAGCCCCAGGGCTCTGGCTCTATCAGCATAGCTCCATGTGGCTTGTCAGCAGGAAGATGAAGCAGTGTCCCCCGCCTCCAGAGAGAAATGTCTAAGCAGAGAGTCTGGGTCTGGCCTCCAGTGAGCTTTTATCTCCTTAGCACCTCCAAATGAGGTCATCAAGCTGTGACCTAATTGGCTGGCTAGACTCCACCCCTTCCCAAATTGATAGATTACGTAACTGCCACACACATCCAGACAACAAATGTTACCACGTTGACAGTAAAGGGTTCTCTGTAGTAAATTTCAATACAACTGGAAGTTTTATGGCAAAACATGTTCATTATGTTTTTACTTATCCTTTCTCAAGCCTGTGGCAACTGATATATAAAACAACAACATGAAGGTTAGTCAACGAAAAATGTCACCAAACATAACAAACTAAAGGAAAGATTTAATTGAGAAAACTCAATGTAAGGGGAGCTTTAAGGTCGTAAAAATAAGATGAACCTGGGCCATCAATGACATAAAAATCCTACCCTGAAATGGCACAATTATTATTGCTAAAGTTGGATTTGCGTCTACTGTAAGGATTTTTGTTTTCAGTATATATCCCTTGACTTTTATTGTGGCTATTCCTGTATTTTTTCTTCACTCATCTCTTTTACACTAAGTAAATACTTTCTAATATAAGATTTTAATTCCTGTAGCAATATTTTATCCTATATTTTTTGTCATTTCCTTAGTGGTTGTTTTAGAGCTTCCCATACATATTTTAATTTATCAGGACCTAAACAGAGACCTCACTTCTCTATAACTACTGCACTTCTGCGTAGCAACTGGGTTTTTCCTGTATTTGGTGAGGGCCTGGCTAGAATCCACACATATATCATGTGTCTGAGAAACTAATGCATGAAGAGGATTGCATTAAAAAAAACATATCTCTTATTTGCCTAAAAATATGAAGGTAGAGTCTCTTTTCCTATTATGTAACTGTGGTTATAAATATTATACCTATCAGTGTTAGAAGTCCAACAATACAAAGTAATTACAATAAAAAGCAACTATTTAAGTGAGGCATCAACCAACTCTGTGTAGCCAAGGATTGTAAATAATAAATTCCAAATTGAAAATAGGACATGATTTCAGAGCTTAAATTGCGAGCACTTGGTTTTCAGAAGGCTCTGGATAACAGTGGGTCCCCAAATGCATTTGCCGGGTCCCCACAAGGATTGTCTCCAGTGAATCTGCTCTGACAATGGTAGAAGGATGGGAATAGCCCTGTTATCAGGCAGAGAGCATTGTAACCCTGATTATGGAAGATGTAGTTCAGTTAAAATGTAGTACCTTATCATTGGATCTCCCTTTTGACCCATTTTTAACTAGTTCTAGTTTTTAATACTTCCTGCTTTCTTTTTGTTTCTTGTTGCAACTCGTAGATGCATGTGGCGTGATTGAAAAGCCATGGCATGGGTCAGGCTCACCTGAGTCTTCCTAGTAACATCTTGCTTTTCAAGACTCTAAAAAGGTCTTGTGCAGCATATTTACCAATCGCAAAGCATCTTTTGATCACTTGACTGCTGCTTCCATAAGTATTGATGGGGATCCAAGTGAGACAAAATCCTTGACAACTTCAGTCGTTTCTCCCTTTATCACGATGTTACCTATTCGTCCAGTGGTGAGGACTTTAGTCTTCTGGACAGTGGGTCATAATCCATATAGAAGATGGCAATCCTTGATCTTTATGAGCAAGAGCTTCAAGTCCTCCTCACTCTCAGCAACTCAATGGAGCTTCACATTATTTCATAATCAGCTTTACTTAAGTTATAGTTGACATCGGGAATGAGAGTTTTCCATAGGAATTAAGTCACTGAGGAAGAGCACCTCATTTTTCTCATGAAGTTCATGAGTGCCTGTTTGTAAAAAGGAAAAATGTGCCCTTCAGAGGGAACAAAATATTGAGGCTCCTTGAACATGAAGTCCAACTTGAGAAGATATTTTTGTTCATTTTCTTCTGAAAAGTCGACAATCCAAAACCCCATCAAACCACTGCTGCCAAGACCATTCTGGGTCACAGCAGCCCGGGTTTCTGAGGCTGTAAATCTTTACAGGAGCAGACAACCTCATCCTCCTCCCATGGAACACCTGTGGGCTGTGAACACCAGCCTTGCGCTCAGTGGTCCAATGCCTAACCTACGGCACCACCAGCACTCAGGTGTCTAGATGGATAGATAGATAGATGGATGGATGGATGGATGGATGGATGGATGGATGGATGGATGATAGATAGATAGATAGATAGATAGATAGATGGATAGATAGATAGACGATTTTTTTAGTTAGAATTGTATTTGTTTTTTATTAAATCATTTTATTGGGGGCTCCTACAGCCCTTATCACAATCCACACATTCATCCATTGCGTGAAGCACATTTGCACGCATGCTGCCATCATTTTCTTTTTTTTAAAAACCCGTATTATTTATTTATTTAATCGTTTTATTAGGGGCTCATACAACTCATCACAATACATACATACATCAGTTGTGTAAAGCACATTTGTACATTCATTGCCCTCATCGTTCTCAAAACATTTGCTCTCCATTTAAGCCCCTGGCATCAGGTCCTCATTTTTTCCCCTC
>NW_022103899.1:54808563-54830342 GCF_000313985.2 Echinops telfairi | reverse complement strand
ATCGTATCATGGAGGTCAGCACACAATGATATGATTTTTTGTTCTCTGATGCCTGATAACTGATCCCTTCGGTACCTAATGATCACACAGTCTGGTGTGTTTCTTCCATGTGGGCTTTGTTGCTTCTGAGCTAGATGGCCACTTGTTTACCCTCAAGCCTTATCTTGAAGATAAGATGCTATATCTTTTGATAGCCGGGAACCATCAGCTTTCTTTACCACATTTGCTTATGCACCCAATATTTTTACTGAAATCACATCGTCACACTGATGGTTTAAGGTATATGACTATTAGATGAGCTCATGAAACAAGCTATTTTGAAATGTTCTCCTTCAAACCACACGAATTGATTGGCAGTATAGTGATGTTGGTTACAAGCTTGTTACCCTTGATGCATGCCATCAACTTGATGGCATTGCCACCCCGTGGGGGCAGAGTAGAGCTGCTTCCCAGGGTTTCCAAGACTGTGCTCTGGACCATAGCACATTGCCACCTCTTCCTTCCGCTGCCGGCCCGTTGGTTAACAGTCAAAAAAGCTTAACTGCTGCATCACCAGTGTTCCATTCGTTAGATGCAACTTAGCTATAAAGGAGGTTGGAAAAAAAGATAATAAAAATTTAATAGCTAAAATGAAGCCAATCTTAGGTATAACTAACTGATTTTCTATTGATGCCACTCACTTGTTTAAATATGATTATATCATCAACCTGCAAAGAGAATTTGGCCAGGGCTCCTTGACCCGTGAGGATTTTTTTTTTAACATGCATTTTCAACCAGAAATAATGAGCAAATATATCTGCAGCCAAGAAAATTCTTTGGTCGCTGCAACTTTTGTCCTATCTAATGGCATTGATTAATGAAGTCGATGCAGGCTAAGAGGAACCTGATATTGAAATGAAGGGTCCAGCTTCATTCATCCCCACAGAAAAGGCTCCCCCAAGTGAAGTATTTTTCCCAGTGTCCCTTCTTTGTTCTTGATAGTGCGGGACTGGAAGTAAGTCACATTTTGCTTACTTGGTGAGAGCAGGATAATTTTGCTGGCTTTATTTTCTTGTATTTTTTTTTCACAGTGACCTTCACCGTGGTGTTCTGCTTGCTCAGCAGACTGCCACTGCTCTGCCGAGCAGCCTGTGGAAAATGCATTCTGTTGAATTACCTCAGAGGCAGAAAGAACCAGGGGTATATTTTTGGTTTACCTTGGTAACTGCAAAGGGAGCTCATCAATCAATGCCACGTACTTAGAGCTACTGTTCTGACAACTCAGTGTTATGAGGATGATTTTTCTTCCTTCAGGAAGTCTGTGGCCTAGATGCCCTTCTCCCCTCTGTCCATCACGAACAGCCCTCTCCCTTATCATAAAGGCCGAGATCACTGTGGTCCGGAGAGAAATTTCTTTGTAAGACAAAATGCAAAGCATTGGATGCCGCCAGGCTCAGGAGCCTAGAAATGGGGAGCCGAGGATGAATTTGCTTAGGCCAAGTTCACTTGGGTTTTTAGCTGAGGGAAGCACTTTCCAAAATTAATCAGCGGTGAACGGCCTGGAGACTGCCTAAAACAACAGCAACATTCCCCGGGGCATTTAAGATGGTTCCAAGATCATGGGTTCCTGTGGTGCATGAAAATTGATTTCACACACACACTCTATTGGAAACCAAAGCCAGCGAAAGGAACTTGAAGAGTTTAGGATGAAGGATCTTTGCATATGAAGAGATAAGGAGCCCTTGGTGTGGCTGTGTGGATCATCGCATGGAGCTGTCAGGCAGGTTCTAAGGACACTTGGGACACTACAGTCATTTCCTCACTTTGCTGTCTGTAGGCCTCCTCCATGATGCATATTCATCTTTCATTTAAGTTTTGTTTGAAATTTCAATTACGGATGCCCGGAAACTAGGGATCATATGCACACTCCATGGCAGATGACAGACCCATGGCTTTGCTGACCATTCCAGCGAAAAAGTCCTGAGCACGGCTGCCGACTCTAGTGGGCCCGTTCCCCAAGGCCACATGCTGGCCATTGTTTGACCCAGGCTTAGAAATCTGTAGGAGGGTGGGGAGGACAGTGTTGGTTCTAAAATGTAATTTTCCCCTGGTTCAATGTTTAGCCCAATCATAGTCAGGTCTTCAAGGGGAACTGCAACACAAGAGCTACTCCTTAATCCACCAGCGGGGATCCAAAGGCAGCATTTGCCAAAGGACAAAGCTCACAAGGTGAGAAAAAGGATGGGCAAGCAGGAGAAAGGGAAACAACAAGCACAGGCAGGACGTGGGATGAACGATGGCTGCATTGTGAGGATGGAGGTGCAGGACACCAAGCAAAAGGTGCCCGCATGGCTGCAAGGAAAACAGATTTGCTCTGGGAACCACCAGCCAATTCACCGCCACAAGCTCACCCGTACAATTTTCATACACACAGGCTAGAAATATCGACTGCAAACTTCCACCAACAGGAGGCAGGTCACCACAGAGTCGTGATATGTGTTGGGGAAGTGTAGGGGAGGCATCGAACGGCCTCTGTGTGTGCTTCCCTTCCAAACTGGTGACGTTGTGGACCCCTTCAATAAGAAGAAGAGCTCCTGTGTATAGATTGCTTTGCCTTCTGGGAAGTATGGGAGGTGGAGTCCTTCATTCGGACACCTCCCTCTGCAGGATAACTAGCTGCCGTTGACAGGGTTCTGATGCATGATGGCCTGATGTGTGCCAAAGGAGAAGTGTGCCCGGAGGGTGTTCTTTAATGTGATTGATTTTGTTGTTGTTCCTATCGAGGATCTCCACAGCAAAACAAACAACCACGGTCATCACATCTATGCCAACTCATAGTGGTCCTATAGCTCCCCTAGGACAGGCTGAAACTGCCTGTCCTTCTGAGACTGTAACTCTTTACAGGGGTTGGAAGCCTCATCTTTCAACCACAAAGTGGCTGGTGGTTAATGGGCCAATGCCTAATCACCACACCACCAGGGCTCCCTATACACAGTGAAGCATAGACTCATTCAATAGTTTCGACAGTACGGAGAGAAGTTTATTTGAAAGACGAACTGCAAAGAGTTGGACACCTGCCCTGCTCAGGTGCCTGGAAACAGAAGCGGCGAATGAATTTGCTTTGGAAGAAGTGGGAGTTAATACATATATCATATCATTCCAAAGTAAAATCATGTCAAGCAGAATTGTACAATTTCTACCACAATCAGTTTCCAGACATTATTTTTCTTCCTGGATTCCTTGACATCATCTCCCTTTGACCCCCTCCACCACCACTCATCTTTCAGCAACTATTTTGGTATTTGAATCTTTTCTTTTTGTCAATTTACTTAAAGTCTTGTCAGTTGTATTGGTCTTTTTCCAAAGAATCAGCTTCTGGTTTTAATGACTCTATTACTTATCTGTTTTTAATTCTGCTCTGATCTCTGTTACTTCCTTTATTCTGGTAGGCTTAGGCTTACTTTCCTCTTTTTGGTTCCTGTAATAGTAAAGTTGGGCAGTTGAGTTGAGATCATCTTTTGTTTCCCTCATGTAGCCCTATTGTATAAGCTTCCCTGTGAGTACTGCTTTTGCTGCATCCCAGAAGGATGGAGGAGCCCTGGTAGCCTAGTGGATTACACTAAGCATTGGACTGCTAACCACAGGGCCAACAGTTTGAAACCACCACTTACTCCTCTGGAGAAAGATGAGGCTTTCTATTGCCATGAAAAGGTATAGTCTCAGAAAACCACAGGGGCAGTTATATGCTGTCCAAAAGGGTCGCTGTGACCTGGGGTTGACTTAATGGCAGTGAGTTTTGTTGAAAAGTCTAAAAATGTTTTGATTTCATTGACAGTGAGAAGTGTGTGAAGGTTTCTCTTGAATTCTTTCTTGACCTATTGGTCCCTTACTAGGGTGTTACTTAGTTTCCATGTGTGTGTGTCCCACCACCCCACAACTTTTTCCTGCTATTGATTACTAGCTTCATTCCTTTGAGATCCAAAATAATACTTTGTATAATTTCACTCCTTTTGAAATTATCAAGATTTGCCTTGAGACCTGATCTGTGGTCTATCCTGGGGCATGATCTGTGTGTATTCTCCATAGAGATTTCAACGACTGAGTTTTTGGAAGTAGATTGCCAGACCTTTTTTGCTTGTGAACATTTTGCTTGTACCCAAGCACATTAACCATCTGCACCACTCAGGGACTCCCTCTACCTACAGTGCATGAGGCTGACTTGAATGGCTTACCTAATCACACAATAAATGTTGGAGTCAGGAATAAGGCCAAAGTACTCACAAGAGTCCACCCTCCTAGCCCAGTGGTTCTCAGCTTGTGCGTTGTGACCCCTTTGGGAGTCAAACAACCCTTTCACAGGGGTCACCCGATTCATAACAGTAGCAAACTTACAGTGATGAAGTAGCAACAAAAATAATTGTATGGTTGGGGGTCACCACCACATGAGGAACTGTATGAAAGGGTCGCGGCATGAGGAAGGCTGCGAACCACTGTCCTAGCCCTTCTTGTACTGCTTACATTCTGTTCATAGGCATTTCTACCCTCTGACTTCATGAGAAATGTGCCCTTTATTTTCCTGGTGTTGTTGTTTGTTGATACAGAGAGAGGTTATTCCTTAACTATAAAAGTGATTGTTGAGAGACTCCATAAATTTGTAGTCTTTTTATTACTACTCAGTCAATGACTCTCCGAAGACTTTTCTGCTCTCTTATACCTGTTAAAATAACAGCATTCAACAGACACTTGTGCAGCACTTAGGTTTACAAAGTGCTTCTGCTAAATATCATCTCACTGGATTTTTACAAAAACCCTCTGAAGCAGACAGAATAGGTTCTGGAAGTGACAGAACAGACATGGACTCTGAGGGGTTGAGTACTTGTCCAGGAGTCTACAGTGATGAACTTGGTGCTGAACTTCAAGTGGTACAATTCTATATACAAGGCAATCCTATAGACTTGTCCAATCTGAAAATCAAATCACTCTTTGGGAAAGTAAAGTCCTGTGGTTTTAGATCCTTGGTATTCTGAGAAGTGTCCCACAAATCTAGTCCATTGCTTGTGTTTGTAAATAACATTTAATTGGGATGCATGTACACCCAGTTGTTAACATGTTGTCTATACCACTTCTCCACCACCATGAAAGAATTCAGAAGTTGTGGCATAGATCTCGTAGCCTTCCACGCCCAAGGCTTTGTATGGCATAGATGCTGATTCTTAATGACACCACATGACAGCGTAGGACTGCTCGTTTTGGGTTCTCAAAGCTGTAATCTTTAGAGAATCCGATTGTTACTTCTTTCTCCGGAGCAAGCAGATGAATTCAAACTGTTGCCCTTTCAGCTAACAGCCAAACACCCTCTGTGCTACCGGTGTCCTTTGGGGTCCTGCACACCTAAAATATTTACTATCGTGCGCTTTACGGAAAAAGTTTACTGAATGCTGTTATAGGTACAACTTTGAAAGTTCAATACTACTTTTCTGCCTTGTCTACTTTGAATAAGGTCATGGCCATTTCTATGGTGTCAGGGCATTAATTGATTGTTTAATCACTTCTTCCTATCACTTAAACATCATATTTCAATTTTATTTTGGGGGGGCAACATGTCCTTTTCATAGCAACTCCCCATACAACACTCACTGTTGTTTCGCTTTAGTGAAGTCTTCCTCTGCTCTGTTGCTAAACTTCTGATTCAACTCCCCAAAGCGTCTCAAGAAATTACATGTTTCACAGCATTTCCTCCAACCTGCATCTGAGAATGAGACAAATGTATTGTCTTTTCTTTTCCCACTGAAGAGTCATCAGGCATCTTTTGTAAGAGCGACATTGGCTCCTGAAAAAATCTAGCTTTTGTTTTTCTCAAAGCTATAATTACCAATGGTATTTTTAGTCCTGTAAACCCTAATTTGCTCTTCTAGTTTACTGTAGCCTGTTAATCATAACCTCCCAGAAATCATCCGAGCCTTAGTTGAAATGAGATTTGATGTACAGTTGGCAGTTCTCACAGAGCATCAAACACTTGGGGTGTCTTTCAAGAAGGAAAGCGGGTTCGAGGCAAATCAAAGAGGTGTTATCAGAGGATACTTCTCTCTACTACTGAACCTCATGGGGCAATTTAACAGAGGCATGTCCACACACGGACCTGGGCCCCAACTGAAGTGTTAATTGATTTTGAAAAGGAAGCCAATCTGCACACCTCAAAAGGCAATGCACCCACAGCTTGTGGATCCACAGAAACAAAGCAGTATGAAAACCTTTACTTCATTGCCATCTGTTTTGTGATAATGTCCTATTACTAGTATTTACTTCCAGTATTATGTTCTTCGTATATTAAGATGAATTCTGCATTGAATCAACCCATCGTGGAGGACAGTGGGGAGGCATCAGAGTGGGGACATAATGAACAGAGGGATAACCCAACATGAATGATTTGTCACCAATGATCTACCATTGGCTGACCATCAGCTGACAAAACTTTTACCTGAGCTAATGAATGTGCTTCTTTCTACGTAAATCCATTAAAAAGGAGTTACTCATGTTTTGCAGTTCAGTCTCTCTCTTTTTTTCAAATTAGAGATCCATGTATTGTGCATGCTATATTTTTTATTAATCATTATATTGGGGTGCTTTTACAAATCTTATCCATCATTCAATTGTATTGAGCACCCTTGTACATATGTTTCCATCAACATTTCCAAAGCAGTTTCTTTCTACTTGAGCCCTTGGATTCAGCTCCTCTTTTTTCCCCTCCCTTCCCCACTCTCCCACCCTTGTGAATCCTTGATCAATTATCTATTATTATTGTTATTTCATATCTTACACAGTCTATTGTTTCCCTTCACCCCCACTTCTGTTTTTTGTCCCCCACCGGGGTGCATTCTGTCTCTAAAGAGATGAAAGTCAACATAGCCCAAGCAGAAATGTATTTGAAATGTGGACATAGCCAACAAAATACAACAAACACTTCATTTGTTTCAGTGTTGCCCAGTCTGTTTTTGACTCAGAGTAGGACTGCCCAATAGAGTGCTCTTGGATTGTAAGTCTAATGGAAGCTAATCATCAGGTCTTTCTCCCACAGAACAGCTGGATGGTTCAAATCATCAGCCTTTAGATGAACAGCTGAGCCATGGCATTAGCAGGGCTCCTTATCATGCATTTGGTCCATTGAAATTCAGTGATTCAACAGGTCACTGTGGGTAGCATTGACATCTTCACAATGTTAAGTCATCTTATCTATGAGCATGGATAGTCTTGCATTCATGCAGATTGCTTGGTTTCTTTTTATTTTTATTTGTTTCTGCTTGCTTTCTTGTAGTAGTGTTTTGTACTTTTCTTTATACAAGTCTTTCCTTTCTTTGGTTAGATTAATTCCTTCAACTAATTCATAACCTACTCTAATCTCTAATCATCTAATTCATCTAACTTCATCTAATTCATAATCCTGGTGGGATTGTAAATACGTGCAATAATTGCAGAGAGTGTTATGGTGTTACCCAAATAACTGGGAATAGAAATACTATACAACCAGCAACACTTCTGCTGAGCATAACCCAAAGTTATAAGAAACAGGACACAAACAGATGTATGCTCACCCATGTTCATTGAAGCACAGTTCACAAGAGCAAGAAGCTGGAAACAGTACAAATACCCATCAGTTGAAGAATAGATAAAGAAACAATTAAATACTACAGATTCTTAAAACACGGTGATGAAACCAAGCAACACCTCATGACGTGGATGGACTGAGAACCCGTTACAGGGAGTGAAGTTAGTCAATCACACAAGGGCAGATACAGTAGTTAGTCTACTGCTATAAGGATAAAGTCAAGACAAAAACAATCTTCTGTTCTCAGATCATGTAGTCTTCTAATATGGTCCCCAAAGCAACAAGGGAGTGAGCCTGAATAGTTCCCATAAACCCTCTTATTTGAACATCTTAAAAACTAACTCACTCCAGATGAGATCAACCTCCCATGTGAGGACAGGACGATCAGTCATTTCCTGACATACAGAAAGCTTTTATGGTCATGCCAAATCAACAACATGCCTACAAAAGTACATGGTGAACCTCACTGGGAACTCAGATCAGAGGTGGCGGGAACATGCCTGCGCTGGAGAAGACGATCATATTTCTGATGATGGGTAAACCCGATGGTCCAAACCAGCAGTGAGAAAAAGCCCTAACAGTACTTACATAGACTCAAGGGGAACATCCACCTGGTTCTGTGTTCCAAATTGGACACCTTTGACCAATTTTCTATTCAGCTCTTAAAATAACTCTTTGCATCTCAAACAAATATAATCGAATTATTTTTTTTAATGAGAGTTGTCTTGCCACTGAGAATTGTAGCTCGTGGGTGACTCCATCTCACTGAGGGTGCACCTCGTTCTCGGTGACCTTCTCCTTTGCTAAACCTGATGTCCTCTGATAGTGATTGCTCTTGCCTGGTGATGTTTCCAAACTCAGGGAGCAGATGTCTCACCTCATTTGCTTCTGAGAAGCATCGCAGTTGTACTTCTGAACTATGCATCTAAATTTCCTAGACATACTTCCTCATGTAGTCATATATCTGACTGTATCAGAGTTGCAAATAATTCCTTTTATTCTACCCTCCCATCGAGCACACATGCACACACACACACACACACACACACACGTGTGCGCATACATCATGTTTCTAAATAGACTGTACCTAGCATATTGCAAGACAGGAAGTGTTGTGGGAGAACTTTTAGAAACCCAAAGAGTTCTTGAGTCCTTCTTATATCCATTCCAAATGTTCTGGAGTTGTATGGCCAACATTCATTCAGATTAAACAAGGCTTTGTGCCTTGTGTAATTTATAGAGGGTGCAGGGGATGTTCCATAGAAAACCAGCGCCCTCCTTGTGTGATGAGGGAAAGACTATTTGAACCACACTAATGAGCTGTTGGATATTGTGTCCGTTGTTCCAGCCCTCTGAGTTGATCTCCTTATTTCTAAAGCAAGCTGGTCTAGATGATCTTAAAGTTCCTTTTTATTTCCTGAGCATCTCAGACCTTCTGATTATCTGCCCAGTTGGCCTGACCACACAAGAAATCACTACAAGATCATTGTAATGCGTCATATGGATTTGAGCTGAATAAAACTCTAGAAATGAAATATCAACACTTATATAGATTTCTAACTCAGCATTTCTAACTCAGAGGTATGCTTTGTAAACTGTCATTTTGATTGTTATTTTATCAGTTTTAGTTCTTGTGTGACTTAAATTTGTAGATTCATGGTGGGTCCATTATTGACTATGATTGGGAGCACCCAACTATGGTGCTAGTAGGTATCAGTAAGCCAAAGGGACTAATATAACTGGGGCTTCTGAAGTATAGAGATCCAGCGTCCATCTTCCAGTTGTTTTGTTTTTAATACTGTAAGGGCCTCTGTGTTGCTATGATTCTGGAAGCTATGCCACTGGGATTTCAAGTAATGGCAGGGTCACTTATGGTGGACAGGTTTCAACAGAGTTTCCAGTCTAAGACAGATTAGTGAGAAAATTTTAATAATGTACTTTCCAATCCCATGGATCACCACAGAATATTATCTCAGATAGTGCTGAACTTAAGCATCCCATTGATGTTGAAGATATCACCTGACCAGACAGTGCTAGACAAGACGGCCCCAAATTAAAGCCAACTCATTGGCAGCCATTACCAATCAGTGTAGGGATAGAACATGCTAGTACCATCTCTTAGATCCTTTTACACTTAAGCTGAAACAGGGAAGCAGAATGGTCTTCTCCCATGGGATCATCATCATATATATACACATACGCACACATACACACACACACACACAGCGGCTGAATCTTTCAACACATATTCTGTGGTTTACACTCTAAAAATCTCACCTATGAAGGATGATTTGCATATGTTTTGTATGAAGGAGTAGACATAATGAAGTAGCATAAATAAATAACAAAAGGAAGTGGTGTTTAATAGGCAGAACAGTGCATCACAAAATATATTTACAATCTCTGAAGTCTGATCTCTTTTGTTTCCTGGCTTGGTTTAAAGGGGTACGAAGCTCAGTGGACATACTTTCAGTAATGACCTGCTCTGGAAAACTGGTGCGTAAAGGCAATGCACTATGGAAGACAGGATGCTCATATTGCTCCAAACAGCTCCACTTACTGGGGAAAGGTGGTCCCTTTTGCATGGAAGTTGAAATGAGTGTGATTTGGCACCATGTGACTAAGAGGCCACCATGAAACTATGGTCATTACAGGCCCACACACTGGCGGTGTGGGCCCCCTGCTGAGGGGTCCAGTGGCACCAGCAACCCTGTTTGTTCTTAGGTCCCTCTGGGAGAGCAAGAGCAATTCGGCATCTGCACCTTCAAGCAGCTTGACTGTGGGTGATGGGAGGACAGAGGGTAATTGGAGAACCTTTCCCAAAGGAGAAGCAGTCAGGTACCAATTACCATTGCCTAGAAAATGAATGACCTTGTGTCAAGGTGAGATCTCCGAGGGGGACACAGGATGCAATCGTGGGGGATTGCCAGGGCAGGTGCTCGTCGACACTGGGTTCAAAGCTTCTGAAAGGTTCAGGAACAGCTCAACAGTAGAATAAACCACCTTTACTTGGAAAGGAAACTGAGGAAAATGAGAAAACGAAAAAGAGCCAATGAGAGTTTCCCTAACTCTTAGCCAAGTGTATACCTCCTAGAAGGGCCCAAGCATTCATCTCTCCTTTGTGGTAAGACAAAATTTTTTTTGCTTTATCTTAACCTCGAAGAGCATTTCTCAGCTCTGCTGTGAATTATGTCCTTCAAACCTCTGGGGCTCCTCAAATTGAAGAAGGTCATTGGGTCTTCACCCCACTTCTCCTTGGTCCCTGTCGCCTGTGTCTTTCCCGCCCAAAGTCTTTAAATGTGTGAACCGTTCACACAACGCCAAACCCTGGATGCCTGTCTTGGTAGATAATTCCTCCTCCTCTTTCCCGACTCGACTCCTCTCGAGCAGTTTCGGGAACTTGAGGTGGTAGGCTGTCTCTTCCCCACCTGTGTCATGATACCTAGTTCTGTTTGTGTTCAACTATGAACTAAGCAGGAACCCTAGTGGCACAGCGGGTAAAGTATTTGGCTGCTAACCAAAAGGCCAGCAGTTTGAGCCCACTACCCGTTCCATGGAGCCCCGGTGGTATAGTGGTTAGTTATGTGCTGGGCTGTGATTTGCATGGTTGGCAGTTTGAATCCAGCAGCAGCTCCTTGGGAGAAAACGTGTGCTTTCTACTCCAGTAAATAGTTACAGTCTCAGAAACCCATAGGGGGTCGATGTGAGTCAGCACTGATTCAATGGCTGCGAATTTTAGAGGTCCAATCCATGGGAAAACGATGTGAAAATCTGCTTCTATAAAGATTTACAGATTTGGAAACCTTCCCTGCCAGTTCTACTCTGTCCTATGCGTCACTAAGAGTTAGCATCAACTCAAGGACTGTGCGTTTGGTTTCCTAATGTAAAGGCTGGTGTTTGAGCACACCCAGTGGCACCATAGAAGAGGCACCGGGAAATTCCTATAGAGCATGTCTGCTCCGTGACCCATGAGGTCACCAGGAGTCAGAACCAATTTGAAGACTTTGAATTTGATTGGATCCTGGCTCGGGGTTGACACTCAATTAACAGGGTTGAATGCAGGAAAGGACAGCATTTGTAGAGTCCGGGACAGGTTTGCTCAGTTAGATTCTCCCTGAGAGCACCCTGAGGTGCCCTGCCACAGGCGAATGACATCCCTCCCTCAAATCAGTTTCCAGCCTCTCTCTCTGTTGTTTTTGGATGCCGCCCAGTTGGTCCTGACTCATAGCAACCGTCTGTACAAGAAAACAAAGCTCTGCCCGGTCCTGCGTCATCCTCACAACTGTTCTTATGTTTGAGCCCATTGATGAGGCCACTCGCTCATTCCGCCTTGTGAAAGGCCTTCCTCATTGTCCTGCACCACTTCAGCCAGCACATGGCCTTCTCCAAGGATTCATCTCTCCTGACAACATGTCTAAAATACATGAGCTGAAGTCTTGCCGTGTCCCATTCAATGATTCCAACTCATAGTTGGAATCATGAATTGATTCCAATTCAACCCTATAGGTCTGAGTAGTCCTACCCCTGTGGGTTTCCAAGGCTGCAACTCTTTGTGGGAGTATAAAGTCCTGTCTTTGTGCCACGGAGCAGCTGGAGATTTTGAACTGCTAGCCCTGCAGTTAGCAGCCCAACGCATAAACACTCTGGCACCAAGCCTCCTGCACTGAAAAACTATAATAACTACAAACTAGATTGCTCTTTGGAGGCCTAGTGGCATAATGGGTTATGTTTGGGCTGCTAACCACAGGTCAGCAATTTAAAACCACTCACTCCTCCATCGGGGAGAGATAAGAGTTCTATCTCCATAAAGACTCACAGTCTGGGAAACCCACCGTGGCAGGTCTATAGCAGCGGTTCTCAACCTGTGGGTCATGACCCCTTTGGGGGGTCAAATGACCCTTTCACAGGGGTCACCTGATTCATAACAGTAGTAAAATGACAGTGATGAAGTAGCAATGAAGATAATTTTATGGTTGGGGGTCACCACCATATGAGGAACTGTATTAAAGGGCCGCGGCTTTAGGAAGGTTGAGAACCACAGTCCTATGGGGTGACTATGAGTCAGAATTTATTGGAAGGCAGTGAGTTTTTGAACTTTGATGTTGTAGTTGAATGCCATCACTAGAGAACGAATAGTGCCCCCTGGAGTTATACGACACACTGCACAGCCCAAAACAACTGCCTTGTGCAGGTGGAAGGAGATTATTGAAAACTCAACCCTTGACACAGAGTTCTCCCTGGGCCCCATTTGTTCTTTTGGCTATCCCGCTATTTTACTTCTATTCAAAGCAAAACTTTCCAAATAATAGCTGTTTGCTCTCTCCATTTTACCTCAACCCACTGTAACCCAGATTCAGTCTTCAACATGCCCCTGACTCTGCTCTCTGCCACGTTTCTCTGGAACTTCCTCAAACCTCCCCATACACACTTTGCTACCTTCCCCTTATTGAATCTCTTGGCAAGGCATCTACCTCCATTTTTGAATCAGCAACGGTCAAGGCCAGGAAGGATTGAAGACGTCGTACTTTCAAGCTAATGAACTAACTTGTTATCGTTTGATGAATGTTGGCCAAAAAACTTTGGGTTAGAGAAAAAAAGGCATCATTTATTACAGCACAGAAGGAACTAGAGAGCCTGCATGATTGTCCTCGGTGGATGCTACCCATGAAAGTGGTTTGCATCACAACCAAGGACCAACTGTGCTGTTTTTATAGGGAAAAACAAGCAAGCCAGCTCTTTGTCCCATGGGGACACATTACCTCATCTTTCAAGTTTGTCATCCTGCACATGCAGCACTGAAAAATGGTCCAGGCAGAGAGAAATCGAGTCTTACATTCTTAGCATGCCCTGCAAGAGCAGACATGGATGCTCTGGCTGCTCTCCCAGTACTAGCATCCCTGGACGGCTGCAACGCCACACAGTCTGGTTTTCTGGCTGCTTCTCGGGTTATACACTTTTCTCGTTGGGTTTCACACTCTGTTGGTGATTTATCAAAAGTGCTGCATTGGTCTCTCATGAACTTCTGCTTTAATTAATACCTATTAATTGAACTATGAAATCAATGAATCTAATTAAACTCAAATGGCTACAGAAGTAAGAAGCAATGTAAGTGAGTGACATATACCAGGAAGGAAGCCAGCACCTGCCATAAATAAAATCATCTGCCATTATTTTTCACTGCACCATTAAAACACCTCATCTAGGATACCCCTGTGTGATCACGAAAGGGAGACTCCAAATTTTTAGAATGTTGAAACAATTAACTCTAATAAATGGAAACATCATTGTGTTAGGGTTCTCTAGAGAAACAAAATCAGGACCCTTATGAATATATGTGGAAAATAACAGCTAATTAGTCCATACAGCAGTACAGAGGGCTACGTACAACTCACTTCCTTGGAACAGGTAATATACTGGAAGTCCTTCAACTCATGAGGGCTGCTGGGCCCAAGGTCAACGAAGCAGACAGCTGAGTCTTTCCTCAGGCAATGCAGGCAGCCCACCCACAGGCAGCAAACATCAGGGTGGGTCACCAACAGTCAGCAGTTCTGGAGCTTAGTGAAGCAGGCCCATATGGGACACTGAACTCAAGCAACGTAAGATGACAGGATCCAACAGCCTCAAGCTCAAGCAGTGTACACACCAGCAGATCTTGAAGGAACCTCAAGCTCTAGCTACACGATCCACAGATTGGCTGCCCCACGGGCAGTGTAGTTCACAAGTTGAGGCAGACAACTAGCTAAAGCAGCCGCAGGATCCAATCACTAGAGAGCAAGAGAAAGAGGAGTGGGGCTTGCTGAGCCATTTATCTCTTTGCCCTCCAATCAAACTGCAACGTGATTAATCCCCTATGTTCTTATTGGGCAAGTTGGCATAATAAACCTACCTATCACAATCATATTGTTGGCATTTTCATATCGTGAGTTACTAGAATTTGATCTGAAACTGGAAATGCCAGCAGGGTCACAAGGTTGATAGGTTTCAGTAGAGCTTCTGAACTGCGACAGACTAGAAAGAACTTCTTGGTAATTTACTTTCAATGATTGGCCACTGAAGACCCTTGTCTGATACAGTATTGGAAGATGAGCTCCACAGGCTGGAAAGCACTCAAAATACAGTGGCCACGGCCATGGACTTGAAAACAAGCGCAATGATTGTGAAAATGCCCAGACCCGACAATGATAAATTGTACCCCTCCATGCATTGGATCCAACTCATCAGCAGCCACCACTACCGAGAGGAGGGATCGCACATGTACCTGCCACCTTAGTTCAAGCAGAGAAGCAGAATGGCCTTCCACCATGACATCATCATACCCAAAAGGCTACTGAATCTTTCTCACTGTATTCTGTGGTGTGTACCTAAAGTCACTGTGGTAGTTGCATGATTTTATGTCAACTAGACACTCATGGATGGATCTTGAGTCAAATGTGTCAGCCAAGTGGTAGCTTGATGATACCTCCTTGGGGGTATGGCCTTTTGTATGCGAGTGAGGGCCTCTGGAAACTGCCTCTCTCTGCCACTTTGCCTTCCTATTGGCTGGGACTTCACTGGGACCCTGTGCCTGCCCAGGGGGTGGCCCCACGTGGTACATCTGACCCTAAGAGTGCTGGATCTCTG
The DNA here is from genome assembly GCF_000313985.2 of Echinops telfairi. Taxonomy (NCBI): domain Eukaryota; kingdom Metazoa; phylum Chordata; class Mammalia; order Afrosoricida; family Tenrecidae; genus Echinops; species Echinops telfairi. Next base: position 54,815,140 of record NW_022103899.1, on the reverse strand, counting down.
CTAGGTTCCCACCAACCTTGGATCCATGTGACTCTGCACCCACCCACTTGTGATCTTGCTGCTTTCTGCTTCACTTTTCTGTATCACCGACCTGCATGGACATGAACCTGAAGAGACATTTATGTATCAGACTTTAGTATCAGACTTATGGATTTGAGTTGGACTGGACTTGGATGCCTTCTTTACATATAACTACTTCTTAATATAAAGCCATTTCTTATATATAGGTGAGGGTCACAGAATTTATTTCTCTAGACCACCTGGCCTAGCACATCCACAAATAATGAGTTTTCAAAGAAGGTGAACAAGAAGGATCCAGGATATGTTTTTAATCAAGGAGGAAGCATAATGAAGCAGGATAAATGGATACGCAAATGAAGGGAACTTTACTTGTCAGTAAATCTGTGACAGGCATTATGTTTCCCTTTAGAGTGTGAAGCATGAAATCCAAGAAGGATGTGATGTTCAATTTTCTTACTTTCCATAGTGAAAAGAACGGGTCTATAGTACAGATAGTGCCAAACACCAATGGGTTCATGTTGCTAAAATTAAGGTAATTGGACCTACAAGAGGAGTGCCTGGGTAGTGCAAATCGCTAGCATGCTCAGCTGCTATATTGAGAAACTGAAGTCTCTACTTCACCCACAGGTGTCTTGGGAGAAAGGCCTGGCTATCCGTGTCTGAAAAGTCAGCTATTGGTGACTCTATTGAGAAAAGTTCTGACGTGGCACATCTAGAGCCACTACACATCAGACTCAATTCAGTGGCCACTGGTTTACGTCCAAAAGAGCTATCAAATTTTCACATCCCACTGCCAGCACTTATGGTTCTATTGTTGGATAATTTCCATTGGTTAGTTCTTCTTTCACAACATAAATATTAAGGAAGGCAAATTGAGCAATATTAAGAGATTTTTTTCATACAGTTTAACAATAATCTCAGTCAAGGCTTTGAAAACCATAGTTTGAGGAATATTGTTCAATTTCCATTTTTGAAAACTGACTTTATAAAAGCAGACCAATTTATCCCCTCCCCAATGACTTCCTCAAACACAAAACTTCAGGATAGATGAGTCAATGAAATCATGCATTCCCCTAAGTGCTAGAAAGCGCCCATGCAGAAAAATATCAGTGATTAGATGAGTCGTGCTGGCAACTGATGTGGCCAAGCCATTAATGCAATGTTTGCTGGTCATTTCCTCACGGATGCATGGATGAGCTCATTTGTTTTAATATTTAAAACTCCTGTCAACATTTTGTTGCACCAACACCATGTAAACTCTGTACAGTGTGTCACATCTCATTCATCCATTCATCTGACCGTGATTCAAAGTACAGGTGGATGTGAATTCTTGAAATTGTTACAAGGTCCATAACATGGTCTTACTTGAACTTTTTCATCAATAAACAAAGGCAAACAAAAAGCCTACCTCCACGAACTATAATTGTCCATTCATCAAGAATTTTGCTACCTTGGAGGTCAGATTCACGTGTCTGACTTAATGCCCACCAAGTCTTGGGCAGCACTTCTCTTCATGGGTACGAATTCAGACCTTTGACATTGGTCAACAATGGCTTTTAGAAACCATTGCCCAGCACTGTTGCAGTTAAGTGTGGCTGCATTGACTCTAGCCCAGTACCAATGTACAACATAATGAACCCAGACCCAGTCTTGTGCTGTCTCTACATCCATTGCTGTCTCTGAGCTCGTTATTGTAGCCACTGTGTCCATCCATCTCACTGAGGGTCTTCCTCTTTTCCTTTGGGAAGCATGATTTTCTCCTCCGGGGATTTGTCCCTCCTGTGATGGGTCCAAAGAAAGTCAAATCCTCAACATCCTTGCTTCTAAGCATGCACTTGTGGCTCTACTTCTTCCAAGAGAGCTTTTTTTTTAAAAATTTTTCTTGCAGTCTTTGGTATAGTCCATATAATCCACAAACACCACAATCCAAATGTATCCTTATTCTTCACTCTTCCCAATTTCAGGACTTTGATATATTTTCACTGTGATATATGTTGGATTTTCTCAATACACAAAGTAAATAATTTCCTAATGGTATGCCATCAGGGGAAACATATCCAAAATTATCATCAACTTATCCAATGAAAATATAGTTAACTGGGACAGTATTAAGTAGATAAATGATAGATGTTAGGTAGGTAGATAGATAAGTATATGCTCTCATCCAATGCCACAAAATCAGTTCATTTTTCTGCAAACTATATGGCAAGCCATTATTAGTAGCCTTAACGTAGAAATCTTATTATAAAAGGTGGTTTCTGTTCAGGACACAATACTTCTGCTGCACACAATCAACTCTACTTAATAGACCTGCCTTCTGTGAAAAGCCATTGCACAAGCAAGTTGTTTTTCCCGAAGGAGAACTAATTCCATAGTGGCACAATTATTTTGCACATAATGAAATCACACGCTTTAAAAATTCCAGTCTTCCTTTACAGACTACCAATTGTTTCATCACATGTGCTATCTGTATACCTACAAAGCTGTCTTTAAAAAAACCATGGATTATTTCACAGTGTTATTTAGGGTTCGGTTTTGTTTCTCTTGAACACAGATACCTGTTGTAGATTAAGTCAGTGGGTCGAGTTCTCATTTTCACAAAGTAGTGGACACTCTTTCCACGTGTTCTTGAAGCACACAAGTTGTTGTCAGGTGCTGCTGAGTTGTTCTGACTCATAGAGAGCCTTTGCACCACAGAGGGAGACATTTCCTAGTCCTACCCCAGGCATTTCACTCCATAGAGCAAAGTAAACTATGGACAGCCTTGAGAAGAAGGGGAATTCCAGACCATCTCATGGTGCTTCCATGGAAACTGTGCAGGGCTCAAGATGGAGTTGTGCAAACAAAACGAGGGACTGGTGCATGGCTTAAAATCAAGAAAGGTGTGCATCACAGTTGTTGTGTCCTCTCACCGTATTCATTCAATCTGGAATCTCGTATGCTGAGAAAATAATCCGAGAAGCTGGATTGAAAGAGGAAGAAGATGGCACCCGGTTTGGAGGCGATAGAGGAAACACAGCTTCACCTTACCGGCTCAAAGTGAAGGGACTTGACGTGCTCGCTGATGAAGATCAAGGACGGCAGCCTTCAAGCTGGATGACCAGCTTGTGTAAAGAAATCCTCAGAGCTGGACCAATAGTAACATGATAAATGGAGGAAAGATGGACGCTCTCAAGAATTCCATCATGTTTGGATCCACCATCAAAGAATAGTGTTTAGAATACTCCACACAAAAACAAAACCTAATTCCTTGCCTTTGAGTTGATTCTGACTCATAGCAACCCTTAGGACAGGGTTGACCTGCCTCTGTGGTTTTCTGAGACTGTCACTCTTGATGGTAGTAAAAAACCCCATCTTTATCTTGAGGGGTGGCTGGTGGTTTTGAACTGCTGACCTTGCAGTAAGCAGCCCAATGCATAACCACTATACCATCAGGGCTACCTTTAAATGTCCCTCAAGCCTAGAAGTGAACCCACCCCCAAGATCACCTTTCAGCCAAACAACACACAGGCCTCTAAAGAGAACCAGAGCAGTAGGGAGAAGGCGCTCCTCAGCACACTCACGCCTGGGAGACCAGAGGGGCAGCATTTGCCCAAGCAAAGCTCCAGGGCAGGAAGTAGCAGGGAGCAGGACAGGTGGGAGGGAGTGACCCAAGGAAAGTGGGAAGAGTGCTGTGGCACAGAGAGGACTACAACCAAGGTCTAGAACCAAAATGCATCTCAAGTGCTGAATGGAAAACAAATCTGCTCCGTGAAAGCCCGTCTGAATAAAAAGGTTGTCCAGGGGAACGAACGCGGGAGCTTCGGAAAGGTGCTTGTGGGGCATTGAAGAACGCGGGGCATTGGCGTCTGGATGGGAGATCTGAGGAGTGTTGGGGTGGGAGGCACAGGCACCAGACCTTGTCAACCACATGGGAGGTGGAAGCTGGTGAGGGGAGAATGCTCTGGACTTGTTCCAGAAACGCCCATGGCCTGACCTGGCTTGAGCGTAAGGCTCCGAGGTGACAGTGAAATGGCAGTGCCAATTTTGTCTAGGGAAGGTGGGAGTTAAATGGCATAATGTGTGCTCGGGCATCATGAATGTGGGGACTCAAGGGAGTACAATGAGACAGAATGTCTGGGAACGATCGAATGTGTGCATCAGTGTCCAGCCCATGCAATGACTCTTATCCCTTGCTGCGGTTTCTCAAGACATTAAAGGGCATCAGACATTTCTGGCAGCAGGCCAGAAGCAGCAGGGCACAGAGTAGGCTAGGGCAGGAAGAGCTGCGGCTTGGGAGGAGGAGTCTTGGTGGTACTGTGTCTAGAGCAGTGAGTTGCTCATCAAAAGGTTAGTAATTCAAATCCTGCTTCTGCCAAGATTCACAATTTTGAAAACCCAGGGAGACATTCTACTCTGTCCTATTGAGTCCTCAGGAGTTAGAATAGACCTGCGTGCAGTGGGTTTGTAGCCTATGATGTCAATGGACGCTTTGGCTACTGGCCACAGAGAGTGAGGTCCTGAATTAGGCAGTGAGAGCAAAATTGAAATCTAAGCCCATCCCGGGAACCCTGTGGAAAGATGTCGAATGAAGATTTGAGAAAAATACAGGACCGAGTGGTTGGAGGTTGGAGTAGGGAACAGTTTAAGGGGAAGGAACCACCCATGCGGTGATATTTCCAATAGAGAAACCTAGTATGTCCACCTCCTTCCCACTCCACACACTGGGGTCTTTTTACCACCCTCACTCTCATTGAATTCAGGATAAAGAGACATCTATGAAATTCAGCTATAAATTTTCAGACAAAATGGGCTACATGTAGGACTTCTAACTACCTAGTAGATCAGCAGTTGAAATCTACCCACCCCTCCATGGGAGAAAGAAGGGGCTGTCTACTCTCCTAAGGATTTACTGACTCAGAAACCCAAGGGGGCAGTTCTACTCAGTCCTATCGAGTCACTATGAGTCAGAATCAGCCCAATGGCCATGGGCATGTTAAAAATTCCAATGTAATCGGACACTGCTCATCCTCTGATCCCGACCATGTGTCAGCTCAGTCCCTGCACCCCGTGACTCTTTCCCTTCATTCAATGCACCTTGCTGCCCCTTGTCCCCAAGCCATGGCACATGCTACTTGTTCGCTACTTTGAACCTTCTGCCCAAGCTGTAGTGCTCACTGCCTACCTCCCCAGCCACATTTCCTTCAGACTTTCACTCAAACGTCCCTTCCTCCGAAAGACACAAACACACACACATGCATGCACGCACGCACACACACACGTTTTATAATCAAGCAATAGCTTCTGCTCCACATTCTCCAAGGACCATAAACTCTCCTTGACAACCATGATGTTGGTGTAATGATTAAACATTGGGCTGTGCTCCCAAAAGTCTGCAGTTCAAAACCACCAGTCACTCTGTGGGAGAAAGACGGGGTTTTCTGCTCCCCGTTACAGTCTCAAAGGCTACAGCCTTAGAAACCCCATGGGGGAGTTCAATCTGTCCTGTATGGTCATTGTGATGCAGAATCAACCCAATGGTAATGGGTTTGGGCTTGGGGTATCACTGATATCATAATTATGATACCATTGATATCATAATGAAAGCTATTCTTTCATCATTTATCACGTCAACTGTTGCGAATTACTCACTATGAGAAATAATGTGGTTATATTTCAGATGAATATTTTGGCATTGCTATAAAATAAATTCCTATAAGCTGAAACAAACAAACAAAAAGAGAATTACAGCCTCAGAAACTCACAAGGGCAGTGAGACCCTACACCTGGCCGCAAGGGTCACTATCAGTCAGCACTGACTCTGTGGCAGTGACCCTCTCAGTTGTTGCTAGGAGCCCTCGAGTCCTCTATAACCCTTATCGCCCCTCTGCACAACACAAGGAAACAAGCGGTGAGGCAAGGTGCTATCCTCTCACCACACAGAAATGGAAACAGTGCATCAGGGTTGTATCTTCCCACTGTACTTGTTCAATCTGTATGCTGAGCAAATAATCAAAGAAACCGAGACAGTCCTAACCACACTCAGATTTGTCCAAGGAACAAGGCAACCCTTAACCGTTGAACTTCAAATAAGCATATAGAGATGGAGACCATGGACATGTTGCCATTGCATCAATGTCACATCAAAGCAACCTTGTAGAACAGAGCAGAACCACCCTGCAGAGTTTCCAAGACTATAACACCATTACAGAAGCAGGCCAGCACATGCTTCTCCCAAGGATGGAGTTCAAAGCACCTGAGATGTTTGGGTTCACAGCTAAGCGCTTGACCATTGCACCACCAGGTTTCTTTGGAGACGATTAAAGGGAGATATTATTTGAAAAGAAATGGGCATGAGTTTTACTTTGCATTTGGGGATTTGATAGCCCGTGATCCTCAATAGAAAAACATTGCAAGTTCAATGATATCATCTCAAGGTATGTTGAGTTCATCGTAGGCAGGAGTTATATAAACACAACTATATCCCCATCCTCATATATAAATATATTTGCATATGTACATGTCTTTATCTAGACATCTATAAATGCCCTTTGCCTCCCAGCTCTTTCCTCTATTT
>NW_022103899.1:54747842-54808058 GCF_000313985.2 Echinops telfairi | reverse complement strand
TGTATGTATGGATTGTAATAAGAGTTGTATGAGCCCCTAATTAAATGATGAAAAAACACAACTATAATTAATTTTCATAACACGAAACAGGATTTATAGTATATTCCTACAATATCCTTTTGAACTATATCCAGTATACTTAATAAAAAAATACCACTAACTGCCATTGAGCCGATTCTGACTCATGGTTACGTTATAGGACAGGGTAGAACTGCCCTTAGGGGTTTCTAAGACTGTAACTCTTTTTTTTTTTTTTTATCAAACATCGACAGACTTTATTGTGGGGGGTTCCCACCTGGGGCCCCCCTCCCCTTAAATAAACTCTTTATGGAAGAACAAAGCCTCATTTTTCTCCTGCCGCATAGCTGATGGTTTTGAACTACTAACCTTACAGCTAGCAGTCCAATGCTTAATGACTATGCCATCAAGGCTCCTTTACCCAGTATACAGGGATATATAATATGTTATATTCTGTTGCAGGTTCTTAAGAACTCCTAGGTGACACAAACAATTAAGCTCTTGAATATCAGCTATAATGTTGGTGATTGAACCCACTAGTGGGCACCTTGGACGCCAAGCCTGATGATCTGTCTCTGCAAGGTCCCGGCCTTGAAAACGTATGGAGCAGTTGGACTGTGCGCACAGTGGGTCAGCATGAGTCAGAATTCCCTCTAGATAGGATAATTAGCATTGACCTAGAGCCTATTCTTACAACCCCAGGCTCTTTTGAGATATCCTAGCATACCGGCAAGAGCATAAGAGCATTATCTGCACGATGCTATACATATTAGTTATAAAGGAGAAGGAGGTGGAAGACAAAGTCACGTCTATTTCTCCTTGCAGCCCTGCCTCCCTGCCTGGTTGTGCAGTGGTAGTTGAGAGCACATGCGTAAGTTGTCAAAGGCAGAATTCCGTTGGTCTTAGGCCATTGAGCAAGTCAGATGTGCCTCTTTGAGCAGGAGTGATTTGTGAATTGAATGTTTTCTAACAATGAGAACCATCCAAAGCTCCCCTCCGGAACACTTATGTCCAACTCAGCTTAAAATATGTATAACTCTATCCCTATGTAGCCATTCAAAGAAAAATTACTTTCTCGTGCAAACCACGGGGATTATAAAGGCAATTCTGACTCCTCGTAGCTCAAAGATGCCTGAGAATTGGTTTAAAAGCACATCTGCAAATTCTCCATACACAAGCTTTTATTGAGAGCATTTATTCCCCACGGAAGAATGATTTCCTCTGGCTCGTGCTCATATATCATATCCCGCTTCCTGAAGAGCAGAGAAAACGGTTTGCTTATTTACTTTGCCTTCTCGCTCAAACTTAGTGGGAACCAGAAATATTTAAGAAGCACTCCAGCCAGAAAGCATGAGAATTACAAGCTCCATGTCTGGGGAAAGCAGGATTGGATCATGCCCCAATGCACAGTAGCACAGCTCCCGTGGGTAGAAGTGATGGCTGGCAAACAGCATCGGCTTGTTCAAAACAGTACTTTTTTATCCATCGACTTCACCATTCCAGTGCGTAGATCCACAAGCTAACCTTTATTCATTTAAAAAAGTAGTGGCTATGGAGTCCACTCTTACTCCTGGGGGCCTGGTGTGTGTGAGAGTGGCTGTGAGAGGTTGGAAGGAGATCCCCAGGCTTTTCGCCCAAGGTTCCTCTGGGAGAAAAGTTCATAGTCAAGTGAGTCACTGTCTGCCCCACCCAGGATGCTGCCGTCCATTGGGCTGTCACTTGGATAGATGCTGGTGACAGTGACAGATGAGAGACTGCCTACTAGTTGGAGGAGGAAGACAGGGACTAGAAAACGAACCTCAGGGTGATTGCTATGCACAGGCAGATCCTGCCACAAGCAAGGTGAATGGGGTGAGCAGGAAGGTCACTGGGAGGTGGTAGCATTGGCGAGGGGTCCTGATAGAGGAGAAGGAATATGTTGTTGTTATGGTTTGTTATCTGCCAACCAGTCAGGTCGGTTTGACCAGAAAATCTGGTCTTTTTTATTATTTTAAGAGTTGACCTATGTTTTCCTCTGACTCTCTTTAGGACCTAAGCAGCCCTGGTAGCATACTGGCTCACTCACTGGGCTGCTAACCACAAGTGCAGCAGTTGAAACCCACCTGCAACTCCACTGGAGAAAGACAAGGCTTTCAATTCCCTGCAAGGTTTGCAGCCTCAAGAAACCCACAACGACAGTTCTACTCTGTTCTCGGTCCTCCACCGAGTGAGAGTGAGATCTAGAATCTTCTGATGTGATCCTTTTCAGAATAGTCAGTAGTGGTAATCAGACACTACCTAGTGTTTCTGGTCTCAGGGTCACGAAGGCTAATCTTCCTCTGGCATCTAGTCCATTGGACTAGTTGTTTTCATGGGCCTTCAATTTCAACCATTCTTGATTCCTCCAGAGAGCAAGAGGCCAATAGGTGCTTACAAGTTTGTAAGACCTTAGTTGTTACTCAACAAAGTTGGATGGATAATATTGTTGTTGTAGACTGCTATTGTTGTTAGATGCCATCGAGTGGGTCCTCACACATGGTGACCCTCTGCACAACAGAACAGAACCCTGCCCAGTCCTGTGCCTTCCTCACAATTATTCCTGTGCCTGAGCCCATAGATGCAGCCTTCAGGTCCTTCCCTTCCTTAGCTGCCACTCTACTTGACCAAACATGATGTCCTTCTCCAAGGACTGGCCTCTCCGGACAACATGTCCAAAGTATGTAAGATGAAGTCTCACCATCCTTGCCCCTAAGGAGCACTTTGGCTGTATGTCTTCAAGGACGGACCAGTTTGTCCTTCTAGAATTCTATGATACTTCCAATATTCTTCTCCAGCACCACAATTCACATGTCAGTTCTTCTTCAATCTTCTTTATTCCAGGCCCAACTTTCACATGATGTGGCCTACGTTATGTCTATTGACGTCTGGGTTCTCTGAAACTGTGGTTCTGAATGTCAGACCCAGTGACGTGGTCCCTCAAGGTGTCTGGTTAAGTCTATGAAGTTTCCAAGATCATTTTTAATGTCATTATCTGCTATAAAATACTGTGATTCTCTACTGCAATGAATAATATCAAAAACACACTTTTTTACATACACTCAACCTTACCTTTCAGAAAATTCTTCACCCTTCCATTTCGGACATTGCTCTGGTTTATTCACGTTCTTCTTCTTCACGTTCTCCTATGAGAATTAAAGACATCTTTGGTCAGTAGGAGCTCCTACTGAAGTCCAAGTAGGACTTGGAGTCCAAGAGCAATTTTATGCTGGATTCTGCTTTTCTTTCGAAAGGGAAGCTATCAGGTGGTCACAGGCCTGGAATTATGATGAGATTTGGACATGACAAAGGAGTGAGCTTCCAGACTCCGCTGGCTCTGCCCCGACAGAGCCATCTCCCTTGCACAGATTGGATGTTTTCTGCAGTTTTCCTGAAGACATAGAAATAAAAAGTACAAAATATGCTTCGATTGAAAGTTGGAATTTCAGAAATTCAAAGTTGGATGGGAAAATATGATAGTAAAAAGAATTCTCTTCATTTTCCTCCTTTTGTCTGTCAACTCTGAAGGCATACTAATGGGCGCTGGGTGCTTCTCTGAGGAGCAGTAGACAATAGCCCTGGTTGAAGGTGTGCTGCAGTCTACTGCCCTGAAGATCACAGTCTTGAATCCCCCGGGGAGTGTTCCTCTATCCCATAGGGTGGCTATGCATTGGAATCCACTTGGCAGCAATAGGTTGGGTGCCCCTGTGACAGAGGACTGCCTGGGTGACACAAACCATTCACAGGCTCAGCAGCTAACGGAGATGCTCCTGCGATTCAGGAGCATCTCAGAGAAAGACTTGCGTGGCAACTTGCTTCTAAAAAAATCGGCCAGAAGGGGATAAAAAGGAGCTGCTATAAATGAGCTCAAGAAGAAAGAAAACGTTTTAGAACTGACTCTGATAGGAATTGTACTATACTTCTTGATGTCATTGCACTAGGGACTGTTATGATGTCTATAATAGCTCCCAATAAAATGATTTTTTTAATCAGCCATTGAAAACCCACTGGAGGACCGTTTTTCTCTGACACACAGGAGGTTGCCATAAGGCCTAGTCAGCTCAATGTCAACTGGTTGATCGGACCATGACTGATGTAAGCAATGCTGACATGTACATTCAAAAACAAAATCATTTATCTCCCTGCCCAGTTGTTGTCAATGGTTTTCAGAGGGGACAGAGACTGCAAAGTGTTTAAAGAACTCCCGAATCACCCATCTATTCTGAACACTTGACAATCACACCTGGAGCCCAAGGGACAAGATTTATTTGCCATTTCTCCTTAACAACTTGAAGCAGTGTTTCACTCTGTTGTATGCAGCATCTTGAGCCAACTTCATGGCACCTAAAGGCAATGCACTTTATAGCTGGAGCTACCTTAAGCCATTGTCTTTATCAGGAAGGCCATTCCCCCTCCCTGCAGAAGTCATGGCTTCAAACAAATAAAATTAAACGAAGGAAAATTAGATAAAGATGACAGCAACAACAACAAAAATTAAGAACTACACCAGGTTTGCCCATAATCCAATAATAAAAATAATACCAGCATTTTCATCAGGCAGAAAGTCTTTGATATGCAGATATTTTAGTAAGTAATAAAAATGATTGTTCTTGGAGAGAAAATTGCCCAAAAGTTTGTGGAAAAATCTCATTATCTTTACATTCCATTTTCCCATAAACCTTTTGAAGCCCCCTGCCTATGAAAGCCTGGCTTTTATCATGTTCACTATCATTTTGTTTTCTCTCTAATTTTTAAAATCAATTTGGTCACTTTGCTTTCCATTCATTGTGTGGAAGCCACAGAACCTGAGGGTTTTATTTTTCTTTCTTTTTTTTTAATCGTTTTATTGGGTGCTTTTACACAGACAGCATCACATTCCATAGTCCAATCACACCAATTGTATACAATTGTTAACACAAACAGTTTCAAAACATTTTCTTTTTCATGAACTCCTTGATTTCAACTCCCCTTTAAACCCTCCCTCCCCCACCCTACCCCCCAGGAACCAGAGGCTTGAACTCAATGGTCATTTATTTGAGAGGCCACTCACCACTTTGCAGGTGGTGAGAGCATTTTAAGTGAGGGATGATTCTCCAAAGATCCCTTGGAATCCCATCTATAGAACAGTAATTTGGATAGATTTGGATAAATGTGTTCGACTTCAAGACTTCGTTTGTAGACCTGGATCAGAGGAAACAGAGTGGTTCTTCAAGACCCATTGAATTCAAGAACCAAGAACGGATCTCTGACGCCTTTCATCAATCTTGCGAACTCCTATCTGGATAGCTCTGCTCAAAAAATAAATAAAAGCATACCTTTTTTTTCCTTTAGCAGCTGGGTTTGAGGACTGAGTTCTCTAAGTAATCACTCCTCTTCCCTGTGTGGTATTCCCCGAGATGTAGCCTGGTATTTCCTGGGGAGAGTTTGGTTTTCACTGTCTGTGCCAGAAAGATGGCAACATCGCCTAATTATTGGAAATGCACAAGTATATCTGAGGCAAGCTGGAGAGGGGATGTTTGGAGCCATTCAACAATTTCGCCTGCCATGCCCCCCGCCCAAAATCTGCGATGCCAATTATATGTCTCTTTTAGACAAATGAGTAAACCAATGATCATAGTTAGGCAGTCATTGACGATGGTCTAAGAAGGACATTCTTTAAATATGCTCAACTAAATATGAACATAACTACTGTGCCTTTAAACTTTATGTTATATCTGTTGAATACATACATTTTAATATCTTAAGCTCCCATTGAAGATTATAACATTTTTTCCCCTTTAAAGACAAACAGCCCCTGTGAGACTGGAACCATTTATGAAAGTAGACCGGGTCATCATTTTCACAGGGAACTGCTGATCGTTTTTGAACTGCTGACCCTGCAGTTAGTAGTTGCAGTAACCCAACACGTAACCACTGTTCCACCAGGGCTCCTTGTCCTCATACAAGGGGCCTTAAAAAAGTTCATGAGAAAATGGGGCTTAAAGGTAGTGGATTTTTTCCATGAACTTCCTGAAGTCCAAATGTCAACATTTCAGCTACAGATTGCCTTGTCTTGTATGTGCTGCTGTATATATGGTTGGAGCCCTGTTTCAAATCTGTGCCAATTATTCCCTGGTTTTATGGCATGTGTCCAGTGCAATAGCTGTCATATCTTAATATTGGTTTGTCTTTAAGAGAATTGAGCCATAAATTTTTCTGGAATGAGAGGCAAAGTCTTTCTGAACTAATTATTTCAGTCATGGAATAGAAGGTGACACTCTGAACATAATGCATATTATATTAACTGCAAACATTAGTAGTTAAAAGTTTAGAAAAACAATAGAGTTGTTTTAGTCTATAGATCATGTCCATCTAGTTGAATTGAAACTAGCTTTGATACAAAGTAAATAGGAACTGGGTGACAGAAGAAGAGCGATGGTGTCACCCAACCTATAGATCCGTGTGCTACTTTCCTCATTCACTGCCACTGAGCACATACTGACTCACAGTGACCCTATGGCACCGGGCAGAACTGGCCTGTGGGTTTCTGAAACTGTTTACGACATGTTAGAATGCCCAATTTTTCTCCCACAGAGAGGCTGGTGGTTTTGAACTGCCCACCTTTCAGGCCACAGCCTAATGCATAAGCTGGGTGTCACTTGGCCACCTCTTTTTCTTTATTCGCCATTTGAAATAAAGCAGACACTGTACGCAAGGGAAACAGAAAAGGATGTTCTTGTCTATGAAAACAAGGAGCTTTCTGAATTGGGGGCATTTGGTACCATAGTGGGTTTCTTTTGTTTGTTTTTTTTCCATAGTGGGTTTCTAATTGGGCTTCTAACCACAGGTCAGCAGTTAGAAGCTACCAGCCATGCCCTTGGAGAAAGATGACTAAGCACCCCACACACACACACCCCACCCCCGCTAAGAATTCCCAGTCCTGGAAACCCCAGGGGATGTTCTAATGTGTCCTGTCCTTCACTGCTATCCCATCAACTCTCACTCTGAGAGACCCTATCAGACAGAGTACAACTGCCCCTTGGGCTTTCAGCGACATTAACTCTTTACAGCAGGGATCCTCAAACTCTTAATAGGGGGCCAGTTCACTGTCCTTCAGACCCGTTGGAGGGCCGGACTATAGTTTAAAAAAAACTATGAACAAATTCCTGTGCACACTGCACATATCTTATTTTGAAGTAAAAAAATCAAACGGGGCAAAAACACCCGGTGGGCTTGATAAATGTCCTCGGTGGCCACATGTGGCCCGTGGGCCGTAGTTTGAGGACGCCTGCTTTACAGCTTCATCTTGTTTCCCTGTGGAGCAGCTGGTTGGTTCACACCACTGAATGTGTGGCTAGCAGCTCATTGCATAGCCCACTGAGCCACCAGAGCTCCCACATTCTGTCTACAGAGCTGCTATAAGTTAGAATCGACTCAATGACTATGAGTTTGTCTGTTTGAGTTTGGGATCCTGAATCCCTTTACACTTCTAGGATTCTGGCTTCTTCCTGCCCCTGTCCATAAATGGTGGTCTGGCCGTTAAGTCATGTTCTCCTGGAGATTCTCTAGATGACAAACTGTTTACTTGAAAATAGACTTTCAAAGAACAGTGGGTCAGGTAACACATTTCCTTCCGGTGGTTCTTGTGTCCACGTGACTTAGGTCCACGTTGGAGGACGCTGATACATGGAATGCACCTGCTCTCAGACCCAGTTCAAAGGGAGAGGATTCTAGGGCCATTCTTTGCAGAAGGGCCGTAAGATGGAATGCTGATGACCAGGATTCACAAGGTGGAAGAGCTAGGTGGTAGAAAGGTGGGTCACAGAGCACCAAACAGGGAGTCATAGGAAGGGAGTCTTGGTTTAAGGGTTTCAATTGTTTCATACAAAGCTACAAATCATAATTGTTTTACTTTCATAAGAGTGATTGTTCTTTATAAATATTCTATCTGAAATTGCTTAGGTTTGAAGCTTATTAATTTTTCACTTTTCAAAGAAAAAATTTCAGAGCAACAATTCCATCTAGTACAACTTTCATAGCCCAGCTGTCAAGAAAATATTATCCTTCTTTTTCTGAACAGGAACATGATCATAATAGGGAAAAAAAAAGACCAAATCCAATGCCTTTGGGTAGGTTCTGACTCATCCAACCTTATGCAGAGTTTCTGGGACTGTAAATCTTTCCAGGAGCAGGCCGCCACATCTTTCTTCCGCAAAGCTGATGGTGAACTCGAAGCTCCAACTTTGCAGTTAGCAGTCCAGTGTCTAACCAATAATGTCTCCAAGGAAGAGGAGGACAAAATCAACCTTCTCATCTCTCTTTATTTAATTTAATCTGCGCAGACATTCTCTAACAAAAGGGTTTCATTGTCCGCAGTTTTTCTATGGTTTAGTAAGATCGCACAGGTAGTAACAGATGGAGTCGGCTTTTGAAATAAGCATGTCTGTGGCCAAAGCTGACCCTGCGCCCTCTTTGTACCTATTGACAATGGCGAACCGTCCACCTTCACTTTTAAGCGCTGTAACGATGTCTTCTACAGCAGATTTGACCAAGGCAATACATCGTTTGATTTCTTGAACAAGGGTGTTTGGGAGGTAGGTGAATGGTGAGTGACTGCTCATCATAGATATGGTTTACTTGGGGGGAAACATAACAATGCACTAACACGAGGGCTGCGCAATTCTGCGCATGCGCTAATGGCCATGCGATAGTTTGCTTTGACCGGGTGAACCGGGTGGTCGATGGATTGTACAACGAAATTGTAAGGATGGCCCAGGATCAGGCAGTGTTTTGATCTGTTGTACACAGGTCACTATGACTTGAAATCGACTCCACAACATCCAGCAAAAATAACATGGCTTCCCCGGTTTGTATTGGACCCATGATCCCTTAGTACCTACTGCTGAGGAAAAGATACCTGCCTTTAGCAGACCTTTAAAAATGGACATTTTAAGTAGGGAGAATGTGCTATTTATGTAATACATGTGTATTCGGCATTTCATATCAGTATGTCCTCTGATTAGGAGACCTGGTGGCAGAGTGGGTTAATCTTGGTAGTACTAACTACGAGGTCAACAGTTCAAAACCACCTGCTTCTTGAGGGAGAAAGACGAGGCTTTCTACTCCTATAAAGAGTGACAGTCTCGGATACCCACGGGGCAGTCCCACCCTGTCCTGCAGAGTGGCTGTGAGTCAGAATAGACCCTGTGGCAGGGAGTGTTTCATCCTCTTGTTTCAAAGGAAATATCTTTTAGAACAACCAAACTCCACTTTTTCACAAGGAAGTAGTCATCTGAAGGGCAGCCCGTGTGGTCTAATTGCTGTCAAGCCAGCGATATGTGTGCATGTGGCTAGTTAAAAGCTCTCTCTCATCTTGGGAATTTTTTGTAGCTCTCACTATGTCTTTTGTCACAAATTGCTTGCAGAGCTACCCCAAAAAGAGTGATTCAAAAATAATGTGTGTTGTGGTGGTTTGCTTTTTTTTTTTTTTAATACTGACAATATGAAAACCAAAAGGCCTGCCAGTCTCGAGTGTAAATAAAACTTGGCGTTTCATTTTGTGTGATTGCAGCTCTCATTTCAAAGCAATAATAACTGGATACAAAAGCAAGATCCTCCCCAAGAGCCTAGAGTGCTGCCGGCTCTCTGACAGCAAGTGCTATAACATCGACATTGAATAAATTGCCATTTGAGTCCCCATCCGCCTCAAATATCAATCTGGGAAAAAGTCATGTTCATTAAAAGATCAGTCTCCCGGGTTTCTGGACCTAGCACAATTCTCTTGCTTGAGAGAAGAAAGGAGACTTTATTTTGTTTCTCTTTGAAAGCTCTGTTCATCCGCATGTTGGTAGCATTGAATTAAGGAACCCGCTTCGATCCTGCTTGGCCAGATGGCTGCATTATTAGAAGCTGCTAAAAGAAGGAATTGGCTTCCTTGGAGAACAAAGTATGTACTTGCTCATATTCACAAATCAAACGCCCAGAATTTGAGGCACTTTGACAGCATGTTTCTGGTAATGTTTTGCTACTGCATCTCTTAAGAATGATTTCGTGGAGAGGGTTTAGCTGAACTCCAGAGAGCTGGGCGGGGGGAACAGCAGAGGAGATCCATGATCTAGTCATCTCCGAATCATGGCCATGCCTGGTGCAACCGAGCAAAACACCCATGCCATCTTCAGCACTGCTGGCTTGCTCAAACCTACTGCCATAATCACTGTGTTTTCCATGCCATCCACCGTGCAGGGTTCATCTGCCAACACCTTATCAGACCCTGTTCTATTGTAACAGCGAGTATTTTTAATTGGTTGATATCTAGAAGTATAATGCCAGGCCTTCCTTATTTATCTATCTTAATCCGGAACCTCTACTGAAACTTGTCCACTGTGGTATGTGGAATACAGGCGTTACAGCCCCCAACATCGTAGCAACATGCAAGCCACCCCAATATGACAAAATGACAGAGCAGTAGTGGATTTGTCCGTATTGAATACACAATACAACGGTGTTTCAGACTTTCTTCTGAAGAGTGGGTGCCCTGGTGGCACTGTGTTTACATGTTGGGCTGCTAACCACAAGGTCAGCTCTCCAGCTTGCCAGTTAATTTGTGGGAGAAAGATGAGGCTCTCTGCTCCCATAAGATTACGGTCTTAGAAACCCACAGGGGCGGTCTGACCCCCTCCAATAGGGTCACTATGAGTTGGCATTCACTTGATGGCCGTGAGTGATCTCAAGAGCCCAAGATGTGGACAAAAATCAATACATGACAAAGTAAAATGACCCACTTGTAATATGAGTTTTATACTGACCACCATACTGTGTTCTTTTTCAGCTCTCAATTTAAAACACGAATGGGATTTTTGTTTCTGATTTTAGATCTGTAATACTGCACTACAAATATAAAGATTTAGCATCTTGGAAACTCAACAGAATAGTCCTACTCTGTTCAGTTCTCTCACAAAATTTGATAAAGATTCCAAAACCCATTGTTAAGTTACTTTATTTTTCTTACTTCTTGCTTAGGTTTTCATTCTAGCCCACATGATGAGCAAGCTTAAGCTCTTGACTACTGTCAGTTGACTGGGGATTTGAACCCACTCAGAGGTGCCTCTGAAGGAAGGCCTGGTGATCTTGAAAACCGTGATGAGTAGTTCTCTTCTGCACCTCAGGAGACAGCAACTATCAACAACAAAATTAGCCGCTTCCTCCGACTCAAATCTCTCTCGTTTGCCATGAGTTGATGCCAACTCAGTGACCCTGTAGGACAAGGGAGAACTTCCCCAGTGAATTGTAAAGATTGTAACTCTTTACGGGAATAGAAAGCCAAGTCTTTCTCCCATGGAGTCACTGGTGGTTTCAAACTCCCGACCTTGCAGTTAGCAGCCCAACATGTAACCGCTACGCGCCCTAACCCTTCACAAAAATGTGCTTTCTGTCAATAGCTGAAGAAATGCCACAGCAAATTTTTATGTTTCAAGTTTCCTTTCATTGTGAGAAGGGATGGTAAGTAACAAATAATTGAGATGATTGGCTAACCTGTAGTGTTACAGAGATAAGAAAAATATAGCCTGTTGCCAGTGGGCCTTCAAATGTCTACTATGTATACGGGTTGCTGGATAATGTTGTGTTAGACACTGTAGACACGGAAATCATAAAGTGGCATTATTTCCCCAAGTGATACTTACTTCTACTATGATCTTTATTTTAGAATTGCGAGAGTGACTGTAGGTCAACATTGGGGCGTAGACCCAAAAATTAACTTTGTGAAGCAAGCGAGGAAAGACGTTAGGTTCTCCTCTCTGTGGTCATGTGGCCTTTCCATGTGGGTGGCCATCTGTAGAGAATCTAACAAGAGCATCCGCAGACACCAAACAGAGTCTGTTTGATCTGAAGAGAAAGGTGTTTCCGTTCCAAGGAAAACATGAACATGTGTTACATGGTCCTGTGACCAATTCATGGCTCTCAACCTTTCCTATTAATTTCATTTTCATTGTGGTGAAATATATACAACAAAACATTTGCCATTACAATCGCTCTTATACATGCGAGTCATTGCCATCCATTGTATTCACTGTATTGTGCATGGATCATCACCCCGAGCTGTTTCCACCTTTTTTCCATCATCCGTAATTAAGTGATGCTGGAACAGGTAGTATTTCATTCTGTTGGACATCGGGTCAATTAGAGTTGGAACTCATTCAACAACATCTAACAACAACAAACTGTGCAATTTCAGAAGTATCGCCCACAAGAAACACACACACACACACACACACATGTGCACACGCACCATCTTTTCCTCCTCCCTCTTGCCACAGATAGTCACCAATGGACTGGTCTCTGTGAATTTGCCTCTTCTGGATAATTCCTGTGAAGTGGGCTCATTCAGTATTTCACCTTTTGTGTCTGACTTTTTTATATCTGGCATTCCACTCAAAGTCTGGTTGGAAGCAACAGTGTCATGTTGGTAACTAGACGCTGAGATGTGAAGGTGTGAGACGAGAGATGGCATCCCCAGGTAAGTATGTTCTACTTTTCCCAGGGCCAGAAATATGTAGATCTGGGAGAGGAAGCGAGATCTAAGGGTCAGAAGCTGGTCTGGGACAAATACTTCCAGTCATCAGATGTGTGAATGCAGGAATGCCTCCTCACTGATGCTCAGTCACACAGAGGTTCTCTCTTGGGGGAAGTGTATCTGAATAATGCAATATTGAAAACTATGAATATGTCATGTATTTTTCCTCTTTTGCTAAATTCATGTACTTGTAAGTCCACAGATCTGTAACGGCACCATAAGCAATGAGTAAACCACATGAAATCTTACTCTAAAATATGATACAGCAGTTTTCACCATATTTTACCACTGCCAAAATATATGCTATAATCAGTGAAAATTTATGAATTTTAAAAAATTTACAGACAGATTGAAGAAAGAGTGAACTATCTTGGTGTAAATTGTCTATTAAAAACATACTACCAAAGGGTTATCATGTGATCTGCCAGAGAATATTAACCATAACTGTAAGGGAGTGTAGCATGGAGGCATATTGAACACTTGGCTTGGTAAACATTTTTCTGAAAGGGTCATGTTGTATTTGTCACATGCCTTAAATCTGAGATTTGTTTCACTCTCTTCTCTTCCTGGGAATAAATGTTCATGTTCAAGTTTAATTTCAAGTTTTTAATTCTGTTACTCATTTTCTTAGAGAACCCAAAACAAAAAACAACACCTCACTGCCATTGAGTAGATTCTGACTCATAGTGACCCGGCAAGACAGGGTAGAGCTGTGGGTTTCTAAATCTGTAACTCTTTATGGAAGTAGAAAGCCCAATTTTTCTCCTTCTCATAGAGAAGATCTCCAAAAACTGTATTCATATGAGGTCCTATAATACTTGGATTGAGCTTCTCATACATTCAAGATAAGAATAGATATCCACGCTGAGCACAAAAGGACAGAGTTGTTTACTCCCTCGCTTTGGGTCTCTTCTGCATCCAGCTGGCAAGTGCAGAAGGCTGCCTCAAAATGCAAGAGCTTTACATTCAGTCCAATGGGAAAGACATGTGCCTTTATCCTCTGAGAACTAAGGATGGTAGAGGAAGGAAGATTGATCATGCCTGCCTTTCTTTGGTCTCGCTATCTTGTCCTCTCTCATGGTGGTAGATCGAGAAGAGCCCCGTGGTTCCAGCGGGAAGATAATGCACCTTTCTTGGAGGTGCATGGCAACCCATTTCATCAGCTCCATAACTGAGTTCTAATGGATTTTGAGCCAGGTTTCCAGGGGCATAATTTCGACGTGGTGTTAGATACCGAGTTGCTGCCACCACCATCTGAATCGTGCCAAACTCTTCTAACTCATGACACTGCCTGCAGAGCTATTGGGCCCCATGTTCAATAACTGTGAAGGTCAAAATCCCTGATTCCTTCCTGTGTATCCATCTTACTAACCCAAAGAGGAGCGCCTCCAAGGCAGGGGTGGCTTATCTTTGTTCGTCCCATCAAGATAATCTTATCAGATAAGATTGCTGGTTGTATGGGACTGACGGGGCTGATGACTCCTATCCCTCCTTTGTACACTGACTCTAAGACAAGCTGGTGGCATAATGGGTTACCCCTGGGGTTTCTGACTGCAAGGTCAACAGTTTGAACCCAGCAGCCTACCCCACAGGAGAAAAATGAGTCTGTCTCCGCCTGTAACGATTTGCAGCCCCAGAAACCACAGTGAACAATGCTACTCTGACTTGTTGATAGTTGATTGGCTAGTACAAGTTATTATTATTTTGGTGGAACTGAAAGGAAGAGGCATTCATGGGGTCAGCGAAGGACAACAAGGACAGAATGTTGGAAGTCTACTTAGAAGCCCAAGGAGAAAACCGACTGAGTCTGCTCCAAAAAGACGACATAAATTGTGTACCTCCTCACTGTCGTGTGGTCAGCTCCAATCACAGAGATCCTGTATGAGGTTTCTGAGACTGTAAATCTTTATGGGAACAGAGAACCTCATCTTTCTCCCACAGAGTACCTGGTGGTTTTGAACCGCTGACCTTGCGAGCAACAGCCCAGTGTTTATCCCACAGCGCCACCAGAACTCCTTCATAAACCATGGAGGACACTCAAATCATTCGCACCAACCCATTTCTTTGTTCATATGAAAGGACTGTCTGGTATTTCACTCAAGTATGTTTTCCATCTTTTCCCTGTCTACTATGAAAACAGCTGGCCACTATTTCACTCACCTATGTACCCTTCTTTTTGCCAGGTCTGCTTTGTGAACCTGGATGTGAACAAGAAGGAATGCAGCATGGAGCATCTGCAACAGGTACGTATGGGATTTGAGGTCCCTTGGAACTTGATACAAAGGATGTCTGCACAGATGGAGGGTTTGATATGATTTCATCGTAAACCCTACTCATTTTTCAGAAGACTCTTTCATTAGATGGTTTCATTAGATAGGTTCATCACAGCCCATTAATTCCCTTGGCTCTTTTTGTCCTGACACGTCTTATAGTGTGCACTTCATTGGTGGGACTTATAGACAGGGCTCCTCCCTAAGCACCTGCTTCTTCCTACCCACCAGCTCAGTAAAGTGTTGTTTTGTTTGGTGTGTGTTTTTCTGATCTCCCAGTATTCCAATGCCCTGTCTGAGATGCCCTTTCCAAAATCTATTTGGCGGTGGCCAACCCTTCCCTCTGGCCCTCAGGTTTGCTGTTCCCTACAATTTTAGTCAAATGCCTCTTAACTCAGCCCGGATTACCTGTCCTTTGCTCACCTCATCCTCTGACAATTAAGTGGTTCAGCAATAGACTTCTCACATTCCAAGTGGGAGACCCAAGTTCAATTCCAAGCCAATTCGCCCCAAGCACTAATAGCACACATCTGTCAGTAGAGGTTTTCGAGTAGCTATGATACTAATAGGTTACAGCACAGCTTCTAGATTAAGGGAGACTATGAGGTGGGTGAAAGTCCAGTGATCTATTTCAGAAAAATAAGCCAATACAATACCTGAGAATCACAATGGCCCATTCCATTGTTCATGGAGTCACCATGAATCGCGTCCACTTCACAACAGTTAGCAACAGCAGTTAAACGTGTGCAGCCCATTCAAGGTTGTGATGAAAATCCTTTACAACCTATAAGAACTTGAAGACCCCAAAAGCTCTTGTGTAGCCAGCCATCTAATATGCAACTATTGGTCTAGCCCTATTCAGAGGAAAGATGAGTAAAGAAAACAAAGACACAGAGAAACAATTAGCCCAGTAGACTAATAAATAGACCACTTCACTCCATTCCAGCCTCCACGATCCTGTTGGTTTTGAGACCTGAAGAACTAGATGGTGCCCAGCTCTGGAAGGGATCACATTTGTAGGTCCTAGGTAGACTGGGAAAAAACAGAGAAGGAAAAATCAAACTCATAAATGACCAGGCTTACTGGTTGGATAGAGACTAGAGGAACCACTGAGTTTATGACTGTTAGTCACCCTTCATTTCAAACTCACCCATAGGCCTTAATTTTCATCAAAACAAGAGACAGGTCTGTAAAGGGAACAGAGACAGTAGAGAGTTACACACACCTTAGGATAATCAATAATTTGAGATAGAAAGGACAGCATGTTTCCAAGGACAAAGTGCAGATAGGTTAGGAAAGAAGGAAGAATGGAAACAGGAAACAGAAAAGAAGGAGGGAGGGGTGATCAGTGATGTTACATAGTGAGGATTGCGATCAAGGACAGGAAACAAATGTGTTTGAATTGTTTAATGGAAACTGGTCTGCTCCGTAAACCTTGACCCAGTTCACAAGAGAAGGACTTGTTTGTTTTTACTTTAAAACTTAATTTAAAAGAAAAAAAGAATTTGCAGACCCACCCAGTCCTTTGAAACAAGAACACGTGACACAGTGAGAAGAATTATTGTTGTTAAGAGGATGGTTCCGACTCATAGCTGTTCTATGTTCAACAGAATGAAGCACTGCTCAGCCCCATGGCACCCCATAACAGTTCTTATGTTGGAGCCCATGGTGGCAGACACTACATTAATCCCTCTTGTCAACGGGCTCCCTCTTTTCACGACCCCTCTCATTCACCAAGCATGATGTCCTTTTCCAGGAACTGGTCTTTCTGGCTAGCGTGTTTAGGGTACATGAGACAAAGTCTCACCATCCATGCTACTAAGGAGCATTCTGGCTGCACTTGCTGTGATGATAAGATTGCACTTTTAGGTCCAAAGTTGAAAATAGCTTGATGTCACCGTTGGGTGTAACATTGCTCGAAGCATAACATACACACCAGGAGCGGTGTAATTATCTCAGGATGTAAGTCTAAAAGGGCTCTATTACTCCTGTAACCATTTCCCGTTACAATAGTGCACCTGAAACTTCTCAAACTCAGTTGTCCACAGAGATTACCCATTCTAGATTTCCAACCTCCCTCCTAATACTATTCATCCATTTCATTTGATGAAATCGTGGCTCAGAGATCATTGAAGTGAGAGCAAGAGGCACTTGAGCAAGTTGGAATCTTGGAAACTATGTTTATAAAGGGATTTAAAGCAGCCTCCTACTATGGTTAATAGGAGACATTTTGTCACTGTTTGAGCTACATAAGCCTGGGTAAGTTTCTAATTTTCTCTGGGCCTCGGGCTGCTTATATGTTAAATAAAGATAATCATGGTGCCTGATCCATACAGGGTTTTTTGGGGATTATAAGTAATAAGATGTGACAGATGTACAGTCATTAACATCGTGCTTAACAAAAAGAGAAAATGTTGGTCGTTATTTCATTATCATTAGCTTTATTTCAACAGATGATTATTTAATTACCATCTTATTAGAGATACCAAAAAATAAATTTCTCCCAAATGACTACTTATACATTTTTTAACTGCAGAAAGTCATTTTCAACAGTCTTATTGGCATACACTTCACATATACAAATCAGTAGTTAAGTCATATTAAGAAGAGTTGTACAATCATCACCACAATCAATTTCAAAACATTTTCTTCCTTCTAGTACTCGGTGCTCTTAGCGCTTCATTGCCCCCGAACCTCTCCTGCCACACCTCCAAGAAACCATTAATTCAGTGACTGTCTCCATAGATTTACCTGTCCTGGATTTCAGATAGAGAAAAAAGTAACTCCTTAAAAAAACCTAACAACAATGCTCTTGATAATTCTTGTTAAATGTTTGCATTGAAAGATGCAAACAACAGTCTAGCTCAACCGGTAATGTTTGCCCTGAGTTCTGTGCTATGTTAAAGAATTATCCCTACAAAATCCAATTGACCACAGCAACCCTAACACACAGAGGGGAAGTTCAGGGCACAGGGAATCTAGGTGAATGGTGGCACGACAATATGGATAGAAAGAGTGGAAATGGTGACACAATGGTGACACGGTAGCCAAGGTTCCTGTATGAGTGTATATTTGGTTATGTATATTTCCATAAAAAATGGGTTTTTTTGGGAAAAAAGAAGAAGCAAAAATATTTGGAGGTAGTCTTTTGAAAGTGAAATGGAACCATCTACACTAATAACGATTCTTGCCCTATAGAAATTGGTCAACGTTTCACCAGATCTCCCAAAATTCATCAGCTCCATGAATGTCCAACAGCCAAAAGAAAATGAGATCGTCCTACTCAGTGGCTTAACATCTGGAAATCTCCAAACAGACTTTGAAGTTTCACAGGTAAGAAATAGAAACTGCTCATAGGCTGCTCATAACAAGTGCGTGTGTTTCCTGGAGATAACGCTCAACTCATATCAGCATGAGCCTGGAGCAAAGGCTATATTAAAGCGTTCTTAGCATAAGAATCAAAGATTTATTTGTATGGTAGCCTAGTCTTCATTTGCATTTCTTCTAAGTATCACCACTCAGTGTTGATATAGCTTCCTTTATGTCAATTTGTAACATTCACCTTCTCAAGTCTACGGTACTAAGTTGAACTAGAGAGCAAGAGCCCTAGGTAAGGGATAATTCACTTGATTTTCTACTAATTTGGTAGACATTCAAAAATAGAATCATCTTCTGTTCCAGGAACAATACCAGAATTTCAGTCTCTACCATGTGGTCCAAGAATCCCATAAGTTCATATTTCTGGATGATATTGTGAGGTGCCTTCAAGTAAATTTCCACTCATTGTGACCCCATATGAGAGTAGAATTGTTATAGAGGGTTTTCTAGGCAATAGACCTTATAGGAGCAGATCACCAGGTATTTCTCCCATAGAATTTCTGGGTGCGTTCGAACTACCAACTTTTTGTTTATAGTCATGTGGTTAACCATGGTGCCCCAGGGCTCTGTTATTTATCCTGATGGGATACTAAACCAGCGAAGCAAATAGACCCAGGATGACAGGCTCAAAGATAGAAAGGGGGTTCCTGGACCCAAAAGAGTAAAAGTCACCCTGAAAACAACATGTTGTTGATGATGTCAGACACCCTTGGATCAGCTCCAGCAACAGAACACAGTATTGCCCAGTCCGTCCCACAATGCAGCCATGGTGTCAATCCATCTCCTTAAGGGTCTTCCTCTTTTTCATTGCCCCTCTGCTTTGCCAGCACAACATCCTTTTCCAGGGACTGACCTCTTCTGATACCATGGCTGAAGTACACGAGCTGAAGTCTCCCGATCCTTGTTTCTAAAGAACATACTGATATTCATCATCAACAACACGATTCAATTGTTTCGACTTTGCTGTGGCATTCCTTATTCATTGTCCAGCTTTCTTATTTCAGACTGAAAATACCATGGCTTGGGTCAGGGACCCCTTAGTCTTCAAAGTGACATCTTTGATCCTTAATACCTTAAAGATATGGTGGGCAGCAAATGTGCCCAGTGCCATACATCATTTGAATATGCATAGTACAGAATATGCATTACATATTCTGACTGCTGCCTCCATGAGTGTTGATTGTAGATCTGAGTAAGATAAAGCCCAGGCAACGTCAACCTCTTCTCTTTATCAGGATGCTGCCCATTGAGCTAGTTATGAGGATTTTTTCCCTTTTAATATATTATAAATTATTTTATTGGGGGCTTGTACCATTCTTATCACAATCCATATTATACATCTGGATTGATATAGTTTATTATGCCAGTCTGGCTGATAAATACAAGTAGGATTAACTGAAGGGCGGAGAGATAATGGCTCAGTGAGCCTCATCTTTCTTGTCTCTTGCTCTTTGATCATCGGACCAGTGTGCGGCTGCCTTGCTTGTTCTGTGCCTCAATTTATAGGCTACAGTACCTGTGGGTTGCCTAGCCTGTGGACTGTGTCGCTGTAAGTTGAGGTCCCTTTAAGACATCTCTGGAGCTGGGGACTGGCAGTTGGGACTGGTGGTTTGTTGACAGTTGGTGATCTGCTTTGTGATTGGCTGCTGTGCTGAGATAGCATCGCTCTCTCTGTAAATAGAGGGCGATCTGGCAGCAGAGAGATAAGGACTGCTAGTTTCTCACAACTCTGAGCCATTTGTAGTGCTTATAATTTAACTGTTCATTTCTTATATTTATCTGTATATAATTTAACAGTTCATTTCTTGTTATATATCTAATTATCTTTATAAATAAATATATTTAATTATCAGCAATTTGGTTTTATCTCTCTAGAGAACCCTGTCTAACACAACATCCATCGTGTCAAGCACATTTGTACATTTGTTGCCATCATCATTCTCAAAACATTTGCTTTCTACTTGAGCCCTTAATATCAGCTCCTCATTTTCCCCCTCCCTCCCCACTCCCCCCTCCCTCATGAAGCCTTCATAATTCATAAATTGTTATTATTTTGTCATATCTTACACTGTCCGACGTCTTCCTTCACCCACTTTTCTGTTGTTCATCCCCCAGGAAGGAGGTTATATGTAGATTCTTGTAATTGGTTCACTCTTTCTCCCCCACCTTCCCTCCACCTTCCCGGTATCACCAGAGGATTTTTGTTTTGTGTTGAGCTGTAACAATAGTAATAATTGCAAAGGATCTAGCTGACTCTTATTATCTTTAATGTACTAATACTCATTGCCATCAGGTAAATTATTATGATAATAAGTATTTGAAGAAAAATGGGTAACTTCACTTAATTCGGTTCCAAGAATAATATAGGAAAGATTTTTAAGATATACTAAAGGTATACACTTTTCAAAAGTAGGTACATTAACAATGATACACAAGGCAGTTGCAGATTAAAATGATGAGCATCTATGTTCCTCTATTGTTCTTTTAGTTTTGCTGTTGAATCTTAAAATCTTTTGTTCTTCAATCCATCAAACACCTCAAAATCCTAGAGGGAGCTCCACCATTTCTTGGTCTATGCCAGCTCCTTCGTGAAAATCTACATACAGGCTGTTATGGTTTGCTAATGGAGACCAGGGTGATTCCTCCCATCATTCTAAAAGCACATGCCTTTAGATAGAAGGGTTGGGTTCTGCTGGAAAAGCAAACTAAATAAAGGCTCAAAGTGCCTACTCGTTATATTAGGCCAAACTATGATGAGCAGAAATAATATTGAAACCTGAGTTTTAAAAGCCTTCCTGGGCCAGACTGCTGTGTCCTCTGGTACTACTACCTGGCATTGAGTTCCGGCCTCACTTGTAAAAGCTTGTGCTGCATATAGGATGGAACACTTGGGGTCTCCGTGAGTTGAAGTCCACTTGACAACTGGCTTGGTTGGTCTGGTTTAGGACGAGAGACGTAGACATGAGCTATAAACCTCCAAATGCAGCAGCACACATAGAAATAAATGCTCCTGGGCCTTGTCCCGCTGCACTAAGATAGAGACAAGCATCCTCCCCTGTCCTGGTGCATCCTGTGCATCCATGCACATCTGGTGACAGTTTTAACCAATGAATCAAGAATTCCACTGTTCATAGTAACTTGAAGCTCGCTAGCCAAAAAACGCAACATAAAGGAAGAAAATATATTTCGTAATTGATATCAATGGATCTGGATCTTTCTGATCGTAAGTTGGCCAGTCTAGACAGCTGAGATACGAATGATCTTTATTTGATAGCTTAGATCTTGAGAATGGGGTAGTAGTCCCTGAGTGCCACAAATGGTTAGCATGCTTGACTAGTACTCAGATGGCTAAATGGTCAAGTCCACTCAGTGGTGCTTCAGAAGAAAGCCTGATAATTTTTTAATGACTTCTGAAAAAAAGTGCTGGGAAGAGCCAGCTCTTCCCTGACACACACAGGATCTCCATGCGTCAGAGTGAACTGGCAGCAGCTAGTATTTATTTAAGGAGCTCTGATGGCACTGTGCTTTATGCATCAGGCTGCTAACTGCAAAGTCAGCAGTTCGATCTCATCAGCTGCCCCTTGAGTGAAAACTGAGGCTTTCTATTCCTGTAAAGAGTTACTCCCTCAGAAACCCCATATGTGGTTTCCACAGGCAGAATCCGCCAATCAGCTTGGTGATAATAGGTGATGGAAGTCGTTTTTTGAGAATGAGATCCAACCGGCAAAAAGTCCTTGGTTAGAAAATCAACGTTTTTCGTGAAGAAAAAATGAAATGAGACAGAGCAAACCTCCTCAGTGAATGTATGTGCATTCCGTAGATGTACACTCCATAGATGTACACACACATCCACGCCTTCAGGAACAAAAACTAAAACTACAAGTTACAGCTAGTCAGTCAATTCCTATTCACAGGGACTCTAACCGGCAAGCTAGCTAGCACCACCTCCAGGTAACTTCAACCACGGACATCCACTACCCTCGAGTCAAATCCCAACTCCTAACAGACCTGTAGGCCAGGGAAGTACTGTCCCTGTGGGTTTCCAAGACTGCACATCTTTGCGGGAGTAGAAAGCCTCATCTTTCAGCTGATGGTTTCAAACTGCTGATCTTCAGACTAGTAGTGCGATGTATCAAGCATGGTTCAAATAATCCTCTTTATAAAGTGAGCAGCTCGACATGAAATAATTCCCCTGAGCATTTCAAACAGCATTTTAAGATAAATTTGCTTAACTCCCTCTAATGCATTAAGTCCTGTTTTACTTTAAAAATCTCCCTTTTCCAAATCAAGTTAGCATATTGTTCTTCCCAAAGAAGTAAAAACCCCAAAGCCATGCACACTTCTGGTTATTAGCAATCTGTACACTAGCAAGTAGACATCTTTTCTTATTATTTTAGTGACAAGTGTTATGAATAGTGAAAAACAAAGACAAGGGGTGGTTTTTATTTCCACAAACCTGAGCATCAATCTTAGTAGATCTGTCTGCGACCCCAACCAGTGATCTGAGCCTCTCTCTTACGGCTCTCCCCTGAAGCAGTCTTCCAATGATAGTTCATTTCTCACTGATTTCTTCTACTTCATATTCCCCTCATCCTTCAAATGAGCAAAACAAATTATAAAGGCCTACTGTAGTTGATACAATGCTTGATACACATCTGAAGTATGGGCAGAGGTTGCATTGAAACCGAGATGGAGAAAGATGTTGATCAGAGAGGCTGGAACTGAATTTAATCAAGAGAGGAAAACAAGAACATCTGATAGGACGATTTCATTTTCCCTTCCGTCAAATTTTCTCCTAGGTACCCTGTGTTCCCAAACATCATTTGAATTTTTCTTTTCCAAGTGGTTCATCCACATAAGCCCAGAAGACATCTCCACAAAAGTAGAGATTGAGACGAAGAAAGCTCAGAATAAACATCTGAGGTCGTCTTTCAACAAGTGCCCTCTTTTCTCTCCACTTCTATCTAGTGTCCTTGGCTGCCAGACATCTGCTTGGTCCAGTGTGCCCGAGGGAACAGATCAAACAGTACCAATTGCATCATCTTCGAGATCAACAAGTTTCTGATCGGCCTGGAGCTGGTGCGAGAGAGGCAGCTCCAGGTGGAAGCAAGCACCTTGAAACTGGAGGACGACACCAACTGTTCCTTGTCCTCCATTGAGGAGGACTTCCTCACCGCGGCCGAGCACCTAGAGGAGGAGACCGAGCTGGAAGAACATAGGAACGGTGAGAACTTGCCATTAGTCACTGTGTGAAACACCTGGGTGAAGGTGGCAGGGCCTTCCAGGCCATGTGAGTTTGGCGGATGCGTCCCAGTCTTCACTTCTGCATTTAGGGAGGGAAGGAGAGGGTGAGAGGAGGCGAGGGACGATGTTGACTTATGCATGTTATAGACTTCATGGTTGATGCCTTGACTCCCCAGAGGTGCCTGAGGGATGCTGAAAGACATGGGTGTGCTTTAAAGGGAGACCCTCCTGCCTGAGGAGGGCATGTCATTGGAGGCATCCTTAAAAACTCTCACTGCCATCAAATTAATTACAACTCATAGCAACCTATAGGTCAGGATAGAACTCGCCATGTAGGGTTACATGATTGTAACTCTTTACGGGAATAGAAAGCCTAGTCGTTCTCTTACTCCAGGTGGTAGTTTCAAACTGCTGACCTTTGAGTTAACAGCCTAACTTGTAATCATTATGTCACCAGGGCTCCTCATCACCTAAGACCTCTGTAAGACCTCTATAAAACCACACGCTGGCTTAAAGCTGACTACGAGACAGCATGGCAGTGAGTTTGGACTGAGCTCAATTTGAATCCCAGCTCAGCCTGGGTAACTTGGAGTCAATTCTTTCATTGTTCTGAGACCTCTCTCATTATATGCATTTGGGGAGTTTCAGTCTGCCTACAAGAAAGTGGTTGTTGGGAGAGGAGAGGACATAAGCCAAGGACAAACAACTCACAGCCATTGAGTAGATGCTGACTCCTTCAGGACCGGGAAAAACTGCCCTATGGCTTTCTAAGACTGTAACTCTTTACGTGGTAGAAAACCCCATCGTTCGCCCGCAGAGTGGCTGGTGGTTTCAAACTGCTGACCTTGCAGATCGCAGTCCATCGGGTAACCATTGCACCACCAGGGCTCCCGAGAAAGTACTTTAAAAATAAACCAAATGTTTCAAAACAAATGACAGTGTTGTCATCGAGCAACCCCACATGTATCAGATAGAGCCTTGCTCCGTGAGACCCTCAACGGCTGAGAGTTTTGAAGAAAATCACCTGGTCTTTCTTCCGACGTGCTTCTGGGTGGGCTTGAGCCTACAACCCTTCCATCAGTAGCCTAGCACATTAACCATTTGTACCACCCAGGGACTCCAGAAAATGCTTAAAACAAAACAAACCCACTGTTACCGCATCAATTCCGTTGACTCATAGGTATCCTCAAAGATAGACTAGAATGTCTCCGTATGTTCTCTAAGACTGTAATCTTTATGAAGGCAAACTGCCTCACTTTCCGCCTTACAGAGCAGTTGGTGGTTTCAAATCACTGACCTCTTAGTTAGGAGCCAAATGCCTAGCCCGCTGAACCACCTAGGTTCTTCTTAGCACTCATGTGTCCAACTTTTTGCACTATCTCTAACTGAACCATATTTGAGCCAATCATGGCATCCAGGGCATCAAACAAGCAAACAATGTGAGACTGGGCAGTGTTTCGTTGTGTGTGCACAGGGTGGCTAGACTTGACACGGACTCAAAAGCACCTAACCCCAGCAATAATAACAGCAGCAAACTGTGAATTTTCCCTCTCTACTCTCCACCATAGAAGGGACATCCCCTCCCCACCCCTGCCCCTCGCACACCCATTGTCACTGTCCTTAGGGCAGGTCCTCTACATACTTCAAAGCCAATTTGTCAGCAGTCCTATTACTGAGGTCATCCTGAACGTCCTCCCTCCTCCCTCTGTAGCCCCTGGGGAACCCGCAGATGCAGTTATTCTGCACTGACTCCCACTTGAGTTCTGGCACCCACCACTCCGCTTGCAAGTCCTCTCCTTTCCCACACTATCCCTTACATTTGTGTCCTACATTTGAAGCCATTGAGTTTGGTGGTGTGTTAGGCCGGGCTGACTACCAAAACAAATCCAGGAGCACTCATCTGTATAAGAAAGAGCTTTATATCAAGATGTAATTATCTATCAAACAAATATTCCAGTCCAGTCCAGATCAAGACTATAAGTCCGATGCTAGTCCATAAGTCCTTCCTCAGACTCATGCAGTCACATGCAATGATGCAGAATGCAGGAAGATCACAGGCTGGTAGGTGCAAAGTCGTGTGGATCCAATGACAGTGGACTCATCTCCACGGCAGCAACCAGGGTCCGCCCGCAGGAAGGTGAAAGCAGAGAGATAGTGGGAGGTTCCCAGGACCCTCCTTTTGAGAAAGCCACACCCACAAGAAGTCGTTATGAGGTGGTGAACTGATTGACAGGCTGGACTCCACCCCTACACTGTTACTTTTCTTCTGGTTGACAAGTGTAGTTATGTAACTACCACAGGTGGCATTCCACAGTGAAACTCAGACACTTATTTCAGATTCGTTTTTCTTAAGGAAACTTTCAATACACCATGTTGAGGTGGGAGGGGGGTGGGGGGAGGAAAAAATGGCTAATACTTTAAGGCAGTGGTTCTCAACCTTCCTAATGCCAGGACCCTTTAAAATAGTTCTTTATGTGGTGGTGACCACCCCCACCACCATAAAATGATTTTCATTGCTACGTCATAACTGTAATTTTGCTACTCTTATGAATGGGGCGACCCCTGTGAAAGGGTAGTTTGACTCCCAAAGGGGTCACGACCCACCGGCTGAGAACCTCTACCTTAAGGCATTTTGAACACCATTGCTATGGTGGGCCCATGGCACCTGCTATCCTGAAACTCACAGTGGGTCTCATTTTCTCTTCCCTAGGTTTTGAAAACATAAATGCCTCCATTAGCATTCTGGAAAGTAATAGGCCAAAGGAGGCCCCCCAGGAAGATTGGAATGGCAACAAGGAAAAGCTCTTGCATGCTTTAGAAGACACCTACCTTAGCAAGTACCACACACCATGGATTAAGCCAGAAGGAGGTCAAGGAAAAGTCGCTGGAGAAACCGAGGTGAGCCACCTGGATGCCTCAACCAAGCCATCACAATGGAAAAGTGGAGCGGTGGGTGCAGTGAGCCCAGCCACCCATGATCACAGTTCAGAAAAGGTGAAAGGTCAAGTGGAAAGGTGGCAGGCGCGCCATCCTCCAGACGAGACTTGTTTCTCCAGGTTAGTTAAGGAAGAGGTATCCCCTGCCTGTGGTCCCGACACTGAACGTGGCAGCAGCTTAGAGCCAGCAGCCCCTGGAAGCAGAAGAAAATCTCTATCTCCCATCCAGGATGAAGAGGCTACAACTGGGGAGTATGCGACGAATTTGGCAGAATCGGTGCTACAAGATGCATTTATTAGGTTGTCTCAATCTCAGCCAGCCCTGCCCCAAGAGTCTGCACCCTGTATTTCTGCAGGAGGCACAAAGCTTCCCAGTGGCTGTCCCACGGAACACACAGGGGTCCCTCCGTCGTGGAATGAGCTCCCCCAAATCGTCATAGTCCAGAGTCCGGATGGCAGTGATGCTGCTGCTGAGCAAGGTATCTGCTTGGGGCCCGAGTTGGAAGTCTCTGCTGAAACCCCGAGCATCCTCTCTGGAGAGAACCCGAGCCAGTACTCACAGAATGCCCTAGAAGTCGTGTTGGCTTGTGCAGCCACTGTCATTGGCACCATCTCCAGCCCGCAGGCCACAGAAAGACTCCAAAAGGAACAAGAATCCCTGGTCTTGAGCAGTTCCCTGGGAGGCAGCGAAGCCCTGAACACTCACGCCCCCCGAGTCCTACAAGAACCCCCTGGCGGGGAGTACTCCTTTCCATCAGCGTTGTGTGGCATGACTCAGGTAGCAAGTGCTGTGGCTGTGTGTGGCCTGGCTGACACGAGAGAGGTGACATGCCCAGGGGCGACAAGTGACCTCACATCAGTGACTCCACGCAGCGGATTCATGACGGAGAGGAGCGTGGAGATGAGGAATGAAGCCATTGCGGAGGCCCTGCTCAAGGAGGCCACACTGCTCCTGATGAGGCCCGGCTCCTGCAGCAGCGTGGGAGACCTCCTGGGCTCCATAAGCAGGCAAATTGTAGAAGCAGCTTCCAGGCCTCGGACTCTATGCTCAGAACTTGTCTTCGGCAATGAGCTGGCCCAGAACCTGTCCAATGTGATCCTGAAGCATTCCATGGATGAAGTTCACCGAGACAGCAAAATAACGGAGCCCAGAGAGGGTAGGCACCCGTCTGTCACTCTGGACGCCTTAATGGAAAGGACAAACCAACTGCTCTTCAAGGTGATCTGCGTCACGTTCCAGAAGATGAGCCACATGGCGCAGCTCGGGGGAGGGTCCCTGGTCCTTGGTAAGGACACCTCCAGGGGGCGCGAAACAGATATAGGCTGCCAGCTAACTGACCACGCTGCGAGCCAAGTGTGGCCCAAAGGTTCTGAGCATACCAACAGCCATCCAACTAGCACTCTGCCCAACACTAGCCTTGTCATCCAAGAAACTGCCAAGGAGATGCACCCCAAACGGGACAACAAGGACAGAGCGCGGCCTGGCCTCTTCAAGAACCCCACCCTGCCAGCTGAATTCTCATCTTGCCAGGGCCTGCATGAGGCCTCACCCGCTAAAACCCCCTCCCAGGAAATGTGTCTGAACAGAACAGCGGGAGACCTGACAAAAAGCCATCCTCAGTCACCAGGCCTCAGTGAGAAGGAACACCGAGCTTCTCCAGAGGGACAAAGGGCATCTCCAGTCAACAGAGGCAGGAAGGGATCCCAGGAGGCTGAGGGAGTTATCAACCCAAACACCCAAGAAAAGCACAATGGCGACACGCCTCTTCCCAATGACGCGCAAGTCCCCCTGTCTTTGCTAGGGAATGACTTGCAGCTTCCTGCTCAGCCCGGGCTACAGGCAAAGCAGACAGACATCCACACCCTCACAGACTTTGCAGAAGAATTAGCGGAGACCGTGGTCTCTATGGCAACTGAAATCGCAGCGATTTGCCTTGACAACGCCAATGGCAAGCAACCCTGGTTCTGTGCGTGGAAAAGAGGGAGTGAGTTTCTGGTTACGCCAAACTTAGCCTGCCGCACCTTGAAGCGAAAGAAGGAGAGCCAAGGCAGCGGGGCCACCATCAGAAAGCACAAGCCCCCTCGGCTCAGTGAGATCAAGAGGAAGACCGACGAACACCCTGAGCTGAAAGAGAAACTGATGAACAGAGTGGTGGATGAGTCCATGAACGTCGAGGACGCCCCTGATTCTGCCAGTTCCTTTGCAAACGCAGTGGCAGCCAAGATCATGAACTTAACCGAGTTCACCATGGTGGATGGCGTCTGGCAAGCCCAGAGCTATCCCCGGAACCGGCTCCTCGGTGACAGGTGGAACCGGCTGAAGGCCTCCAGCTGTGAAAGCATTCCCGAAGAGTCGGCTGACGCCAGGGCCTATGTGAACAGCCTGGGTTTCATGAGCACCTTGAGCCAGCCGGTGAGCAGGGCCAGCTCGGTCTCCAAGCAGTCCAGCTGCGAGAGCATCACTGATGAGTTTTCCAGGTTCATGGTGAACCAGATGGAAAGTGAAGGGCGAGGGTTTGAGATCCTGCTGGACTACTATGCCGGCAAGAACGCCAGCAGCATTTTGACGGCCGCTATGCAACAGGCGTGCCGAAGAAGTGACCACCTGAGTGTGAGGTCCAGCTGTCCCTCCAAGCAGTCCAGCACAGAGAGCATAACGGAGGAGTTCTACAGGTACATGCTGAAGGACATGGAGAGAGACAGCAAAGACGGGCCCTCCTCCAGGAGAAGCAGCCAGGATTGGACAGCTGGTCTGCTGCCTCCTCCCCCAAGAGCCTCGTTGTGCCATCGACAGTCATCCATGCCAGACAGCCGATCGCCCTGCACCCGGTTAACAGTGAATGCCCCCATCAAGGCCAACTCCTTAGATGGCTTTGCCCAAAACAGCCAGCCAGATTTCCTAAGCGTGCAGCCAGTGGGCAGCGCCTCCTCCTCGGGCCTCTGCAAATCGGACTCTTGCTTATATCGCCGAGGTGGGACAGACCAGATCACCAACATGTTGATTCACGAAACGTGGACCAACTCCATTGAGGCCCTCATGCGCAAGAACAAAATCATCGTGGGTGACATGCAGGCAGCAGCTGCTGGACCTCTTTCTGGTGGCAAAGCCATGCCAGGGGAGAGCTATGCCAACCGATTAGCATCAAGCAGAGGATCCAGCGGGTCGACTCTGCTCATTCAGGAGTCGGTTGACTGTCCAAGGCGAGACTCCCTTACTGGAAGCAAATGTTCTTCAGCATCATCACCAAGCAAAGCCACTCTCCTTATGAGCCACAACAGCGTCGATGCCACGAAGGACCCTTCCACGCTTCCCACAAACCACACCCGGGGATCCCTTTGCTCCAGGGAAGTGCCGCTTATCCAGATTGAAACGGATCAACGGGAAGAGTCTGGTGGAGAACCGGGAGATGTCCATTGCAACCCCCACGAAGAAGCAGAAGAACATTCCAATGAAGGAAAAGTCCCGGATGTGGAAGGGAGCAGAGGCACAGAGGAGGGAAGCCGCCCAGGCCATCGGTGAGTGGGATTTCTGCTATATTAGACTTGAGTTCTTCTATTTCATTTGAGTTTACCCTGCATCTCAGACTCACCCACTGCCAGAGAAGGATTCTAACTCATTTCAAACCTATAGGGCAGAGTAAAACTGCCCCCATAAGGTGTTCAAGACTAAATCTTTTGGAAGTAGACTGCCACATCTTTGCCCCATGAGACAGCCCGTGGGTTTCAGCCCTCAATCTTTCAGGTAGCTGCCTATAATTAAACCCACTGTGACACCAGGATCCCTACATCAGGTATGAAAGGACTTTATTGATTCAGGAACCATATTTCCAAGATAGTATATGGCTTTCCCAGGTTAACATGTGCTTGTCATAGAAAGTTGGAAGTGATTTGGGGTTTTTTGATACCCAAACAAATTGCCTGCGTTTATATGACAGAGGAAAAAATGTGTCCTTTGTGCAGTGAAATGCAATCTTCTGCATGTTAACTACTTTTTAATATTCATCCACAGCAGCTTTCAAGTAAAGACATAAATAAAAACAGTGATGCCAATGTGCATATTGGAAAAGAGTAAACGGAGATTACTATTGGCCTCTCACCTTAGCTCTTCCAGCAGCACTGTGTTTTCTGGCCTTTTGGTTCAAGTTTTTCCATGGCCTGGAGATACATGATATAATAGTGGCTGCAACAATTCAGTGTGATCATTTCAACAGTTCAGCGGGTTGGAATGTAAGGGACTTTAGTCACTAAATATTTCCTTGAGTCACCCAGAGCGGATGCCTTCATCTGTCATCACTGCCTTTTACTCGTCCATAAGTGGGGATACTAACGATGCTCTTAGCTCATTGCCTTGCCCATTGTAAGCACTGATTAAATCTTCATTACTGTTGTTGTTATTTCAGGGTAGGCTATATGGTTGCCCTTTTGCCAGGGGGTTTGTCCCAGAGGAAAACTGTTAGGAATAACATGGGCATTGTGTTCCAATAAGAGAATCTGTAGAATTTGTAAGGAGAAATAATCAGTCCCACGTAGATTCCATTTCCTTAATTCAGAGTTGTTAGCAAGGAAATCGATGTGTCTACATAGCTAAATGCAAAATGCAATTCCTTGTGAAACCATTTCTCCTCAGTTGAGGTGCACATGAGTGACATTAGCACGCTAGTAGAGAGACATAAGCACTCTAGTAGAGATATAAGCACGCTAATACCAGGTCCTGAGGACGTTTTACGGCCACCCTTTGAGGATACTCATGAGAAGACTATTCATAATTCTTATTACATATCTCATAAAAACTTAGCATGGGGAAATATGAATCACGTTTCCTCCTTTTTTTATTTCATAAAGTAACTCCTTCGGGGTCCCTTTTGGAAGTCACACCCCAATGGAATGACCTGTTGTGTTTTAGACCCTGAAGATCTTCCAAGCCACCTGAAGGATGCCTAGTTTAAATGCTTTAGAGTGGCCATGTTCCTGGTTTCCACGGGAAAGAGGATCCTATTGGAGGACAGCAATGAGGCCTTAATGCATCCCCCTCTCTGAGAGAGTTGAAAGGCAATGTTCTTTCTGTTTGCTTGGAGAGCAACCCGGGACTGCTAAGCAAACAAGAAGGTGTTTCTGGCTCCAGCTGATGCAGCCTGGATGGTTTAGACACATACTGCCTGGCATGCGTCTACAAGAGCAGTCAAGCAGCTCAGAGGGTTGCAGTTCCCACCTGCACAGGTTTGTTCCAAACGCCCCTACAAAACGGGGTTAGCCTGCCTCTGTGATCGGTGCCTGGCTGCAGACGAGGCTTCTCCGTCTTACACTTGGCTTCGTCTCCTTCGAGTGCCAATCAAACTGTGCCTTCGAGGGGGTCTGCTGCACCACTTAAATTTAAAACAGAGAGGCCAGCCCTGAAGCTTACTGCAACTGGGCTTTCCTTTAGATGTCAAAAGGGAACTCTTGATAGATTTCCTGGAAGGATGCAGGAGGACCCTGAGGGCACATGCAGAAGATGAAGATCGGCATCTGCATGGATGAGAGAAAGCCCAGGAACACGGAGCCTAGGAACTTTTTATTTGTCTTTATCATGATGATGCAAGAATGTCCAGTGAGAATTAGGTCGAGAAACCCTACCCTGCCTACCCTCAAGCCCTGATCTTGATCCTTCGCCTTTTTTTTTTCCTTCCCAAAAGCAAAGAGCATGTAAAAATAACACAATTTGACTTTCCCATGGATGCCGAAACTGCCGTTGGAGAAGGGTCTTGCGGTAAGAGTGCTGAATTCTTCAGGGGAGGACGAGAGCTGGAAATGTCGCCTTCCAAAGCGCCTGGTCCTCGGGGCAGGCTCTGTCAAGAAGCAATGCTTTCACACAATGAAATTGTTGTTTAATAAAGGGTTTGGGATTGGGCAGCAATACTTCCCTTTTGATTTATCTTTTTCTTCAAGAAAAATAGGTTTTTCATCCCCCACACACGGACGTGCCAACCCTGTGGCCTGAACTGGGGTCGGTGCCGCAAACTCAGAAGGAACTGAGGGACTTGATGCTTTGCCCTCAGCTCCCCCATGGTCAGGAGGCAGACAGACAATCAGGATGGACCAGCCAAGCAAACTCGGGGCCATCAAGCCAACTCTATGGGAAGTAGCTACTGCAGAGGGTGATGAGAGAGTAACTAGCTAAAGGGAGTGGCTTCTTGAGGTAGGATTTTGCATTTGAAATAAAAACTAAAGGAAGAAAAGGTACCCACCATGTGAAGAATTAGAGGCCCAAATTGGCAGTCTAAGCATTCTGAGTGTTCTAGCTAGCCAGCAGAATCCCTCCACCACAAATCACCCAGAAATCCGGGAGTAAATATACTGAACATCGTTTCAAGGTAAGACAGAGTTTACTACTAAACCAGTGGTTTACTACTACTAAACCTGTGGGTCGAGACCCCTTTGGAGGTTGAACGACCCTTTCACAGGGGTCACCTAACACATCCTGCATATCAGATATTTACATATGATTCATAACAGTAGCAAAATTACAGTTATGAAGTAGCAACGAAAATAACTTTATGGTTGGATGTCACAACCTCCAACTGTATGAAAGGGTCTTGGCACTAGGAAGGCTGAGAACCACTGTACTGAACCAACTGCCTGTAAGATGACCGCTACTCATGGAAGCCCACGTAGGGTAGAGAAGAACAGCATCCCATAGGGCAGGGGTCCTCAAACTTTAAACAGGGGACCAGTTCACTGTCCCTCAGAGCCGTTGGAGGGCCGGACTATAGTTTTAAAAAAAAACTATGAACAAATTCCTGTGCACACTGCACATATCTTATTTTGAAGTAAAAAACAAAACAGGGCAAAAACATCCGGCGGGCCAGATAAATGTCTTCAGCGGGCCACATGTGGCCCGTGGGCCATGGTTTGAGGACCCCTGGGTGATAGGGTTTTGAATGACTGTGTTTTCAGGTGTAGGTCACTATCTTTTTTTAAAGATGCCTCTGCGTGCTCTTGAACCTCCAATCTTTCTGTTAGAAGCGGAACACCTTAACCGTTTGCACCACCCAACGTAATCATAATAATTCAAGGCCTCAAACAAAAAGAACTTGAAACAAAAGTGGCAAGTGATGCTACCTGTGCCTGTTCTTGCAATACTTCCCAACCTCAAACAGCCAGAAAAAACCAAGATGTGAAGCTGTGGGCTGGTGAGTTGTGGAGACTGGTAGCTGAGACAAAGCTCCACAATGGGAAGGTTTACATCTTCAGAAAAATTTACTGGCCAGCAAGGAGAGGTACGAGAAATGTACCTCTCGATGTAAGGGCACTGGGAGAAAGGAGTCAGAATGTATAATCTAATCACAGCTTCCCCAAGGGCATGCTTGGGGTGACAATTTGCACCATCGTGGTAATTCAGGAAGTAAATCACCTTAAAGAAATCTCAGATCACCAACACTTGGAGAGTCTGGCAGAAATGAAAGGAAATCTGTGAAGATGTAAACCTGTATTTAAAGATCCCACATACTCATAAAGGTCTATCAAATATCAGTGCAAAATCCCAAATTATAAGAAGAAATCAAGGCATCGGAAGCAACAACACTCTGCAGAAACTTCAGATAACAGAATTGGCCCTACTCAGGGTTTCAGGAAGGAGCCTTGTTGGTGTCCTGGGTTATGTGTTGGCTGCTAATGCAAGGTCAGTGGTTTGAAACCAGCAGTCACTCTTCGGAAAAAGACAAGGCCTTCTTCTCCCGTCCAGGGATCCCCGGTGGTGTAGTGGCCATGCGTTAGACTGCGATCTGAATGGTCAGTTCGATACTACCAACAGCTCCTCCGAAAAAAAGACTGAGTTTTCTACTCCTGTAAACGATTAGTCTCAGAAACCCACTGGGGCAGTTCTGCTCCGTTCTAGCGTGAGTTGGAATCGAGTTGGTGGCCGTGGTTTGAGGATTTCAGACATGGGAAATGTCACTTATAAAAGTTTTAAAATGTAGAATGAATGTGTTAGGTCCAT
Organism: Echinops telfairi; assembly: GCF_000313985.2. Lineage (NCBI taxonomy): Eukaryota > Metazoa > Chordata > Mammalia > Afrosoricida > Tenrecidae > Echinops > Echinops telfairi. Next base: position 54,773,672 of record NW_022103899.1, on the reverse strand, counting down.
GGAGAAAATGAGGTATCTAAAATATGAGCAAGAAATAAACCACAGTCAAAATAGGAGGAGGCAAATTATTTTTAAACAACAACCAGCAGTATAAGAGATGAAGGGTATAATCATTTGAAACAAACAAAGTATCATTAAAATTAAAACCTCACTGAAAAGGTTGCACAACTGGCAAATCTGAAGACAGGGCCGCAGTAAAAAATCAAAGTGAAGGGACTTTTGCTTGCAGCCACAAAGTAGTCACTGAGACAGAACTTGCTCTACTCCTGAGACAACCAGACAGCTACCATTAGACGACATGCTTGTATGAAAAGAAACTCAAGAAACAAACCCCAACATGCGCCTTTGAGACCATTCTGATGCACGGCAACCCTGTAAGACAGGGTCGAACTGCCCTGCTGGGATTCTGAAACTGTAACTCTTTAAGGAAGTAGAAAGCCCTCTCTGTAACAGCCGGTGGTTTCAAACTGCTGACCTTGTAGTTAGCAGCCCAACGTGCATCCCCCAGGGATGATCCAATTCATCTCAAAATATGGATACGGCCAAAGGCATGGAAGTGCTTTGCAAATAAGTAAAATTGGGCACCCCTGGGCCAGGTGAGCTCTATGGCTTTGGCCAGTTCAGGGACTGTGCAGTCACATCTGATGGGACTTTGGTCCTCTGAGATTCTTTGTGAACAATAAGCTCAGAAGGGGGAAATACATTTGCAAACATCCGCATATCACATCTGCACATTATTCCTAATCACAACAGCAAAGCTATACGTTTCTAACTAAAGAAAATGACAGCCGGGGCTCTGGGGAATCATGATTCCTCCTGCAGCTCCTGGGATGTGGCACAGAGCAGGAGGCTTGCTATAAATCGAGCATAAAATTGAGATCAACTGAAATATACTGACGGGTGCATTTTTAACTTCCACGTGTAGTCTCAAGTGCTGAGGCTTCCATACTGTCTGAAATATTCTGGAATACAGTTTGTTTTTCCCCACTAATAGCACAAGGTTCTATTTTAGTATGAAATTAGTCTAGGATGCTTGGCTTTAGCCAAGCACACAAAGGGTTTTGGACTCCCCTCCCTCCCCAACAGCACTTCAGTTTGGGCCATAGGTACGTATTGTTTCCGTTTGTCCTCCATGAATTTTCTTCCATTTGAATTTCACTACCTACCTAACTACCTAATCTCTCGGGCCTTGCCCAATCTTGCCCTTTCTCCTTGCTCAAATTGCTAAAACCTCAACATTTTATAAAGAAAAAGCAAGCTTTTTTTTTTTAATCATTTTATTAGGGGCTCATACAACTCATCACAATCCATAGACACATCAATTGTGTAAAGCGCATTTGTACATTCATTGCCCTCATCATTCTCAAAACATTTCCTCTCCACTTAAACCCTCGGCATTAGGTCCTCATTTTTCCCCTCCCTCTCCCTAATGAGCCCTTGATAATTTATAAATTGTTATTTTGTCATATCTTGCCCTGTCCGACGTCTCCCTTCACCCACTTTTCGGTTGTCCGTCCCCCAGGGAGGAGGTCACATATAGTTCCTTGTAATCAGTTCCCTCTTTCCTACCCATTCTCCCTCTACCCTCCCTGTTTCACCACTCACACCACTGGTCCTGTAGGGCTCAAAGCTTATTAAGGAATTCCTATCACCAACTGTTAACAGACCAGCTAGGAACACCCACACCTCAATACCCTACAGACTTCCAGAGAGATACAGAGATGTATATGCCTAGAGCGTTCATTTCCTTTTCACGGCCGCATGGAGAGAACGGACCATCTCTTTCTTGCCACAGACCAAAGCACTCCCCACCACCTCAGAAACGGAGTCGCCAACAGCTCCTCTAAACCCCCAAGCTTCATCATTCAAGGTCCCTCTCCTGTGGTATCGACCTCACTGTACACACAATGTGCAGTATGGAATTAACCAAAAACCAAACTCCCGGCCACAGAGTCAGTGCTGACTCATAGCTTCCCCCAGAGGATTTCTGAAACGGTCACTGTTTACAGGAGTAGAAAACCCAATCTTTCTCCCGAGGAACTGCCGGTGGTTTTGAACTGCTGACCATGTGGATTGTAGCTCAATGAATAATGACTGCACCACCAGGGCTCCTGCAGTGAGGAATTAGGGCATGGGAAACCAGAGCAAGGTGCTCTGGGAATAAATGAACACCCGCTCCCTAATCCAGACTTGCTGATGAAGCAATTGCTGGTGAAGAACCAGGATTGCAGCCTTTGTTATGGCTTACAACTCGATGTGAAGACTAAAATCCTCACAGCTGGACCAATAGGTAACATCATGTTACCCCTAACTGCAGAAATAAGGAAGGCTTCCGGGAACCAGGCCTAAATTAGCTGGACATTGAGAGTTGGTTAAAAGCAAAGATCAGAAACGTGTGATGATTAATTATTGATATAATTTATTAAAAAGCATAATCATTACCACTTATTAGGTGCTTTTTGCCGGGGACCAAGCCAAATGCATGGGAGCCATGGTGTCTCAGTGGTTAAGCACTGGATGGCTAACCGGGGAATTAGTGACCCACACTCACCAGTTCCTATGTATGAGAAAGAAATGTCAGCCGCTTCTGAGAAAAATTATAGCCTGGAAAAATCCTATGGGGCAGTTCCACTCTGTTCTACAGGGTCCTTAAGAGGGGAACTTCACTCTGGGAATAGTGGGTTGGGTTTGAAATTAAGCTAAATGCATAAAATGAATTTTGCTTTCTCATTTATGTCTTGCACAAACCTAAAATAACTTGAGGTCTAAGGTGTGGTACTAGCTACCTCGGCACCCGTGGGTAGCATGGTCAGTAGAAATAGGGACAGGGAAAAGGTGGGATTTTCAGTTGACTTTGTCCCTCTGCATCCTCATCAACAGAAAAGCTTTGCGGGTCCTTCCAAATTTAAAATTATAGGGATTTTTTGTTCGTTTTTAGATGCCACCAAGTCAGCTGCCCATCTTGGTGAGCGCGTGCGGCAGAATAACACACCTTCAGGCCCATTGTCACAGCTGCTGCGTCTCATTCTAGGCGGCTCATCTTCCAGTCCTGAACTGGACTATATTCTGTTGTGATCCACAGCGTTCTCGTTGGCTAATTCTCAGAAGCAAATCAATGGGCCTGCCCTCCTAGTCTGTCTTAGTCTGGAAGCGCCACGGTAACCTAGCCACCATTGATGACCCTGATGGAATTTGAAATAGCAGTGGCATCGCCTCTAGCATCACAGTCACCTCTTAGTCATCACAGTGTAACACTGGCAGACCAGTGCTGGTAGAAGGACCTCCAAAACTCCCTCCCTGGACAGAGTCCCTTATGACTCATACTGTCCCTATAGGACAGGGTGGCATGGCCCCAGTGGGTTTTTGAGCCTGTAAGTCTTTAGGAAAGCAGAAAGCCTCATCTTTCTCTTATGGAGAAGCTGGTGGTTTCGAACTGCTGGCCTTCTAGTTAGCAGCCCAGTAGGTAACCACTATGCCAGGAAGGCTAAATTAGGATAATTTCAATGAACACAAGAGAGGGTGAGTGACTACTTGAGAGATGACGTCAAGCTCGAGTTGAAATGACACAGACACTGATTGAATACAAAGGGCAGATGGAAGCAATCTGAAGAATGCGAGATTGTTCAGCACAGACACCCCGGAAGATAGTGAGCAGGTCAGTAGAAATAGGGACACAGGGGAAAGGTGGGATTATAAGAGTGTCCTTTAAAATAGATCGACATCGAGGTGCTGAAAGAGCTGTTCTGAAGATCTGCTGAAACAGGAGCCCCAGAATCAGAAGCAGGGACCTGGGCTGGAATTCAATTTGGGGAGCTGTTTTCATCTGCAGGGGTGTAGGTGAGATTGCCTAAGGACCAACTGTGGGCAGGAGGACAGAGGGTCCATCAGAGCTGGCTGCAGTGACACTTACAAATGAAACAGAAGCAGGTTCCAGGCAAGGAGCAGCCAGCAGCGGGAGGCCTCAGAGAGGCTTCTGGGAGAAATCCTGCCTGATCAAATATGAAATGAGATGGTGAGCTATGAGATCTGGTAGGTCCAGAGGGAGGGGATGATAGTGAAAAGGTGACCACAAGTGCCAACATCTTTAGATTCATTGACCAAGTGGACCTCAGAGACACTGCCAGCTTGGCTCCAGACCACTCGAATTAAGTGAACATTTCAGTAAAGCAAGTCATGGGTATTTTTTCTATCTTTGGGCTTTGGTTTTTGTTTTTTGGGGGGGAGGTGTTGCTGTTTCCCAGTACATAGAAAAGTTATTGTAGTCTATTAAGGAGTCCTGGGGGAGTAGTGGATCAAGCAATGGGCTGCGAACCTCAAAGTTGACTGTTCAACCCCCCCTGCCAATCCAGAGGAAAAGGATGAAGCTTCCAACTTCTGCAAAGATTTATAGCTGTAGAAACTCAAAGGGGAAGTTCCACTCCGTCCTATAGGGTCACAATGCATCAGAATTAACTCGGAAATCCTGAGAGAATGACTAAACAGTGACACAGAGACACCATGTCGAGCACACGCTGTTGGAAGCATGGTGCCCACAGACATGTTCAAGGTAGTGTTACAACGAATTGTTCCTTTGTCAAACTCCACACTCTCTGTGAAGCACGAGGTAACAAGGTTCACCCAGTATTCAATTTCTGGAGGGTTGATTAACATTCAATGTCAAGGTCATGCATCAAACCTACAAAATCTCAATTTCTCAGCAGGCTAGTTCAGATATCTTCACGTGAACCACCACCATCTCACAGTAATCCTGGATACCAACCCTGGCTGTCTACTTGTGTGTGTTTTTCAAATAAATGAAGGGTGCTGGGGGAACCAGATTAATTGAAAGGAAGGGACAACCGCGGTGAGTAATCCTGAAAAGGGAAGGTCGCCTCTCTGGCCACAGTAGGGTGAGTCTGAAAAGACAGACTCTTGCTATGTCCAACAATATCTTGCTCACCACCTCAGAGACGCAGACTCAACGGAGTGGCCAGCCTGGCTCCCTGTAAAGTTCTGTTTGGTGCTTCCACTCATAGTAACAATTTCTTACTAATCTGCAGTGACGGCCTTGATGCCAGAGATGTACCCGAGGCAGAAGTCTTGACAGAAGCCAGAAACCCTGATGAGTTCCCCAACCCTCCCAGCAGTGGTGAGGAAAGTACAGCGAGCTGGTCCCAGCTTGCCAACGAGGAAGACAACCCGGATGATCCCAGTAGCTTTCTGCAACTCAGCGAGAGATCCCTGAGGTACTTACTTACCTGCTCTTCAGTTGACTTCTGGGAGAAACAGGTCTCAAATCAGATCCCCCAAAAGGCATCTTACCAGTTCCTTGCAAAAGGTCCCCAAGAGAGCAAACATGAAAGCCCCCTCTGGGGTCAAGATATCTACTAGCTGTGAGGTGTGCTGAGTGCTGTCTTAATGTACAATGATGGCTTAAGTGACCTCGGCCAAGGTTAAGAGCCATCTGTGGCCACTTCTCTGCAAGCCCTACGTAGTATATTCAGGATGAGAACTTCGAGTTCCTTGAATAAGAGCTACTTGATACCTTCTTTTCTGGTTCATTTGTGTTTCAGATGCCACACAGGCTGGGTTTACGGGAGACAAGGTTTTCCACGCTGCCCTGGGTTGGTCTGGCCTGATTTGTTCTTTCCCTCACTCCCCCCCGCCCTCTATATTGTTACTCTGGAACAAAATTTATAAAACAACTGGAGCAGAACTTAGGAGAGATTCCATTTGGAGTGGGGGAGACCATCCGACGACTTGAACCAGCATGCCTCCCTCAGTGGGGTGGAGACACTAAAAGGAAGCTCCACATGTCCACCCAAAGTCATCATTGACCCTGGGCCAACAAGACCACTTCTCAGAAAGGTCATTGGGCACACGTGGCTTAGAACCATCACTTCTGAAAATTTTAGATCTTGCAACTCAGCCTCTATATATACTTAGGCAAATTTCAAAGGGTTAAACAATCTGTTGAAAACTCCAGATATGAAAGGGGAAAAGCTAAAAGATTGATATAAAGGGGCAAACAGGACCCAGCAAAGAGCATTCACTGCAGTTTATTGCGTTGCTTTCCCCCACTTCCCCCAGTGCAACATTTGAGTCATCAGCTTTCGATCTGTGAATTTATTTGATATCCCACCCCAAACCCAAGGCTAGACTTAAGATCAAGGTTGTCTGGTTGGAATCTCTTGTCTTAGGAATCTCTCCTAAGTTCTGCTCCAGTTGTTTTATAAATTTTGTTCCAGAGTAACAATATAGAGGGCGGGGGAGTGAGGGAAAGAACAAATCAAGCCAGACCAACCCAGGGCAGCGTGGAAAACCTTGTCTCCCGTAAACCCAGCCTGTGTGGCATCTGAAACACAAATGAACCAGACATGGGACTCTCTGTCCCAGGACATGATACACCAGCACTAGTTCTTTGAAAGTGTTGCTTTTAAGCGAGGCCTTGGGATAGAGAGGAGGTGGGAAGGAACACAGTGGTTCCAGTACAGAGCTTCAGAATTGGCTCGGTTCTGTTGTGTTTCAGTGAGTCAGTACCAGGCTAGTAGCTGCACCATAAATTATGCAATGCTTGACACCCCCTTCTCTGAGGTACATGAGGTATCCATTGTAGCTCTGGCCAACTTTGTACTTGTGAAATCTAAGCGTCCCATGGGAAAAATAGCAAGCCAGGTGTACATCACATGGAATGTCCTTTGGGGGAAATCCTCTAAGTAGCAAAGGGAAAACATGAGTCCACTGGTTTCTGGCAGAAACCAATAAGCCTGCTGTTATCTCCCTTGGCTAGCATTTTCAGAAGTATTTGCAGGTAGAGTAACATCCGGACTCTCCCTAGAAGGAGAAAGAAAAGATCGTGCTGATGGCTGCCCAGTAGGTATGATCTCAGGGACAAGATAGCACTGTCAGCCCCTTGAAGATTCACAGTCTGGGAAGCCCTAAGGAGCAGTTCTACTCGGCCCCATAGAGTCACTGATTCAGCATTGACTGCATGGAAGTGGGTTTAGGTCCGACACCACTGCAGAAGTTAGAAAACATCATTATTAATGCTAGTATTACTGTCATGATCATTTCATTGCTGTTTTGGCTCAAGCCTGTGAAGCATATGCCTTTGTTCTCCCCTCCTTCAGGCAGGAAGAAAAGCAATCTAGAAGTTCTAGAGTCAGGGCAAGGAACAGGTTCATTCAGCTGCAACCCTGGGCTGTGAGTCTGCCTTCCCACTGCAGATACTCTCAAGCAAAATCTCAATGTCCTTCCTACAGACTGCCTTCCTTCGCCTGGGCCCCTGCGATCCTTGTGTAGATATTTTGTTTAAAGGTAGATTCTGAGTCAGTCTATCTGGGGGTGGAAATGCAAATCCTCAGCAGAGGGCTGTAGCAGAATGAACCAGTTAGAAGCCCTGCCTAGAGTCAAAGCAATGTTCTTCTGGGGACCCAAAGAAGGCTCTCTTAGAACAGTGGGATGCCCGTGTTGTCAGTGTGGCCAGGTGGTGGAGACTGCCATTAATGTGTCGACTTTTGCTTTGTCAGCAATGGCAACAGTAGTGCCACTAGCAGTCTTGGCATTATGGACCTGGACATTTATCAGGAAACCATGCCCTCTTCACCCATGATTAAGTAAGTAGCCACTGAGATAGAGTGATTGTGAGACCACCACCCCAACCAATCTCATCTGGCCATCCATTTGGATCATTCAGGTTGTGCCCCGTCGCCGATTTCATCATGTCTGTGCAGCCATGAGCCTGTGGTTCTAGCTCATAGGAACAAGAGCTCAGGTCTCGAGTGGGCTCCCCTCTACCCCACCTGCTTTGTGGGTGTCAAATCAACTCCTTATGAGATACTTATGTCAGATAGAGGGTATTAGTACAATCAGAGGTCTAGGTCATTTGACCTCATTGGATACAAAGAAGTAAAACCCATCTAAGTTATACCAAGTCCACCCAGGAAGACTGCAGTTCAATAGAACGTAGTACTTTACCATCGAAAGCCTTTCTCTTTCTGCTCAGACACCTGGGCGTATCACTACCAAGTCTAGCTATGTGTCATGGTGAGTCTGCTCCCCACATTATGGGCACCTTCGAAATGACCAAGGACACAGAGAAATACAATATATCTGACATCAAACATGGTGCCCAAAGGGTAGGTGACATGATTTCAGGATGATTTCCAGGATTTGTGTTGACTCTAGACAAAGAAAGAACTTGATATCTATTCCTGACCCTCGTGAATTAGCTTAGCATTTGTATATTTCTGAACTTTTAGAAAAATAAACAATTGAAAAGGAAGTAAAGGACAGAAGTTGCTCCCTGAACTCTGGCCCCAATCACTGTCCATCGCTAAAGCATTTTCAATTCACCATCCACTCAGGCTTGCACCATGATTGGAAGTGGGGATGCATCCTTTGTGGCTCCGCACATCCATTGTTCAAAAATAGAGCCTGGTCTTGTGTGTGGGTTGATTCTCCTTTTCTGAAGGAGAACAAAAAATAAAGCAAAACTGCTTTGGAGTGAATGGACTTTTCTCCTCAGGAACCTTTGATGAACTGGTTTTTTCCATCTCTCTTGGTGATGTGCATCATGGAGGCCTGGTGGTGATGTGGGTTAGGCATTGAACTACTAACCACCAGGTCAGCAGTTCAAACTCACCAGTCACTTTATGGGAGAAAGATGGTCCAGTCTCAGAAACCCTGTAAAGGGTCACTATGAGTTGAAATCTACTTGATAGGCAGTGGGTTTCATGCTTGGGTTCCCTGGGGTGTGCACCCAGGACACCCACTTATATGCATGCAGGAATAGCCCATACCTCCTCTCCCCACAGATAGCATCTTGCAGGTCCAGAATAGCAGCAACTGAACCTACCATCTGTCACTTTTACTCATGTCACTCTAGTACAGAGTGAGCAGAAAAATTCAGGCCCTTGGGAATTTGGCCATTCTCCTGTAACTCATTGGGTATAAATTAAAGAGCAATTATAGAAAAGCTTGTCAACTTCAAACTCCTCTCAAAATCATAAATTAAATGGAGTCTACCAACTAGATCTTAGCAGGCACAGAGGGTTGAAGGGGGATCGCTCTATCATCATTTAAAAGGCTTTGTTTTCTGATTTCTTGGCAGGATAAAAACACAGGACAACCACTGATGCTCACTTCCTTTCACCTGTGAAGCCATATGCTCTCACTTGGGAAGTGTTTGCTGACGTCCCCCCACCCCTGTGCAAGGCTCTGCTATCAGTTCTTGCCATAAGAAACCCCTTCAAATGTTAAAAATTACCATAGCTACTGAAATACAGCACTTATAAGTCCCCACTTCCAAATTCCCCCAACCTAGTGCAACTGTCCTGATGGTGTAGTGGTTACTTTTGGGGCTGCTAACTGCAAGACAAGCAGTTCAAAGCCACCAGCTGCTACTTGCAGGGAGAGATGAGATGTTCTACTCCCCTAAAGCATTACAGTCTCAGAAACTCACAGGGACAGTTCTACCCTGCCCTCTAGGGTCACTATCGGCATAAGCTCCATGGCAATTAGACTGGTTTAGTGTTTTGTTTTGTTTTTTAATGCAACTGCCTAATAATAAGGAGAAAATAGTCAACATAACTGAGGTAGTCTGTGGTATAACTTAAGTTCGGTAGTTTGTCAATTCTCTTTTCCCTTATTTTCCAAAAATAAACCATAGTCAGATATATATTTTTCAAGATTAAAATATGTCTATATTTTCATCATAGAATAGAAAAGATATCCTCATGACAAGCTGGAAACATACAGACCTTTAAGTTATAAGTAAATACAAGAGATTTAAGGATACAGCCATAAATCAGAATTAATGACCTATAAAATCCTCTCCTTGATTGCTCGACCTGGGAGGGAATTTGCAGAAGGTGAGATTGAACAGATGATATATCTTTCAGAAACCTCCCAGCCCCTATCCCAACTAAATCCGTACATAAAGGGTATATAGCCTTTTTGTATAAGAGAATATTTATTGCAGACCCTCGGGTCCCCTTTTATAGCAACATTGGTCTTTCTTTGCCATTAGTTAGGAAAATAGTCAACAAAACTCTGTGAAAACAATACACTGAGAACCAACTCCTAAAGCTTTTACATCGATAAGACCCATCACGTCATCTTCCATTTACAGTTTCCTAAACATGACCAACCAGATACTGTTGTTTTCTCCCCCAAGTGAATTAGTGGAAGACAAGGAGATTCTTAAAGGACAGTCAGAACACATAACGGGTAAGCCACATCCCCATCCTTGTGACACACAATTGCCTGCAACCTCTCTGTGGGAAGCATAGTAAGGCTGTCATTGTGTCTGTACTCAGAACGTACCTCTGGACTGTCAGTGGGGACGGCCGGCCACCAGCGGAACCTGCTGGTGATCAACTTTGACTTGGAGCCAGAGTGCCCTGATGCTGAGCTCCGAGCTATGCTGCAGTGGATAGCGGCCTCCGAACTTGGGATTCCTACCATCTACTTTAAGAAATCTCAGGAGAACCGAATTGAAAAGGTATCCATTTTCTGTATTTAGCTAGGATCCCTCTAGAGATTTGGGTATCTGGAAGGGCAGTCAGTACCCAGTTAATCCACTTGAATTTGAATGGTTTGGTGTTGGCTTATTGCCTTGACATTGTGGCTAGACCTCTGGATCCTTCCACCTGCATAAATTTAATCATCCTTATTGTTTCTTGACCCTAACGTTTCTTGACCCTAACGTTTCTTGACCCTAAGTTTGTCTCCTCTGGTTGAAAGGTGATGACAAGTAAAATGGGGAGATAAAAAATATATTTGAAGAGTCTGTTATATTTTTTCAGAGCATCTTACTCTGTAGTCAACCTTTTCATAGCAGCCATTTAAGTAAAAGAAGGAAGCAAAGACCTGAACTATACAAGAAACCAGGGTGAGACCACTCATGTTCAAAGCAAGCTGTGGCTTGGTGCTAGCAGAGATATTGCTTAATTCTGTACCGGAACATATTTGTACAAAGAAGGTTTTCCCCTTATAGTTCCCACTTACCAGAAACAGAAAATTGATGGAAAAAACTCTTGGCCAATGTCAGAATGAGTAGCATCCATTATTCTCATTCTATAGCTCTAAGATCACCTCTACCTGTGACAGCATCTCAATTATTCAGTCTCAATCTGAGATTGAGGCATGCCTACTGATTGCCAATATCTTCAACCTCAATTTTCCATCATTTGAAAACGTACGGCCTTCTAAAATTTTCAACTTGATCATCCTATTGCCATATGCATATTCCACTGCTGTGCACCAAGTTATACTTCGCACCTTAAAACAACGACCAAATGTACTGTCCTTCGGGTGGGGACATCTGGGTTCTCAACCAAGGGTCTCACGAGGCAGAAATCAAGATGGAACCTGCGTGGGCTCCTATCTGGGGAAGAATCTGCTTCCAACTCTCTTCAGATTGTTATCTTTGGTCAGGATCCCGGGCTCTTCTGAGGCCCTGGTCACGTTCTGCAAACGGGACCCAACATCAGCTGGTTGAACAACGTCCTCAGATGAAATGACTGTCACACACTCTGAAGCTTGAGGTCCACCTTGCTTCAAAACAACCAAGTGCCAAACCTCCCATTGGCCATAAATGATATGAAACGCTAAGCCAACGGTTGCTGATAATCCTGACGCCCAATAATTTAGAAGAGTTTATATCTTTCATTCATCGTGACCTTGATATCAGTTAAAGTTGATTTATTTAATTTGAGGTAAAAACAAAATCAACAAATCAGGAGAACAATCCAAAGCCCCTATGGAAGAAGCACACCAGCCTGCGGGATCACGGGGTGTCGAAGGGATCAGGGATCAGGCATCAAAGAACAAAAAATCATATCATTGCGAATGAGGGGGAGTGCAGATTGGGGACCCAAAGCCCATCTGTAGGCAACAGGACATCCCCTTACAGAAGGGTCACGGGGAGGAGATGAGCCAGTCAGGGTGCAGTGTAGCAATGATGAAACACACAACTTTCCTCTAGTTCCTAAATGCTTCCTCCCCACCCTGCCCACTATCATGATCCCAATTCTACCTTACAAATCTGGCTAGACCAGAGGATGTACACTGGTACAGATAGGAACTGGAAGCACAGGGAATCCAGGGCAGATGATCCCTTCAGGACCAGTTCTGAGAGAGGTGATACCAGGAGGGTAGAGGGAGGGTGGGGGGAAAAGGGGGAACCAATTACAAGGATCTACATATAACCTTCTCCCTGGGGGAAGGATGGCAGAGAAGTGGGTGAAGGGCATCATCGGATGTTGTAAAATATGACATAATAATAATTTATAAATTATCAGGGGTTAATGAGGAAGGGGGAAGCGGGGAACGAGGGGAAAAATGAGAAGCTGATACCAAGGGCTCAAGTAGAGAGCAAATGTTTGGAAAGTGATGAGGGCAACAAATGTGCAAATGTGCTTGACTTGGTGGATGGATGTATGGATTGTGATAGGAGTTGTACAAGCCCCCAATAAAATAACTTTAAAAAAAAATCAGGAAAGCAATGAATCTACAACTTTATAAAGACACCCAAGTTGCTCATTGTCCTACTTTCCAGATGCAAACCATCCCCAACCTCCAACTCCTTTTTCTTCTGTTTAAATTCCATGAGCTTCGGGGAGCCATTACCTGAGGGGCTGCTAAGGGAACAGTGGAGCCACTAGCCACTTTGCTGAGGAAACATGAGTCAGCCAGCATCCCTCAAAATGTACGCAGCCTCGGAACCCCTAGAGAGCCCTTCTCCTTTGTTTGTAGGTTAGCTCTGAGTCACAACTGTCAGGAAGCGGAGATGGGCTGAAAACTGCACTCACATGAATGGAGTGTCCGTTTGTCTGTCAGCCCGCACCAGGACTTGCATTTTGCTCAGAGATAATGCATAGAACAGAATGTACCCAGAGAGAAAATGAGCCAGGGGTGCTCCTTTGTCCCAGAAACGGAGTATAGAAAAGAAGCGGCCTCTTGTCCCTTTTTGTGTTCCATTCCACAGGCAAAGGGGTAGACATTGAGAAAAAAAGATGTTGATATTATGGAGGATTGACTTAACCGCACACCCACACACACACACACACACACACAAACATCTCATTTTCAAAGAAGTACATCTAAAAAGAAGGAAAAATAAAGACAACTGGATTCCAAGGTTCATTATTTATGAATATAAGAAACGATCTTCGACCCTGTCCTTTAGCCATGATTTCTAAACTTAGTCGCACATTCGAGTCACCTGGGGAGTTTTTACACCAGCACCCTCACCTGGTGATCTAACCAATTATTGTAACATCTCTTCTGGGGATGGAGACCCAGGCATCAGCGCTCCCTGGTGCTTCAGAGAATCGCAAAGATTGAGGAGCGTGGCCTTGTGGGCCAGAAAGATTTGCCAGGAACAGTGTAGAACCTGATGGGCTTGTTTGTGCTTCTGAAATCTAATTCTCTGTGGCACAAAAGAAGGCAGCTGCTCTCAGAAACCCAAGTTGACTGGGTCTCCCAAACCACATACCTTGAAACAATTCCCACGGACCCCATCGTCAGACTGTCAACAATTCATCAAAGAAGTAAAATACTTACCTGACAACATGAAAGCCGCCAAGTATGGTGGCAACCTGGTGGCGTAGTGGGCCGCAAGTTAGGCTGCTAACTAACCACAAGGTCAGCGATTCGAAACCAGAACCCACCAGCCCTTCTAGGGGAGAGAAATGAGGGTTTCTACCCTCAGAAAGAGTTAAAGTTACAGAAAGCTATGGAGATCATTCTATTCTGTCCTGCAGGGTCACTGTGAGTCAGAATGGACTATAGATGGTAGTGAGGTTTGGTTGTTGTTTGTGGGGAAGATTTATTATTATTATTATTCCTTTCAAATAAGCCGACCAGTGATATGGTGGTGGTTGTGGTGGTGACGCACTTTACAATCGATTCTGACCGATAGCAACCCCCTGTGCCGGAGAAGCACAGGTCCAGAGAGTTTGCTAGGTTGTCGATCTTTCCAGAAAGAAGCAGAGCAGCACGTCTTTCCTCCTGTGTGGGAGCTAGCGAGTTCGAACCTCTTATCTTTCTGGTTAGCAGCCAAGTGATTCCTGAAACATGATTCATAAAACGTAAGTTCGTCTTGCTTCCTCCAAATTACTCTCTGTGCAGAGAAACCTGATTGCTCTCGATTTGTGAAATGGCAGGAAGTGAACTTGTTGTGATTCTTATATTTGCAATGCCCTGAAATGAAAAACCCCAGAACCTTGATAATGCTCTAGCTCATTAAGAAAATACCAAGGCGATCACAGGACCCACGGAGGCCAGCTGTGAAGAGTTGCAGCTGAAAGGGGCCATTGTCTGCAGTAATGAGCCGGAAATGTCCCTTTCTGGCCGCTTCACAATTTCAGCTTCATTTTTGTGACATTTCCCCCCCTGATTTTTAATGAATGGAGGAGAGAAGGTTCAAGCCCCTCCTGGTCACAAGCTCCGCAGATGTTTCAAGGACTCAGAGTCTGAGATGAAGTCATGGCAGCCTCTGAGCATGCTGTCTTGACTGGGGCTAGAGCACTGGTTTCAGTCTGCTTTCTCCAGTATCTGCCTGGACTTGGAGACAATGAGACAGATGCTGACTGCCCATGCATGGTTTCCTCTGCACTGTAGTTGCTAGCTAACTACCTAGATGATGGATGGATGGGTGGGTGGGTGGATGGATGGATGGATGGATGGATGGATGGATGGATGGATGGATAGATAGATAGATAGATAGATAGATAGATAGATAGATAGATAGATAGATAGATGATAAATAGATAGATAATAGAGCATATGTATATACGCATGTATATATACATATATATTCTGATGAAGCCAACACAAGGCAAACAAGTACAATAATATATATATTTAGAATCCCTTGGTCATGCAAATGGTTGATGCACTTGGCTGCTAAGCAAAAGGCTGGAGGTTCAAATCCATTCAGAGATGACCTACTTTGCAAAGACCAGCCATTGAAAACCTTGTGGAGTGCAGTTCTATTCTGATCCACATCGAATTGCCAGGGTCACAAAATGTCTCCACAAAACTGGTCCTGATGGCCTCCTTTCAGCCTGCTTCTAACCATGACCTCCAACCATTTTTGTGACGTATGTTTGCAGCAGACAAGTGCTGAGCTGACTGCTGCAAAATGTGCGTGTAGTTGTAGTAATAGGAGTGGTAGTTATTGTTGTTGAGTGCCACCGAATCCTCTCGGACGCATCGAGACCCTAGGTGAAATAGAAAAAAACACCGCCCACTGGCTCTCAAACATAAGAAGCTGCCACAAACATATGCAGCTTTAATGTTTAATTTTGAATTGGGTCTGTGGAAATCCATTGTCAACATTCTAAGAATGAAGACTTCATCCAGGTCCATGCTCCCTGATGCTGGGTGTTGATCTGTAGATCAAAACCGTAACAACTTTGAAGGTCTAGTTGGCTCCCTTTGATCCTTCATATCTTCATTCAACAATCCCATTTGGAGTACCTATTACGTGTCAGCACAAAATATCAATGGACAGTCACCACACCCCTCCCCTGGAAGTCGATGTCATTACCATCTGCCTGCCCTTTCATCTGGCTCCCCGCTCACATCATCTTAAAATGCTTTGAGGGTCTGCGTATGTTTTCAGGTGTGAAAAGGTACGTATTTTGACTTCTAGACAATTGCTTTCTTCTGAGTACGCCAACCCAAGGCGAACAAGAACCAGGGGCCCGGAGTGCTCTGACTGCACATAGTGGGTGTAGTCACAGCTGGGAGAAGGACCGTAATTCAACAGTAGTTCTCTCAGAGGCAATCTCTCAGTCACTGAAATGAATTAACACGAATTAGGGGAGATGATCAAGGCTGGGCGTGGGGGTTGATTAGCATCCCTGTGGCAGGTGGAGCTCAAAAGTCAGAGTGCACAGAGCGAGCCAAGTACAAAGCCCTGCACCCAGAGGGAGACATTGAAGAGAAATAATAACTAAACTTCAGCTCTTTTCTGTCTAATAAATAGGATGTTCATTCTCAAAAAACAGCATCAGATGCCCAATCTCTTCTACCTCCTGGTGCCCTGTGTGCATATCAATGTCATATTCACCTTGCACCCGAATGAGGTAGCCTAAAAGGAGATAGGATTGCAGTATTAAAATACCATGGATTCCAAGATCAACTTTTCATCTCTCAAGTCCTCTGTACTTTAGGGTGTGTGTGGTGGGGGTGGGGGGGCGGGGATAATGCCTACTTCACAAGCTTTTTGGCAGAAAGGAATGAGATTGGATTCCCGTCGTTGCTAAGTTTCTTTGAAAACACTTGGCCAGAGCATCTGAGTGACCCTCACACTGGTACTCATCATCACCCCGTTCCATCCAGAGAGCTCTCTCTCAGGATTCGCCCATTTCCCGGCTCTCCACACGCACAATACACTTGCAGCCCAGAACTTGCTAAGTGGTGGCCCATCGACTCCATGACCAGTAGCCAGGGGACCTATCTGGGGGGCTATACAGTCTTTCCTTTTCTGGTTGCTGTGGAAGGACAACCTTTTCATTCTTGTAAAAGTGCCTGCA
This sequence comes from Echinops telfairi, assembly GCF_000313985.2. NCBI lineage: Eukaryota > Metazoa > Chordata > Mammalia > Afrosoricida > Tenrecidae > Echinops > Echinops telfairi. The sequence goes on along the minus strand of NW_022103899.1, from coordinate 54,757,143 downwards.
GCACCGTAACCAGTTCAACATGTTTGCATGTATAATTCAGTGATGCTCATTAGCTTAATCAGACTGTACAACCATCAATCATCTATTGCCAAGTGTTCCACCAGCAAACACTTCCTAAACGATGATCTCCCCTCGCCCCACAAAACCACCTCTCTCCGTGCTTCAGCTCAGCAGGTTGTGGGAAAGAGAAAGCTTGTCTGAATGAGTGAGGAATGAATCCATTACCCCAACTGAAAGTTTAGCATTTGACTCATTTGGGATTTGTTCATTTGCCAGGGGTATGTTTAGATTCCTGTGGCTGTGCACATATCCTATGAGAAATGATCTGAGATACAGGTGGAGGGAACTGGGGACATTGTTTTATAGACCCACCAAAGGAGTCCAACCCGGGAACCAGCTGACCTGAGGATGTATTTCAAATATCTGAAAGACTGACCCTTAAGAGGAGAATTGGCATTGTTCCATCTGGCACCCTCCAGTTCGTACAAGGGGACCACCAGGAGGGTGGTGCTGGGAGGATGGTCTACACCTGCATGGTCTGTATCTGAGCTGCCTCGGGAGAAGCCATCGGCCCAGAACAGTCTCATAGAAGGAGACTGAGAATTTTGTCTTTCTCTCTCCCAGTTCTTTGACTTTACCAGAGAATCTTCCTCTCTGTCCTGGGCCCACTGTAATGTTTTTTGTCTCTTGCTAGTGCACTGCCACCTAGCCAACCGCACTTCTGTGTTTGTCCCCATCCTGGAGGACATGGGGTCTCCTTTGACTGCCACACAAGAGGGGCACATGGGGAACATCTGCCATGCACTGGTTGCAAAGGGGGGCCCACTGTCCTTAGGAGACTAGTGCCCACTAGTGAATCTGATCCCACTCGATCGCTTCTCCATCTGAGTGAAGCGTGAGCCCGTGCCTTGTCAGAGGGCATGGTATATGTCTTTGGTTGATGATCTCAACCAATTCAGTGGAAAGAAGGGTCCATCTAATAATCTGAGCTAGCTACAAAAGGAACTAATTCATTCTGGACAACAGGTCCCCATCATAGAGAGAGCTACAGACTAGAGAGCTCTGGGCAGGAAAATTGAAACAGGATGAAGGCTTTAGGAAAATAATTCATTGAGATCTTTCTACTCGAGCCTTTGGTATCAGCTCTTCGGGAAATGTTTTGAGAATGATGATGGCAGCAAATGTACAAATATGCTTGACACAATGGATGGATGGATGGATTGTGATAAGAGTTGTACGAGCCCCCAATAAAATGATTTTTTTTTAAAAAAAGGTCTTTGAAAGAACCTCTGTGATCAACATCCTAACTCTCTGCTCTATTTCAGTTTCTAGATGTTGTGCGTCTGGTCCATCTGAAGTCCTGGAAAGTGGGCGATATTTTCCATGCAGTTGTCCAGTACTGCAAAATGCGTGAGGAGAGGCAGGACGGGGCCCCAAGTCTCTTTGATTGGCTCTTGGAACTGGGATAAGGCAAGCTCGAACTGCACAGCCTCCCTTTCCTTCCCTCCAGCTTAGGTCCCAGTGGTTTGTAAAATTCTCCAGACTCTCTCAAAACATCGCATCCTGCTAGCAGAGCTGTAAAAAAATCTGCTGCTCAAGTTTACTGCACAGGGAAGAAATCAGGGGGGAAATTGAACACAGCGCTGCACAATCCCACCAGTGGATGAGTTCAATCGAGCTTGCATTCAAATGGCTGGAACCACAGTGGCTCCTAACTTAGGAAGCTCATACCCAGGCCCAAACTCCAGGAAAGTGGTCCTCGTGTACGTTTAATAATCTGACATGATATGTCCTGTCTCCAGTGATGTGGATCACCTGGGGAAAAGACTCACTGGCCAAGACTGTTTTGAAACCAAGGCTCTAACTTTTGTTTTCCTGGTTTGAGTGGGTGAAGAGGCTACCGACGCATTAAGATACAGGTGAGACATTTCAAGGACTTTTCTGTAAAAGATTTCCAGTCAACCAGTCTCAGTAGATATCTACAGAAGTACAAGAATATACCACTGAACTCTACTGAGGTGATTCCAAGTCTCACTGCAAGCCACAGATAAATGTTCCCTCTTCTCAACAATATTGGAACTCCAGGCTGCCCAGAACACCACCACTCTTCAGCTGAGGAAGAGGAAGATTGCAGAGTGTCTGTTTTTCATCACTATATGACGTTAGTAACATGATTACAGAATTCCTACCATGTGGGAAAGCTTTCTTTATATTTTCAAAAGTCTTTTGAGATAAAATATGTGTGTTAAATTATATGAAATGCAAGCTTAGACTTTATTTTTATTATAAAGTATGAAGAGATTGACATTTAAATAATATATTGAGTTAGCTTAGAGACAACCTATAAAGAGATTGTTATCTTCGGTCATATATTGACATTTGATTGCAGTGGTTGGTTCGATTGTGAAGGTGTTGGCATGGCTGCTACGATGATATTTATAATGGCTGGGGCAGGGTAATAACTTTGAGGTTGACATGACCAGTTGGGATCATACTCTAAATGGTCTCCTTCCTGACTCAAAGAGATTGGAATGAATTGGAGGGAAAGAAAACATTATCATGTTTTCAGTGTTTGAGTAAAAGAAATTTACTGTTTTGAAAATAAAATATATCTCTCACCCACCCAAGTTGTCTGTCCTTTCAATGGAATGAGCTGCACTGGCTTCTTTGTTCATGCTCAAAGTAGATGTTTATTGACAATTTCCTGAAGCACTATGCTTTTACATTGTATTTTTCAATTGTGATGTGATTTAAAATGTGAAAAGGGGTCTCACACTATCAGTGTTGGCCTGAGCTATTCATCCTCATCTGGAAATTTCAGAGTAGGTTCTTTGTGAGCCAAGCTTTTTTCCCTGGAGATCTTTCTGCTCATTAATCATTTCTTGCACACATAGACCAATTCAGGTTAAATTTTTAATTTGATGCATTCACCAAAGGTCAACCTTTAGAAGAGTCTACTCACCACCTCAAACTGAAAGTTCTTTGTGCTACAAAATGCAAAAGGATATCTTTATCTTTTAAACAATTCTGGATAATCTTGTGTAGACTTCTTTTGTGTTCAAATAAATGTTTACTTATCCTACAAAGCACAAATTATAATACTGGATTGTATAACTTGTGATGAACTTATGTTGTACCTAATGTTGCAAACGAATCAATAAATGTATGTTGCCTAATGATTGATCTTTTTCCTTCAAGGCCTATAAATATCATGCAGAGACACCAAAATCCGTGGTGGCTTGATCCTTAGACAAGTTTTGCAGTTCTGATCTACAATTTTTGAATAAGTAAAGGGTCACTAATTAGATTTTCTAGGATATTTGAGAAAATCAGAATTTTCCAGTGTCCATCCTGTCAGCATTTAGGCAATGGCCATTCATTTTTACAATGTCCTCTGCATTACAGGATGATTAGCATCATTCCGAACCTCTACATACTAGATGCCTTTCTCTCAATCATGATAAAAATATCTTTCAACAAAATCAAATGTGCCCTGGGGATTAAAAGCACTAGTATGTAACTATCAGTGTGTGTTAGTCTGGGTACTTTAGAGAAACAAATCCACAGAAACTCATGTATAAGAGAGAGATTTATATAAAGATTAAGTGCACATCAAGAAAACATCCCAACCCAGTGCTGCCCAAGCCCACAAGTCCAACATTAACCCATATGTCCGACACCAATCCACAAAGTCCTCCTCCATCTCACAAAACACACACTGTGACAACAACTGCGGGAGAAAGCCGAATCAGTGAATGTGTAAGCATCTCAACGGTGGCAGGGGTCTCCACACTGCTGCTCCAGCACCCAGGGCTGCATCAGAGTAGGTCCATGCAGCTTCTCCTTAGGGATGTCTTGCAGGAAGTGAGCCTTGCCAGCTGAAGTAGGGAACTGGCCAAGGCAGCTGCACCCTGGTCCGACCATCACAAAGCAAGAGACCAGAGAACTACAAAGGCGAGGCTCACTGAGCCATTTATCCCTCCGCCCTTCAATTAACCCCACATGTGTTAATCAGCCAGGTTGGCACAATAAACTATACCTCACAATGTAAACAGTGCTTTGAGGAGACAGGATCTGAGGATTTGTATGGTGTTCAGGTTAAAAAGGAGGACCCTGCATCCTCCAGTCTAAAAAAAAAAATGACAGGAAAAAACAAAGGGCTGGATAGCCCTTGTCTGCCAACCAAATTTAGTGACTACTAATGTTGAACAGTATAGTAGGAACCTGAAATAAAGATTTGACTTACACACAGATTTGGGATTCAAGAGTTAGAGACAAAGAGGAAGGAACAGTAGTTGAAAAACATGGCCTTGCTGACAGACAAAAACCTGGAAATGGCACCATGGGATTTTGCAAAACCAATGACTTGTTCCTAACACATTCCTTTTCCCAACAACACAAACTGACTAGACATGTGGAATTCTCCAGATGGAATTCACAAAAATAAAATGGATTACCTCTGTGGGAAGAGATGATGGAAAAGCTCAGTATCAGCAGCTAAACACGGGCCAGGGGCTGACTATAAAACAGACCACCAATTGTTCATACATAAGTTCAGACTGAGGCTGAAGACAATTCAGACAGGGGAGAGACATCCAAGTCTAACAAGACAATATAGCAATTACTCGAATACAGTCGCATGAATTACCACAGGAAGGAACATCAGAGAGGGAGAATGCTTACTGTTTGATGACAATCTGGGGCCACTTCTAAGGGAAAAGCTTTGGTGATCAGCCTTTTAGGTGTCGTGAAGTTAGTTAACAATGGGATGAAATTAGTGGGGACTCCAAAGGTCTAGAAAGAAGAGACAACAAATGTGAGGATGGCAGTCTGAGACACTACTAGGAGCCTGATGTAACCGGAAGCCAGGCTGTGAATTGAGGAAGGCCCTGGACTTGAGGCTGGGAAGGGAAATTGAAGCTGCATTTTCAAAGACTGAACTGCTACTCAGGGACTCGCAGGTGTATTCTGTGGGCAGGAAGGCTTTTAAGCAACAGAGCTACAAGCCCAGATCTGCATATTAGAGAAATGACATCAGCAAAGGTATGGGGGTCCCACTATAATGTTTTCTCTTACAAATGGAAAAATAATCCGTTACAAGTAAAGGGATCCTCATGGCTGTAGGATTTGTTTTTCGATCTCTTCTATCATGGCAAGTGGAATGATATGGATTGTGCTCCCCCACTCTAAGCTTCTTGGGGATGAAACACATCTGAATCATCTGTAAGTTCTGCCATATATCCCAGTACACTTTCTTATCCAGAGTAGATGTCAAATAGGTCTCGGGACGACTGAGATTTCGACTTACATTTGATGATGCTTATTCATGAGTCCTAGAAGCACAATTTGATTTTGTAATTCTCTTGGCTTCCCAGAGACTGGCACCTCCTACAAAGCTGCTCAGGACATCTTATGAAACTACCTTCAGGCTTGTGTAAATATAGCCTTTTATGAGCATTTGCCTCTGTATTAGTCTGGGAACTTTGAAGAAACAAATCCACAGCAACTCATGTATAAGAGAGAGTTTTATGTAAAGAAAATGTGCATCACGAAAACATCCCAACCCAATGCTGCCCAATCCCACAAGTCCAACATTAACCCATTAACCCAACACCAGTCCACAAAGTCCTCCACCTCACAAAACAGAGGCAATGATGCCGACTGCAGGAGGAAAGCTGAGTCACCACCCATTTATCCCTCTGCCTTTCAATTAGCCCCACATGTGATTACCAGCCAGGTTGGCACAATTAACTAACTCAACCTCTTATTTTAGTTATGTACATTTTTTTAGTTTTGCCCAATTTTTAACCAATCACACCACCAGGGCTGCAATCTAACTGCTAGAAATAATATTTTTGGGTAGTGCTTCTTGACTCCTGCATTTCAGACAAGCAGATGTCTGGCCATCTGGGAGCCTACATGACAAGCACGGACCCTCAGACAGCTGTGTCTCTTGTCTTCTTGCCCAAACACAACACAGAGGCAGAACCTGTTTTCAAGAGCCATTGTGATGAGCAGTAGAAACACTCTGCCCTGATTAAAAAGAAACAGTCTTCCTCAGCCTTCTCTGTTCCATGAACCATAAAAACCCCAAAGTGCTCCTTTCGTCTGCTCTACCCAATTGCACACTGTGTGCTGTACAAGTCTCAAATTGCATGATCTCTACCATTGTTCTAACTTTATTTTGACTCTTAGGAATTACTCAACCTCTGGGGTCTTTATAGAAGTAGCCCTCGCGGCCTTTCTCCTATCTGTGGTGGGTTTGAAACTTCAACCTTTAAGGTAGCATCTGATGCTGAACCACCTGCACCTCTCAGGTGCCATCTCTTTCCTGAAAAGTGTCCCTTTAAAGTTCCATATTTATATCCACCCTCCCATTCTCCTTTTCTGTTGAGGCCGCTCTCTCCCAGGTCTTCCCCTTCTGTCATTACCAACATGTATCTCTTTCCTTTGGAAGATTTCTACCACTCTAATGTCCAATTATCACTATGTTCTGCACATTTTAGACCCTGTTTGTGACAGGGACTTCTGAATTCTACCGTGACGCTCCCAACACCACAAAACCCAGGTGCAAACCGTGATGACTTGGGTCCAAGTCTTTCTTCACAACAGACGGTCAGGCAGTCCCCCTCACAAACAGCAGCCTCAGGCACAGATGAAGTAGGAACAAGAGTTTCTCGCCTTGCAGAGGGAAAGAGAATGAGTCACCAGCTATTGGAACAGAATGAAGGTGGGTGAGACCAAGGGGACCTTCTCCTTTCCGGGAATTGGATTCCACTCCTGCTGGGTATGCGCTATTTGGGAAGGTTACTCCAGCCTGCTATTTCAAGCACCTTGACAATTACTTTAAACCAAGTGATATTTTTAATGAAAAAGGCAGTAGGCCACATGCTGGCCTTTTGTGAAAGCCATGAGGATGTCTGATAAAATCTCACTTAAAAATAATCTATAGATCTCTTTCTTCGTGGGTTTCTTCTTTTAAAAGAGAGCAAGGGAGTAGATGCCAAAGCTGTGGCTTTGAGTCCCAGTTGAGAGTGTCCTTAAGCATGTTACTCAATGTGTCTGAAGTTGAGCATTTTTCTTTGTGTCTTTTTTATATGACAAATGGAGCATATGGATGGCCTGATTTATATATAAATTCACTTCATTTTATATATAAATTCACTTCCAAATGGAATGGCCTACAAATGGCTGTTTGGTGAAAACATATATATCTCAAACCCACCACCATCAAGCAGATGCTGACTCATAGCAACTCCATAGGACAGAGTAGAACTGCCTCCATGGGGCTTCCGAGGCTGCACATCTCTATGGGGACAGTCTGCTCCCCTTGGTTTGGTGAAGGGTCAGGGAAGGTGATATAAGGCGGAGACTGGTGTCAGGAAACATGGAGATAGACCACATCTGCCGTTGAACATCAAAGCCATCGCTTGGTGGATATTTCCTCAGGGCCTGAGGTGCAATGCACGGGATTGAATTTTGAACAACACATGCTAGTCTTACAGGTGACCTTGTCCTCCCCCATCATACCTCGCAGGCAGCATATTCCTCCCTCTCTCAATTATACGCCAGCAAGTCCCCCAGGGTGTCTCCCTTTGCCCCTGGCTTTGCCGCCACATCCAGTTGTGCTGGCACAAGACACACATTGGCCTGTACCACCCAAGGTCATCTTTTAGCATGTCAAGGGCACTGAGTGCTATCCTCCTCCGAACTCTCATGACCAGTGGGTAAACCACACTTAAAAGTAAATGCGATCTCATTGTGATTAGAAAAACGTGATTAGAATTGAAGACCCAGAAATACACCCCAGGACCAACTGTTACCTGATCTTTGATGGATGACTACAACACACTACGTGGGGCAGAGACAGCCTTTTCAATAAATGATGTTGAAAAAATTGGACTCCACCTGAAAAAGAATGAAACAGGGCCCAAACCTCACAACATGTACAAAAAACAAACTCAAGAGTGATCAAAGACCTAAATATAAGCCTTAGAATGATAAATACCATCAAAGAAGAAATAGGGGCAAACGTAAGGGCCCTGATTCAAGGCATAAACATGAGCAAACATAATGAAAAGTACCCACACTATGAAAGACATAACTGAGGACAGGCTCCTTCTGATAGACAACATTCATGCACAGCAAAAGACTTCATCAAGAAAGCTGATGGTGCCCGGCTATCAAAAGATATAGCATCTGGTATCTAAATGTTTGAAAATAAACAAGCAGCCATCTACTTGAGAAACAACAAAGCCCACATGGTAGAAGCACACTAGCCTGTGTGATCATGTGGTGTCAGTGGGTTCAGGTATCAGGCATCAAAGACCCAGAACAAAAAATCCTATCAATGTGAATGAAGGTGGAGTGGGGAGTAGAGACCCAAAGCCCATCTGTAGACATTTGGACATCCCCTCACAGAAAGGTCACAAGGAAGAGATGAGTCAGTCAGGGTGCAGTGTAGCACGGATGAAACACACAACTTTCCTCTAGTTCTTTGGTGCTTCCTTCCCCCCACTATCATGACTTCAATTCTACCTTACAAATCCGGCTAGGCCAGAGGATGTACACTGGTGCAAATAAGAGCTTGAAACACAGGGAATCCAGGACAAATAAACTCCTGAGGACCAATAATGAGAGTAGCGTTATCAGGAGGATAGGGGGAAGGTGGGGGCATAAAAGGGGAATCGATCACAATGATTGACATATAACACCTCCCCCTCCAGGGGGATGAACAACAGAAAAGTGGGTGAAGGGAGACAATGATTAGTGTAAGACATGAAAATAATAATAATTTATAAATTACCAAGGGTTCATGAGGGAGGGAAAGTGAGGTAAAAATGAGGAGCTGATACCAAGGGCTCAAGTTGGAAGAAAATGTTGTGAAAATGGTGATGGTAACATATGTCCAAATGTGCTTCACACAATAGGTGTATGTATGGATTGTGATAAGAGCTGTAAGAGGCCTGAGTTAGTTAATTGTGCCAGCCTGGCTGATAATCACATGTGGGGCTAATTGAAAGGCAGAGGGATAAATGGGTGGTGAAGCCTCACCTTTCTAGTTCTCGGGTCTCTTGTTTTATGATGGTTGCACCAGGTGCAGCTGCCTTAGCAGTTCCCTGCTTCACCTTGCAAGATTGACTTCCTACAAGACATCCCAAGGAGAAGCTACATGGACATATCCCGATGCAGCCCTGGTGCTGGAGCAGCAGTGGGAAGACCCCTGCTAGTGCTGAGATGCTTGTTCGTTCACTGACTCAGCTTTCCTCCTGCAGTCGGCATCATTGCCTCTGTTTTGTGA